>NW_026909026.1:0-600000 GCF_033115175.1 Lepus europaeus | reverse complement strand
AGAGCTGGTGTCTCCTTGTGGAACCAATTAGTGTTTCCAAGCACAAAATTAAATGTTCCCTGAAAAAAAAAACATTCAAAAAAATAAAGTCCGTGGATAATATCAGGAATACACAAACACAGAGGCTGTAGCAATATCTGGGATTGAGTTAGCCAAATCACAACCAGATATTTCTGGTTTTATCCAGTCATATCCGGACACTGGTGTGGAATTCGTATGCAATGGACCAAGAAAATCACAGTAAAAATGGTTTTGGAGAAAAGAAAGGTCTTTTTATTCGGCAAGTGCATAAAATGTCATCAATACAAACAGAAATATCATGTTTGTTTGTCGCAGTTCTTCTAGCTTTCTCCCTAGAAAATATGAATGTGTAGAGCTGGTGTCTCCATGTGGAAACAATTAGTGTTTCACAGCAGAAAATTAAATTTTGCCTGATAAAGACCATTCAAAAAAATAAAGTCCTGGGACAATATCAGGAATACACAAACACAGAGGCTTTCACAATATTTCAGATTGAGTTAGGCAAAGGACAACCAGATATTTCTGGTTTCAACCAGTCATAAACGGACAAACTGGTGTGGAATTCGTATGCAATGGACCGAGAAAATAACTGTACAAAAGGTTTTGGAGAAAAGCAAAGTCTTTTCGTTAGGCAAGTGCATAAAATGTAATCTATACAAATATAAATATCATGTTTGTTTTCAGCAGTTCCCATAGCTATCTCCCTAGAAAATATGAATGTGTGGAGCTGGTGTCCCCATGTGGAACCAATTAGTGTTTCTACGGTACCAAATTAAATGTTCCCTGATAAAAAACATTCAAAACACTAAAGTCCATCGATAATATGCAGAAAACAAAACACAGAGGCTGTAGCAATATCTGGGATTGAGTTAGCTAGAAGAGAACCGGATATTTCTGGCTTCAGAAAGTCATAATCCAGAGAAACTGGTGTGGAATTCATATGCAGTGGACCGAGAAAATCACAGTACATTTGGTTTTGGAGAAAAGCAAAGATTTTCATTAGGTAGTGTATAAAATGTAATCTATTCAAACAGAAATATCATGTTTGTTTGCCGCAGTTCCTCTAGCTTTCTCCCTAGAAAATTCGATTGTGTAGAGCTGGTGTCGCCATGATGAACCAATTAGTGTTTCTATGGTACAAAATTAAATGTTCCCTGATAAAAACATTCAATACAATAAAGTCCATCGATAATATCCAGAAAACACAAACACAGATGCTTTCACAATATTTCGGATTGAGTTAGCCAAAACAAAACCGTATATTTCTGTTTCATCAGGTCTTATACGGACAAACTGGTGTGGAATTCATATGCAATGGACCGAGAAAATCACAGTACAAATGGTTTTGGAGAAAATCAAAGTCTTTTCGTTAGGCAAGTGCATAAAATCTCAAAGATGCAAACAGAAATGTCAAGTTTGTTTGCTGCAGTTCCTCTAGATTTTTCCCTGGAAAATACGAATGTGTAGAGCTGGTGTCCCCATGATGAACCAATTAGTGTTTCAACGGTACAAAATTAAATGCTCCCTGATAAAAAGCATAAAAAACAATAAAGTCTGTGGATAATATCTGGAATACACAAACACAGAGGCTGTAGCAATATCTGGGATTCAGTTAGCCAACACATAACCGGATAATTCCGGTTTCATCCAGTCATTTCCGGACAAACTGGTGTGGAATTCGTATGCATTGGACCGAGAAAATCACAGTTAAAATGGTTTTGGAGAAAAGCAAAGTCTTTTCGTTAGGCAAGTGCATAAAATGTCATCTAGACAAACAGAAATATCAGGTTTGTTTGCCGCAGTTCCTCTAGCATTCTCCCTAGAAAATACGAATGTGTAGAGCTGGTGTCTCCATGTGGAAACAATTAGTGTTTCAACGGTAAAAATTAAATGCTCCCTGATAAAAAGCATTCAAAACAATAAAGTCTGTGGATAATATCAGGAATACAAACACAGAGGCAATAACAATGTCTGGGATTGAGTTAGCCAAAACAAAACCGGATATTTCTGGTTTCATCCAGTCATATCCGGCCAAACTGGTGTGGAATTCGTATGCAATGGACTGAGAAAATCACAGTAAAAATGGTTTTGGAGAAAAGCAAAGTCTTTACGTTAGGCAAGTGCATAAAATGTCATCGATACAAACATAAATATTATGTTTGTTTGCCGCAGTTCCTCTAGATTTCTCCCTAGAAAATACGAATGTGTAGAGCTGGTGTCTCCATGTGGAGCCAATTAGTGTTTCCAAGAACAAAATTAAATGTTTCCTGATAAAAGACATTCAAAACAATAAAGTCTGTGGATAATATCAGGAATACACAAACACAGAGTCTGTAGCAATATCTGGGATTCAGTTAGCCAACACATAACCGGATAATTCCGCTTTCATCCAGTCATATCTGGACAAACTGGTGTGGAATTCGTATGCATTGGACCGAGAAAATCACAGCACAAATGGTTTTGGAGAAAAGCAAAGTCTTTTCTTTAGGCAAGTGCATAAAATGTCATCTAGACAAACAGAAATATCATGTTTGTTTGCCGCAGTTCTTCTAGGTTTCCCCCTGGAAAATACGAATGTGTACAGCTGGTGTCCCATGTGGAACCAATTAGTGTTTCCAAGAATAAAATTAAATGTTCCCTGAAAAAAAAAAACATTGAAAGATATAAAGTCCATGCATAATATCAGGAATACACAAACACAGAGTCTTTCACAATATTTCGGATTGAGTTAGCCAAAATACAACCGGATATTTCTGGTTTGATCCAGTCATATCGAGTCAAAGTGGTGTAGAATTCATATGTAATGGACCGAGAAAATCACAGTAAAAATAGTTTTGGAGAAAAGCAAAGACTTTTCATTAGGCAAGTAGATAAAATGTCATCTATACAAACATAAATATCCTGCTTGTTTGTCGCAGTTCCTCTAGCATTCTCCCTAGAAAATACAAATATGTAGAGCTGGGGTCTCCATGTGCAACCAATTAGTGTTTCCAAGCACAAATTTAAATGTTCCCTGGTAAAAAAAAATTTAAAACAATAAAGTCCATGGAAAATATCAGAAATACACAAACACAGAGGCTGTAGTAATATCTGGGATTGAGTTAGCCAAAACACAACCGGATATTTCCGGTTTCATCCAGTCACATCCGGCCAAACTGGTGTGGAATTCGTATGCAATGGACCGAGAAAATACCAGTAAAAATGGTTTTGGAGAAGGGCAACATATTTTCGTTAGGCAAGTGCATCAAATGTCATCTATACTAACAGAAATATCATTTGTGTTTCCCGCAGTTCCTTTAGCTTTCTCCTTAGAAAATATGAATGTGTTGAGATTGTCCCCATGTGGAACAAATTAGTGTTTCAATGGTACAAAATTAAATGCTTCCTGATAAAAATATACAAAACAATAAATTCCATCGATAATATCCAGAAACACAAACAGAGAGGCTTTCACAATATTTCAGATTGAGTTAGCCAAAACACAACTGGATATTTCTGGTTTCATCCAGTCATATACGGAAAAAGTGGTGTGCAATTCGTATGCAATGGACCGAGAAAATCACAGTGAAAATGGTTTTAGAGAAAAGCAAACACTTTTCATTAGGAAAGTAGATAAAATGTCATCTATACAAACATAAATATCCTGCTTGTTTGTTGCAGTTCCTCTAGCATTTTACCTAGAAAATACAAATATGTAGAGCTGGTGTCTCCAAGTGCAACCAATTAGTGTTTCCAAGCACAAAATTAAAAGTTCCCTGAAAAAAAAAAACATTGAAAAATATAAAGTCCACGCATAATATCAGGAATACACAAACACAGAGGCTTTCACAATATTTCGGATTGAGTTAGCCAAAACACAACCAAATATTTCTGTTTTCATCCAGTCATATCCGGACAAACTGGTGTGGAATTCGTATGCAATGGACTGAGAAAATCAACGTACAAATGGTTTTGGAGAAAAGCAAAGTCTTCCGTTAGGCAAATGCATAAAATATCATCTATACAAACAGAAATCTCATGTTTGTTTGCCGCAGTTCCTCTAGCTTTCTCCCTAGAAAATACCAATGTGTAGAGCTGGTGTCCCCATGATGAACCAATTAGTGTTTCTACGGTAGAAAATTAAATGTTCCCTGATAGAAAACATTCAAAACTATAAAGTCTCTGGATAATATCAGGAATACAAAACACAGCGGCGGTAGCAATATCTAGGATTGAGTTAGGCAAAAAAAACCCAGATATTTCCGGTTTCATGCAGTTATATCTGGACAAACTGGTGTGGAATTCATATGCAATGGACTGAGAAAATCCCATAAAAATGGTTTTAGAGAAAAGCAAAGTCTTTTTGTTAGGCAAGTGCATAAAATGTCATCTATACAAACAGAAATACCATGTTTGTTTGCCGCAGTTATTCTAGGTTTGTCCCTTGAAAATACTATTGTGTAGAGCTGGTGTCTCCATGTGGAACCAATTAGTGTTTTCAAGCACAAAATTAAATGTTCCCTGAAAAAAAAAATTGAATAATATAAAGTCCATGCCTAATATCAGGAATACACAAACACAGAGGCTTTCACTATATTTCGGATTGAGTTAGCCAAAAAAAACCCGGATATTTCTGGTTTCATCCAGTCATATCCGGACAAAGTGGTGTGGAATTCATATGCAATGGACAGAGAAATTCACAGCACAAATGGTTTTGGAGAAAAGCAAATTCTTTTTGTTACGCAAGTGCATAAAATGTCATCTATACCAACAGAAAAATCATGCTGGTTTGTCGCAGTTCCTGTAGCATTCTCCCTAGAAAATACAAATATGTAGAGCTGGTGTCTGCATGTGCAACTAATTAGTGTTTCCAAGCACGAAATTAAATGTTCCCTGATGAAAGACATTAAAAACAATGTAGTCCTTGAATAATATCATCAATACACAAACACAGAGGCTGTAGTAATATCTTGGATTGAGTTAGCCAAAACCAAACCGGATATTTCTGGTTTCATCCAGTCATAATCGGCCACCTGGTGTGGATTTCATATGCAATGGACCGAGAAATTCACAGTACAAATGGTTTTGGAGAAAAGCATCGTATTTTCGTGAGGCAATACATAAAATGTAATCTATACAAACAGAAATATCATGTTTGTTGCCGCAGTTCCTCTAGCTTTTTCCTTAGAAAATGTGAATGTGTTGAGCTTGTCCCCATGTGGAACCAATTAGTGTTTCAATGGTACAAAATTAAGTGTTCCCTGATAAAAATATACAGAACAATAAATTCCATCTACAATTTCCCAAAACACAAACACAGAGGCTGTAGAAATATTTCGGATTGAGTTAGCCAAAACACAACCGGATATTTCTGCTTTCATCCAGTAATGTCCGGACAAACTGGTGTGGAATTCGTATGCAATGGAATGAGAAAATCACAGTAAAAATGGCTTTGGAGAAGAGCAAAGTTTTTATGTGAGGCAAGTGCATAAAATGTCATCGATACAAACAGAAATATCATGTTTGTTTGCTGCAGTTCCTGTAGCTTTCTCCCTAGAAAATACGAATGTGTGTAGCTGGTGTTCCCATGATGAACCAATTAGTGTTTCAATGGTACAAAATGAAATTTTCCCTGATAAAAATATTCAAAACAATAAAGTCCATCGATAATATTCAGAAAACACAAACACAGAGGCTGTAGAAATATTTCGGATTGAGTTAGCCAAAACACAACCGGATATTTCTGGTTTCAGCCAGTCATATCCGGAGAAAGTGGTGTGGAATTCGTATGCAATGGACCGAGGAAATCGCAGTACAAATGGTTTTGGAGAAAAGCAAAGTCTTTTCGTTAGGCAATTGCATAAAATGTCATTTATACAAACAGAAATATCATGTTTGTTTGCAACGGTTCCTCTAGCTTTCTCCCTAGAAAATACGAATGTGTAGATCTGGTGTCCCCATGATGAACCAACTAGTGTTTCAATGGTACAAAATTAAATGTTCCCTGATAAAAACATTCAAAACAATATAGTCTGAGGATAGTAGCCGGAAAACACAAAGAGAGAGGCTTTCACAATATTTCGATTCAGTTAGCCAAAACACAACCAGATATTTCCAGTTTCATCCAGTCATATCCGGACAAAGTGGTGTGGAATTCGTATGCAATGGACGGAGAAAATCACAGTAAAAATGCTTTTGGAGAAAAGCAAAGTCTTTTCGTGAGGCAAGTGCCTAAAATGTCATCTATACAAACAGAAATATCATGTTTGTTTGCCGCAGTTCTTCTAGCTTTCCCCTCAGGAAATACGAATCTGTAGAGCTGGTGTCTCCATGTGGAATCAATTAGTTTTTCCAAGCACAAAATTAAATGTTCCCTGAAAAAAAACATTCAAAAAAATAAAGTGCATGGATAATATCAGGATAACACAAACATAGACTATGTAGCAATATCTGGGATTGAGTTAGACAAAACAAAACCGGATTTTCTGGTTTCATCCAGTCATATACGGACAAACTGGAGTGGAATTCGTATGCAATGGACCGAGAAAATCACAGTAAAAATGGTTTTGGAGAAAAGCAAAGTCTTTTCGTTAGGCAAGTGCATAAAATGTCATCTATACAAACAGAAATATCATGTTCGTTTGTCGCAGTTCCTCTAGATTTCTTCCTAGAAAATACAAATGTGTAGAGGTGGTGTCTCCATGTGGAACCAATTAGTATTTGCAAGCACAAAATTAAATATTACCTTAAAAAAACATTCAAAAAAATAAAGTCCTTTGATGATATCAGGAATACACAAAGACAGTAGCTGTAGCAATATTTCGGATTGAGTTAGCCAAAACACAACCAACTATTTCTGGTTTCATCTAGTCATATCTGGACAAAGTGATTTGGAATTCATATCCAATGGACCGAGAAAATCACAGTAAAAATGGTTTTGGAAAAAAGCAAAGTCTTTTCGTTAGGCAAGTGCATAATATGTCAAATATAGAAACAGAAATATCATGATTATTTGCCACAGTTCCTCTAGCTTTCTCAGTAGAAAATACGAATTTGTGGAGCTGGTGTCTCCATGAGGAAACAATTAGTGTTTCAACGGTACAAAATTAAATGTTCCCTGTTAAAAAACATTCAAAACATTAAAGTCCGTTGATAATATCAGGAAAACACAAACACAGAGGCTGTAGAAATATCTGGGATTGAGTTAGCCAAAACAAAACCGGATTTTTCCGGTTTCATCCAGTTATATCCGGAAACTGGTGTGGAATTCATATGCAATGGATCGAGAAAATCACACTACAAATGGTTTTGGAGAAAGGCAAAGTCTTTTTGTTAGGCAAGTGCAGAAAATGTCATCTATACAAACAGAAATATCATGTTTGTTTGCCGCAGTTCCTGTAGCATTCTCCCTAGAAAATACGAATGTGTAGAGCTGGTGTCCCCATGTGGAACCAATAAGTGTTTCCAACCACAAAATTAAATGTTCCCTGAAAAAAAAACATTGAAAAATATAAAGTCCACGCATAATATCAGGAATACACAAACACAGAGGCTTTCACAATATTTCGGATTGAGTTAGCCAAAAGAAACCCGGATATTTCCGGTTTCATCCAGTCATATCCGGACAAAGTGCTTTCGAATTCGTATGCAACTGACCGAGAAAATCACAGTACAAATGCTTTTGGAGGAAAGAAACAATTAGTGTTTCAACAGTACAAAATTAAATGTTCCCTGATAAAAACATTCAAAACAATAAAGTCCATCGATAATATCCAGAAAACACAAACACAGAGACTGTAGCAATATTTTGTATTGATTTAGCCAAAATACAATCCGATATTTCTGGTTTCATCCAGTCATATCCGGACAAACTGGTGTGGAATTCTTATGCAATCGACTGAGAAATTCACAGTAAAATTTTTTTTGGAGAAAAGCAAAGTCTTTTCGTAAGTGAAGTAGATAAAATATCATCGATACAAACAGAAATATCATGTTTGTTTGTCACAGTTCCTCTAGCATTCTACCTAGAAAATACGAATGGGTAGAGCTGGCGTCTCCATTTGGAACCAATTAGTGTATGTACGGTGGAAAATTAAATGTTCCCTGATAAAAACATTCAAAACAATAATTCCATGGATAATATCAAGAAAACACAAACACAGAGGCTGTAGCAATATCTGGGATTGAGTTAGCCAAAAGAAAACCGGATATTTTCTATTTTCATCCAGTGATATCCGGTCAAACTGGTATGGAAATCCTATGCAATGGACTTAGAAAATCATAGTAAAAATGGTTCTGGAGAAAAGCAAAGTCTTTCGTTAGGCAAGTGAATAAAATGTCATCTATACAAACAGAAATATAATGTTTGTTTGCCACATTTCCACTAGCTTTCTCCCTAGAAAATAGGAATGTGTAGAGCTGGTGTCTCCATGTGGAACCAATTAGTGATTCCAAGCGCAAAATTAAATCTTCCCTGAAAAAAAACATTCAAAACAATAAAGTCTCTGGATAATATCAGGAATACACAAACACAGAGTCTGTAGCAATATCTGGGAGTGAGTTAGCCAAAACAACAGCGGATATTTCTGCATTCATCCAGTCATATCCGGACAAACTTGTGTGGAATTCGAATGTAATCGACCAAGAAAATCACAATAAAAATGGTTTTGGAGAATAGCGAAGTCTTTTCCTTAGGCAAGTGCATAAAATGTCATCCACACAAGCAGAAATATCATGTTTGTTTGTCGTTCTTCCTCTAGCTTTCTCCCTAGAAAATACGAATGTGTAGAGCTGGTGTCACCATGTGGAACCAATTAGAGTTTCTACAGTACAAAATGAAATGTTCCCTGATAAAAACATTCAAAACAATAAGTCCATCGATAATATCCAGAAAACACAAACACAGAGTCTGTAGCAATATCTGGGATTGAGTTAGCCAAAACACAACCGGATTTTCCGGTTTCATGCAGTCATATCCGGACAAAGTGGTGGGGAATTCGTAAGTAATGGACCGAGATATTCACAGTACAAATGGTTTTGGAGAAAAGCAAAGTTTTTTCGTTAGCAAGTGCATAAAATGTCATCTATACAAACAGAAACATCATGTTTCCTTGCCGTAGTTCCTCTAGCTTTCTCCTTAGAATATACGAATGTGTAGAGCTGGTGTCTCCATGTGGAACCAATTAGTGTTTCTATAACAAAATTAAATGTTCCCCGAAAAAATTTGGAAACAATAAACTCCGTTGATAATATCAGGAATACACAAACACCGAGGCTGTAGCAATATCTGTGATTGAGTTAGCCAAACCACCACCGGATATTTCTGGTTTCATCCAGTCATATCCGGACAAACTGGTGTGGAATTCATATGCAATGGACCGAGACAATCAAGTAAAAATATTTTGGAGAAAAGCAATGTCTTTTGCTTCGGAAAGTGCATAAAATTTCATTGAGACAAACAGAAATGTCATGTTTGTTTGCCGCAGTTCCTGTAGCTTTCTCTCTTGAAAATATGAATGTGCAGAGCTGGTGTCTCCATATGGAACCAATTATTGTTTCCAAGCACAAAGTTAAATGTTCCCTGATAAAAAACATTCAAAACAATAAAGTCCGCGGATAATATCAGGAATACACAAACACAGAGGTTGTAGCAATATCTGGGATTGAGTTAGCAAAAACAAAACCGGATATTTCCGGTTTCATCCGGTCATATCCAGAAAAACTGATGTGGAATTCATATGCAATGAACTGAGAAAATCACAGTAAAAGTGGTTTGGAGAAAAGCAAAGTCTTTTCGTATGGCAAGTGCATAAAATGTCACCTATACAAACAGAAATATCATGTTTGTTTGCAGCAGTTCATCTTGCTTTCTCCTTAGAAAATACAAATATGTAGAGCTGGTGCCTCCATGTGGAACCTATCAGTGTTTGCAAGAACAAAATTAAATGTTCCCCTAAAAAATAATTCAAAATAATAAAGTGCATCGATAGTATCAGGAATACACTAACACAGAGGCTGTAGCAATATCTGGGATTGAGTTAGCCAGAACAAAACCGGATATTCCCGGTTTCATCCAGTCATATCTGGACAAACTGGTGTGGAATCCGTATGCAATGGATCGAGAAAATTACAGTAAAAATGGTTTTGGAGAGTAGCAAAGTCTTTTCCTTAGGCAATTGCATGTAATCTCATAGATACAAACAGAAATATCATGTTTGTTTCTCGCAGTTCCTCTAGCATTTTACCTAGAAAATACGAATGTGTAGAGCTGGTGTCCCCATGATGAACCAATTAGTGTTTCTACTATACAAAATTAAATGTTCCCTGAAAAAACATTCAAAACAATAAAGTCCATGGATAATATCCAGCAAACACCAACACAGAATCTCACAATATTTCGCATTGAGTTAGCCAAACACAACCGGATACTTCTGGTTTCTTCCAGTCATATCCGGACAAACTGGTGTGGAATTGTATGCAATGAACTGAAAAAATCACAGTAAAAATGGTTTTGGAGAAAAGCAAAGTCGTTTCGTTAGGCAAGTGCAAAAAATGTCATCTATACAAACAGAAATATCATGTTTGTTTGCTGCAGTTCCGCTAGCTTTCTCCCTATAAAATAGGAATGTGTAGAGCTGGTGTTTCCATGTGGAACCATTTAGTGATTCCAAGCGCAAAATTAAATGTTCCCTGATAAAAAACATTCAAAACAATAAAGCCCATGGATAATATCAGGAATACACAAACACAGAGTCTGTAGCAATATCTGGGAGTGAGTTAGCCAAAACAAAAGCGGGTATTTCTGCATTCATCCAGTCATATCAGGACAAACTGGTGTGGAATTCGAATGTAATCGACCAAGAAAATCACAGTAAAAATGATTTTGGAGAATAGCGAAGTCTTTTCCTTAGGCAAGTGAATAAAATATCATCCACACAAGCAGAAATATAATGTTTGTTTGTCGTTCTTCCTCTAGCTTTCTCCCTAGAAAATACGAATGTGTAGAGCTGGTGTCTCCATGTGGAACCAATCAGTGATTCCAAGCACAAAATTAAATGTTCCCCTAAAAAAACATTCAAAACAATAAAGTCCATGGATAATATCAGGAATACACAAACACAGAGTCTGTAGCAGTATCTGGGGTTGAGTTAGCCAAAACAATACCGGATATTTCCGCATTTATCCAGTCATATCCGGACATACTGTTGTGGAATTCGTATGCAATGGACCGAGAAAATCATAGTAAAAATAGTTTTGGAAAATAGCAAAGTCTTTTCCTTAGGCAAATGCATAAAAAGTGATCTATACAAACAGAAATACCATGTTTGTTTGCCACAGCTCGTCTAGCTTTCTCCCTAGAAAATACGAATATTTACAGCTGGTGTCTCTATGTGGAACCAATTACTGTATCCAAGCTCAAAATAAAATGTTCAACGATAAAAGCATTCAAAACAATATAGTCCGTGGATAATATCCAGAAAAAACAAAAACAGAGGCTTGAGCAATATTTGGGATTGAGTTAGCCAAAACAAAACTGGATATTTCCCGTTTCACCAGTCACATCCAGACAAACTTTTGTGGAATTCGTATGCATTTGACCGAGAAAATCACAGTAAAATCTCATATATACAAACAGAAATATGACGTTTGTTTGCCGCAGTTGCTCTAGCTTTCTCCCTGGAAAATACGAATGTGTAGAGCTGGTGCTCCCATGATGAACCGATTAGTGTTTCAATGGTACAAAATTAAATGTTCCCTGATAAAAATATTCAAAACAATAAAGTCCATCGATAACATCCAGAAAACACAAACACAGAGGCTTTCACAATATTTCGGATTGAGTTAGCCAAAACACAACTGGATATTTCTGTTTTACTCCAGTCATATCCAGACAAACTGGTGTGGAATTCGTATGCAATGGACCGAGAAAATCACAGTAAAAATGGTTTTGGAGAAAAGAAATGTCTTTTCGTTAGGCAAGTGCGTAAAATGTCATCTATACAAACAGAAATATCATGTTTGTTTCCGCAGTTCCTCTAGCTTTCTCCCTATAAAATACAAATATGTTCAGTTGGTGTCTCCTTGTGGAAACAATTAATGTATCCAAGCTGAAAATAAAATGTTCCCCGATAAAAAAAAATTCAAAAAAGTCCATTGATAATATCCAGAAAACAGAAACTTAGAGGCTTTCCAATATTTCGGATTGAGTTAGCCAAAACACAACCGGATATTTCTGGTTTCATCCAGTCATATCCGGACAAACTAGTGTGGAATTCGTATGCATTTGACCGAGAAAATCAAAGTAAAAATGGTTTTGGAGAAAAGCAAAGTCTTTTCGTTAGGCAAGTGCCTAAAATGTCATCTGTACAAACAGAAATATCATGTTTGTTTGCCGCAGTTCCTCTAGCTGTCTCCCTAGAAAATACGAATGTGTAGAGCTGGTGTCTCCATGTGGAACCAATTAGTGATCCAACCACAAAATTAAATGTTCCCTGAGAAAAAACATTCAAAAAAATTAAGTCCGAGGATAATATCAGGAATACACTAAAACATTGGCTGTAGAAATATCTGAGGTTGAATTAATCAAAACACAAGCAGATATTTCTGGTTTCATTCTGTCATTTCTGTACAAATTGGTGTGGAATTCGTATGCAATTGATGGAAAAAAATCACAGTACAAATGGTTTTGGAGAAAAGCAAAGTCTTTTCGTTAGGCAATTGCATAAAATGTCATCTATACAAACAGAAATATCATGTTTGTTTGCAACGGTTCCTCTAGCTTTCTCCCTAGAAAATACGAATGTGTAGATCTGGTGTCCCCATGATGAACCAACTAGTGTTTCAATGGTACAAAATTAAATGTTCCCTGATAAAAACATTCAAAACAATATAGTCTGAGGATAGTAGCCGGAAAACACAAAGAGAGAGGCTTTCACAATATTTCGATTCAGTTAGCCAAAACACAACCAGATATTTCCAGTTTCATCCAGTCATATCCGGACAAAGTGGTGTGGAATTCGTATGCAATGGACGGAGAAAATCACAGTAAAAATGCTTTTGGAGAAAAGCAAAGTCTTTTCGTGAGGCAAGTGCCTAAAATGTCATCTATACAAACAGAAATATCATGTTTGTTTGCCGCAGTTCTTCTAGCTTTCTCCTCAGGAAATACGAATCTGTAGAGCTGGTGTCTCCATGTGGAATCAATTAGTGTTTCCAAGCACAAAATTAAATGTTCCCTGAAAAAAAAACATTCAAAAAAATAAAGTGCATGGATAATATCAGGATAACACAAACATAGACTATGTAGCAATATCTGGGATTGAGTTAGACAAAACAAAACCGGATTTTCTGGTTTCATCCAGTCATATACGGACAAACTGGAGTGGAATTCGTATGCAATGGACCGAGAAAATCACAGTAAAAATGGTTTTGGAGAAAAGCAAAGTCTTTTCGTTAGGCAAGTGCATAAAATGTCATCTATACAAACAGAAATATCATGTTCGTTTGTCACAGTTCCTCTAGATTTCTTCCCAGAAAATACAAATGTGTAGAGGTGGTGTCTCCATGTGGAACCAATTAGTATTTGCAAGCACAAAATTAAATATTACCTTAAAAAAACATTCAAAAAAATAAAGTCCTTTGATGATATCAGGAATACACAAAGACAGTAGCTGTAGCAATATTTCGGATTGAGTTAGCCAAAACGCAACCAACTATTTCTGGTTTCATCCAGTCATATCTGGACAAAGTGATTTGGAATTCATATCCAATGGACCGAGAAAATCACAGTAAAAATGGTTTTGCAAAAAAGCAAAGTCTTTTCGTTAGGCAAGTGCATAATATGTCAAATATAGAAACAGAAATATCATGATTATTTGCCACAGTTCCTCTAGCTTTCTCAGTAGAAAATACGAATTTGTGGAGCTGGTGTCTCCATGTGGAAACAATTAGTGTTTCAACGGTACAAAATTAAATGTTCCCTGTTAAAAAACATTCAAAACATTAAAGTCCGTTGATAATATCAGGAAAACACAAACACAGAGGCTGTAGAAATATCTGGGATTGAGTTAGCCAAAACAAAACCGGATTTTTCCGGTTTCATCCAGTTATATCCGGAAACTGGTGTGGAATTCATATGCAATGGATCGAGAAAATCACACTACAAATGGTTTTGGAGAAAGGCAAAGTCTTTTTGTTAGGCAAGTGCAGAAAATGTCATCTGTACAAACAGAAATATCATGTTTGTTTGCCGCAGTTCCTGTAGCATTCTCCCTAGAAAATACGAATGTGTAGAGCTGGTGTCCCCATGTGGAACCAATAAGTGTTTCCAACCACAAAATTAAATGTTCCCTGAAAAAAAAAACATTGAAAAATATAAAGTCCACGCATAATATCAGGAATACACAAACACAGAGGCTTTCACAATATTTCGGATTGAGTTAGCCAAAAGAAACCCGGATATTTCCGGTTTCATCCAGTCATATCCGGACAAAGTGCTTTCGAATTCGTATGCAACTGACCGAGAAAATCACAGTACAAATGCTTTTGGAGGAAAGAAACAATTAGTGTTTCAACAGTACAAAATTAAATGTTCCCTGATAAAAACATTCAAAACAATAAAGTCCATCGATAATATCCAGAAAACACAAACACAGAGACTGTAGCAATATTTTGTATTGATTTAGCCAAAATACAATCCGATATTTCTGGTTTCATCCAGTCATATCCGGACAAACTGGTGTGGAATTCTTATGCAATCGACTGAGAAATTCACAGTAAAATTTTTTTTGGAGAAAAGCAAAGTCTTTTCGTAAGTGAAGTAGATAAAATATCATCGATACAAACAGAAATATCATGTTTGTTTGTCACAGTTCCTCTAGCATTCTACCTAGAAAATACGAATGGGTAGAGCTGGCGTCTCCATTTGGAACCAATTAGTGTATGTACGGTGGAAAATTAAATGTTCCCTGATAAAAACATTCAAAACAATAATTCCATGGATAATATCAAGAAAACACAAACACAGAGGCTGTAGCAATATCTGGGATTGAGTTAGCCAAAAGAAAACCGGATATTTTCTATTTTCATCCAGTGATATCCGGTCAAACTGGTATGGAAATCCTATGCAATGGACTTAGAAAATCATAGTAAAAATGGTTCTGGAGAAAAGCAAAGTCTTTCGTTAGGCAAGTGAATAAAATGTCATCTATACAAACAGAAATATCATGTTTGTTTGCCACAGTTCCACTAGCTTTCTCCCTAGAAAATAGGAATGTGTAGAGCTGGTGTCTCCATGTGGAACCAATTAGTGATTCCAAGCGCAAAATTAAATCTTCCCTGAAAAAAAACATTCAAAACAATAAGTCCATCGATAATATCCAGAAAACACAAACACAGAGTCTGTAGCAATATCTGGGATTGAGTTAGCCAAAACACAACCGGATTTTCCGGTTTCATGCAGTCATATCCGGACAAAGTGGTGGGGAATTCGTAAGTAATGGACCGAGATATTCACAGTACAAATGGTTTTGGAGAAAAGCAAAGTTTTTTCGTTAGCAAGTGCATAAAATGTCATCTATACAAACAGAAACATCATGTTTCCTTGCCGTAGTTCCTCTAGCTTTCTCCTTAGAATATACGAATGTGTAGAGCTGGTGTCTCCATGTGGAACCAATTAGTGTTTCTATAACAAAATTAAATGTTCCCCGAAAAAAATTTGGAAACAATAAACTCCGTTGATAATATCAGGAATACACAAACACAGAGGCTGTAGCAATATCTGTGATTGAGTTAGCCAAACCACCACCGGATATTTCTGGTTTCATCCAGTCATATCCGGACAAACTGGTGTGGAATTCATATGCAATGGACCGAGACAATCAAGTAAAAATATTTTGGAGAAAAGCAATGTCTTTTGCTTCGGAAAGTGCATAAAATTTCATTGAGACAAACAGAAATGTCATGTTTGTTTGCCGCAGTTCCTGTAGCTTTCTCTCTTGAAAATATGAATGTGCAGAGCTGGTGTCTCCATATGGAACCAATTAGTGTTTCCAAGCACAAAGTTAAATGTTCCCTGATAAAAAACATTCAAAACAATAAAGTCCGCGGATAATATCAGGAATACACAAACACAGAGGTTGTAGCAATATCTGGGATTGAGTTAGCAAAAACAAAACCGGATATTTCCGGTTTCATCCGGTCATATCCGGAAAAACTGATGTGGAATTCATATGCAATGAACTGAGAAAATCACAGTAAAAGTGGTTTGGAGAAAAGCAAAGTCTTTTCGTATGGCAAGTGCATAAAATGTCACCTATACAAACAGAAATATCATGTTTGTTTGCAGCAGTTCATCTTGCTTTCTCCTTAGAAAATACAAATATGTAGAGCTGGTGCCTCCATGTGGAACCTATCAGTGTTTGCAAGAACAAAATTAAATGTTCCCCTAAAAAATAATTCAAAATAATAAAGTGCATCGATAGTATCAGGAATACACTAACACAGAGGCTGTAGCAATATCTGGGATTGAGTTAGCCAGAACAAAACCGGATATTCCCGGTTTCATCCAGTCATATCTGGACAAACTGGTGTGGAATCCGTATGCAATGGATCGAGAAAATTACAGTAAAAATGGTTTTGGAGAGTAGCAAAGTCTTTTCCTTAGGCAATTGCATGAAATCTCATAGATACAAACAGAAATATCATGTTTGTTTCTCGCAGTTCCTCTAGCATTTTACCTAGAAAATACGAATGTGTAGAGCTGGTGTCCCCATGATGAACCAATTAGTGTTTCTACTATACAAAATTAAATGTTCCCTGAAAAAGCATTCAAAACAATAAAGTCCATGGATAATATCCAGCAAACACCAACACAGAATCTCACAATATTTCGCATTGAGTTAGCCAAACACAACCGGATACTTCTGGTTTCTTCCAGTCATATCCGGACAAACTGGTGTGGAATTGTATGCAATGAACTGAAAAAATCACAGTAAAAATGGTTTTGGAGAAAAGCAAAGTCGTTTCGTTAGGCAAGTGCAAAAAATGTCATCTATACAAACAGAAATATCATGTTTGTTTGCTGCAGTTCCGCTAGCTTTCTCCCTATAAAATAGGAATGTGTAGAGCTGGTGCTTCCATGTGGAACCATTTAGTGATTCCAAGCGCAAAATTAAATGTTCCCTGATAAAAAAACATTCAAAACAATAAAGCCCATGGATAATATCAGGAATACACAAACACAGAGTCTGTAGCAATATCTGGGAGTGAGTTAGCCAAAACAAAAGCGGGTATTTCTGCATTCATCCAGTCATATCAGGACAAACTGGTGTGGAATTCGAATGTAATCGACCAAGAAAATCACAGTAAAAATGATTTTGGAGAATAGCGAAGTCTTTTCCTTAGGCAAGTGAATAAAATATCATCCCCACAAGCAGAAATATAATGTTTGTTTGTCGTTCTTCCTCTAGCTTTCTCCCTAGAAAATACGAATGTGTAGAGCTGGTGTCTCCATGTGGAACCAATCAGCGATTCCAAGCACAAAATTAAATGTTCCCCTAAAAAAACATTCAAAACAATAAAGTCCATGGATAATATCAGGAATACACAAACACAGAGTCTGTAGCAATATCTGGGGTTGAGTTAGCCAAAACAATACCGGATATTTCCGCATTTATCCAGTCATATCCGGACATACTGTTGTGGAATTCGTATGCAATGGACCGAGAAAATCATAGTAAAAATAGTTTTGGAAAATAGCAAAGTCTTTTCCTTAGGCAAATGCATAAAAAGTGATCTATACAAACAGAAATACCATGTTTGTTTGCCACAGCTCGTCTAGCTTTCTCCCTAGAAAATACGAATATTTACAGCTGGTGTCTCTATGTGGAACCAATTACTGTATCCAAGCTCAAAATAAAATGTTCAACGATAAAAGCATTCAAAACAATATAGTCCGTGGATAATATCCAGAAAAAACAAAAACAGAGGCTTGAGCAATATTTGGGATTGAGTTAGCCAAAACAAAACTGGATATTTCCCGTTTCACCAGTCACATCCAGACAAACTTTTGTGGAATTCGTATGCATTTGACCGAGAAAATCACAGTAAAATCTCATATATACAAACAGAAATATGACGTTTGTTTGCCGCAGTTGCTCTAGCTTTCTCCCTGGAAAATACGAATGTGTAGAGCTGGTGCTCCCATGATGAACCGATTAGTGTTTCAATGGTACAAAATTAAATGTTCCCTGATAAAAATATTCAAAACAATAAAGTCCATCGATAACATCCAGAAAACACAAACACAGAGGCTTTCACAATATTTCGGATTGAGTTAGCCAAAACACAACCGGATATTTCTGTTTTACTCCAGTCATATCCAGACAAACTGGTGTGGAATTCGTATGCAATGGACCGAGAAAATCACAGTAAAAATGGTTTTGGAGAAAAGAAACGTCTTTTCGTTAGGCAAGTGCGTAAAATGTCATCTATACAAACAGAAATATCATGTTTGTTTCCGCAGTTCCTCTAGCTTTCTCCCTATAAAATACAAATATGTTCAGTTGGTGTCTCCTTGTGGAAACAATTAATGTATCCAAGCTGAAAATAAAATGTTCCCCGATAAAAAAAAATTCAAAAAAGTCCATTGATAATATCCAGAAAACAGAAACTTAGAGGCTTTCACAATATTTCGGATTGAGTTAGCCAAAACACAACCGGATATTTCTGGTTTCATCCAGTCATATCCGGACAAACTAGTGTGGAATTCGTATGCATTTGACTGAGAAAATCAAAGTAAAAATGGTTTTGGAGAAAAGCAAAGTCTTTTCGTTAGGCAAGTGCCTAAAATGTCATCTGTACAAACAGAAATATCATGTTTGTTTGCCGCAGTTCCTCTAGCTGTCTCCCTAGAAAATACGAATGTGTAGAGCTGGTGTCTCCATGTGGAACCAATTAGTGATCCAACCACAAAATCAAATGTTCCCTGAGAAAAAACATTCAAAAAAATTAAGTCCGAGGATAATATCAGGAATACACTAAAACATTGGCTGTAGCAATATCTGGGGTTGAATTAATCAAAACACAAGCAGATATTTCTGGTTTCGTTCTGTCATTTCCGTACAAATTGGTGTGGAATTCGTATGCAATTGATGGAAAAAAATCACAGTACAAATGGTTTTGGAGAAAAGCAAAGTCTTTTCGTTAGGCAAGTGCATAAAATGTCATCTATACACACAGAAACATCATGTTTGTTTGCCACAATTCCTCTAGCTTTCTCCCAAGAAAATACGAATCTGTAGAGCTGGTGTTCATATTATGAAACAATTAGTGTTTCAATGGTTCAAAATTAAATGTCCCCTGATAAAAGACATTCAAAACAATAAAGTTTGTTGATAACATCCAGGAAACACAAACATAGAGGCTGTAGCAATATCAGGGATTGAGCTAGCCAAAACACAACCGGATATTTCTGGTTTCATCCAGTCATATCCGGACAAACTGGTTTGGAATTCATATGCAATGGACCGAGAAAATCACAGTAAAAATGGTTTTGGAGAAAAGCAACGTCTTTTCATTAGGCAAGTGCATAAAATGTCATCTATACAATCAGAAATATCATGTTTGTTGGCTGCAGTTCCTCTAGCATTCTCCCTAGAAAATACGAATGTGTGGAGCTGGTGTCCCCATGATAAAGCAATTAGTGTTTCTATGGTACAAAATTAAATGTTCCCTGAGAAAGAACATTCAAAACAATAAAGTCTGTGGATACTATCAGGAATACACAAACACTGAAGCTGTAGTATTATTTCGGATTGAGTTAGCCAAAACACAACCAGATATTTCTGGTTTCATCCAGTCGTATCCGGAAAAAGTTGTGTGGAATTCATATGCAACGGACTGAGAAAATCACAGTAAAAATGCTTTTGGAGAAGAGCAAAGCCTTTATGTTAGGCAAGTGAATAAAAGGTCATCTATACAAACAGAAATATCATGTTTGTTTGCTGCAGTTCCTCTAGCTTTCTCCGTAGAATATACGAATATATTTGAGATGGTGTCTCCATGTGGAACCAATTACTGTATCCAAGCAAAAATAAAATGTTCCCCAATTAAAAAAAACTTTCAAAACAATAAAGTCCGTGGATAATATCCAGAAAACACAAACACAGAGGCTGTAGCAATATCTGGGGTTTAGTTAGCCAAAAAAAAAAAAGGATATTTCCGGTTTCATCCAGTCATATCCAGACAAACTGGTGTGGGATTCCTATGCAATGCACCGAGTAAATCAAAGTAAAAATGGTTTTGGAGAAAAGCAAAGTCTTTTCGTTAGGCAACTGCATAAAGTGTCATCTAAACAAAGAGAAATATCATGTTTGTTTGCCACAGTTGCTCTACCTTTCTCCCTAGAAAATACGAATGTGTAGAGCTGGTGTCCCCATGATGAACCAGTTAGAGTTTCTACGGTTCAAAATTCAATGTTCCCTGATAAAAATATTCAAAACAGTAAAGTCCATCGAGAATATCCAGAAAACACAAACACAGTGGCTTTCACAATATTACGAATTGAGTTATCCAAAAAATAACCGTATATTTCTGGTTTCTTCCAGTCATATCCGGACAAACTGGTGTGGAATTCGTATGCAATGGACTAAGAAAATCACAGTACAAATGGTTATGGGGAAAATCAAAGTCTTTTCATTAGGCAAGTGCATAAAATGTCATCTAGACAAACAGAAATATCATGTTTGATTGCCACAGTTCCTCTAGCTTACTGCCTGGAAAATACGAATATGTAGAGCTGGTGTCTCCCTGTAGAACCAATTACTGTATCCAAGCTCAAAATAAAATGTTCCCTGGTAAAAAACATTCAAAACTATAAAGTCTGTAGATAATTCAGGAATAAAACACAGAGGCTGTAGCAATATCTGGGATTGAGTTAGGCAAAACAAAACCGGATATTTCCGGTTTCATCCAGTCATATCTGGACAAAGTGGTGTGGAATTCGGATGCAATGGACCGAGAAAATCAAAGTAAAAATGGTTTTGGAGAAAAGCAAAGTCTTTTCGTTAGGCAATGCATAAAATGTCATCTATCAAACAAAAATATCATGTTTGTTTGCCGCAGTTCGTCTAGCTTTCTACCTAGAAAATACAAATATGTAGAGCTGGTGTCTCCATGTGGAACCAATTACTGTATCAAAGCTCAAAATTAAATGTTCCCCAATAAAAAACATTCAAAACAATAAAGTCCAATTATAATATCCACAAAACAAACACAGAGGCTGTAGGAATATCTGGGATTGATTTCGCAAAAGAAAACCGAATATTTCTGGTTTCATCCAGTCATATCCGGACAAACTGGTGTGGAATTCGTATGCAATGGACTGAGAAAATCATAGTAAAAATGGTTTTGGAGAAAAGCAACGTATTTTCGTTAGGCAAGCACATAAAATGTCATCTATACAAACGGAAATATCATGTTTGTTTGCCACAGTTCCTCTAGTTTTCTCCCTAGAAAATATGAATGTGTAGAGCTTGTGTCTCCATGTGTAACCAATTAGGGTTTTCAAGAACAAAATTAAATGTTCCCTGAACACAAACATTCAAAACAATAAAGTCTGTGGATAATATCAGCAAAATACAAACACAGAGTCTGTAGCAATATCTGGGATTGAGTGAATCAAAACACAACTGGATATTTCTGGTTTCATCCAGTCATATCCACAAAAAGTTTTTCGGAATTCGTATGCAATGGACCGAGAAAATCACAGTAAAAATGGTTTTGGAGAAAAGCAAAGTCTTTTCGTTAGGCAAGTGCATAAAATGTCATCTAGACAAACAGAAATATCATGTTTGTTTGCCACAGTTCCTCTAGCTTTCTCCCTAGCAAATACGAATGTTTAGAGCTGGTGTCCCTATGATGAACCAATTAGTGTTTATAAGATACATACTTAAATGTACCCTGATAAGAACATTCAAAACAATTAGTCCCTCGAATATATCCAGAAAACACAAACACAGAGGCTGTAGCAATATTTCGGATTGAGTTAGCCAAAACACAACCGGATATTGCTGGTTTCATCCAGTCATATCTGGACAAAATGGTGTGGAATTCGTATGCAATGGACCGAGAAAATCTCAGTAAAAATGGTTTTGGAGAAAAGCAACGTCTCTTCGTTAGGCAAGTGCATAAAATGTCATCTATACAAACAGAAATATCATGTTTGATTGCCACAGTTCCTCTAGCTTACTGCCTGGAAAATACGAATATGTAGAGCTGGTGTCTCTCTGTAGAACCAATTACTGTATCCAAGCTCAAAATAAAATGTTCCCTGGTAAAAAACATTCAAAACTATAAAGTCTGTAGATAATTCAGGAATAAAACACAGAGGCTGTAGCAATATCTGGGATTGAGTTAGGCAAAACAAAACCGGATATTTCCGGTTTCATCCAGTCATATCTGGACAAAGTGGTGTGGAATTCGGATGCAATGGACCGAGAAAATCAAAGTAAAAATGGTTTTGGAGAAAAGCAAAGTCTTTTCGTTAGGCAATGCATAAAATGTCATCTATCAAACAAAAATATCATGTTTGTTTGCCGCAGTTCGTCTAGCTTTCTACCTAGAAAATACAAATATGTAGAGCTGGTGTCTCCATGTGGAACCAATTACTGTATCAAAGCTCAAAATTAAATGTTCCCCAATAAAAAACATTCAAAACAATAAAGTCCAATTATAATATCCACAAAACAAACACAGAGGCTGTAGGAATATCTGGGATTGAGTTCGCAAAAGAAAACCGAATATTTCTGGTTTCATCCAGTCATATCCGGACAAACTGGTGTGGAATTCGTATGCAATGGACTGAGAAAATCACAGTAAAAATGGTTTTGGAGAAAAGCAACGTATTTTCGTTAGGCAAGCACATAAAATGTCATCTATACAAACGGAAATATCATGTTTGTTTGCCACAGTTCCTCTAGTTTTCTCCCTAGAAAATATGAATGTGTAGAGCTTGTGTCTCCATGTGTAACCAATTAGGGTTTTCAAGAACAAAATTAAATGTTCCCTGAACACAAACATTCAAAGCAATAAAGTCTGTGGATAATATCAGCAAAATACAAACACAGAGTCTGTAGCAATATCTGGGATTGAGTGAATCAAAACACAACTGGATATTTCTGGTTTCATCCAGTCATATCCACACAAAGTTTTTCGGAATTCGTATGCAATGGACCGAGAAAATCACAGTAAAAATGGTTTTGGAGAAAAGCAAAGTCTTTTCGTTAGGCAAGTGCATAAAACGTCATCTAGACAAACAGAAATATCATATTCCTTTGCCCCAGTTCTTCTAGCTTTCTCCCTAGAAAATACGAATGTGTAGAGCTGGAGTCTCCATGTGGAAACAATTAGTGTTTCCAAGAACAAAATTAAATGTTCCCTGATAAAAACATTCACAAAAATTAGTCCATCGATAATATCCAGAAAACACAAACACAGAGGTTTTCACAATATTTCGGATTGAGTTAGCGAAAACACAACCAGATATTTCTGGTTACATCCAGTCATGTCTGGACAAAGTGGTGTGGAATTTGTATGCAATGGACCAAGAAAATCACAGTAAAATGCTTATGGAGAAAAGCAAAGTGTTTTCGTTAGGCAAGTGCATAAAATGTCATCTATAGAAATAGAAATATAATGTTTGTTTGTCGCAGTTCCTCTAGCTTTCTCCCTAGAAAATACGAATGTGCAGAGCTGGTGTCTCCATGTGGAACCAATTAGTGTTTCTGCGGTACAACATGAAATTTTCCCTGATAAAAATATTCAAAACAATAAAGTCCCTCGATAATATCCAGAAAACACAAACACAGAGGCTGTAGCAATATTTTGGATTGAGTTAGCCAAATCACAACCGAATATTTCTGGTTTCATCCAGTCATATCCGGAAAAAGTGGTTTGGAATTCATATGCAGTCGACCCAGAAAAGCAAAAGAAAAATGGTTTTGGAGAAAAGCAAAGTCTATACGTTAGGCAAGTGCATAAAATGTCATGTATACAAACAGAAATATCATGTTTGTTTGTCGCAGTTGCTCTAGCTTTCTCCCTAGAAAATAGGAATGTGTAGAGATGGTGTCTCCATGTGGAACCAATTAGTGTTTCAATGGTACAAAATTAAATGTTCCATGATAAAAACATTCAAAACAATAAAGTCTGTAAATAATATCAGGAATACACAAAACAGAGGCTGTAGCAATATCTGGGATTGAGTTAGCCAAAACAAAATCGGATATTTCTGGATTCATCCGGTCATATCCGGACAAACTGGTGTGGAATTCGTATTCAATGGACCGAGAAAATCACAGTACAAATGGTTTTGGAGAAATTAAACGTATTTTCTTTAGGCAAGCACATAAAATGTCATCTCTAGAAACAGAAATATCATTTTTGTTTGCCCCAGTAATTCTAGCTTTCTTCCTAGAAAATACGAATGTGTAGAGCTGGTGTCTCCATGTGGAACCAGTTAGTGTATCCAAGTACAAAATTAAATGTTCCTTGAAAAAAAAACATTCAAGAAATATAGTCTGTGCATAAAATCAGGAATACACAAACACAGAATCAGTAGCAATATCTGGGATTGAGTTAGCCAAAACAAAACCAGATATTTCCGGTTTTATCCAGTCATATCCGGAAAAAGTCGTTTGGAATTCGTATGCAATGGAAGGAGAAAATCACAGTACAAATGGTTTTGGAGAAAAGCAAAGTCTATACGTTAGGCAAGTGCATAAAATGTCATCGATACAAACAGAAATATCATGTTTGTTTGCCACAGTTCCTCTAGCTTTCTCCCTAGCAAATACGAATGTTTAGAGCTGGTGTCCCCATGATGAACCAATTAGTGTTTATAAGATACATACTTAAATGTACCCTGATAAGAACATTCAAAACAATTAGTCCCTCGAATATATCCAGAAAACACAAACACAGAGGCTGTAGCAATATTTCGGATTGAGTTAGCCAAAACACAACCGGATATTGCTGGTTTCATCCAGTCATATCTGGACAAAATGGTGTGGAATTCGTATGCAATGGACCGAGAAAATCTCAGTTAAAATGGTTTTGGTTGGCGCCGTGGCTCAACAGGCTAATCCTCCGCCTTGCGGCGCCGGCACACCGGGTTCTAGTCCCGGTCGGGGCACCGATCCTGTCCCGGTTGCCCCTCTTCCAGGCCAGCTCTCTGCTGTGGCCAGGGAGTGCAGTGGAGGATGGCCCAAGTGTTTGGGCCCTGCACCCCAGGGGAGACCAGGAGAAGCACCTGGCTCCTGCCATCGGAACAGCGCAGTGCGCCGGCCGCAGCGCGCTACCGCGGCGGCCATTGGAGGGTGAACCAACGGCTAAAGGAAAACCTTTCTCTCTGTCTCTCTCTCACTGTCCACTCTGCCTGTCAAAAATAAAAAAAAAATGGTTTTGGAGAAAAGCAACGTCTTTTCGTTAGGCAAGTGCATAAAATGTCATCTATACAAACAGAAATATCATGTTTGTTTGCCGCAGTTTCTCTAGCTTTCTCCCTAGAAAATACGAATGTTTATAGTTGGTGTCTCCATGTTGAACCAATTAATGTTTCCAAGCACAAAATTAAATGTTCCCTGATAAAAAAACCTTCAAAACAATAAATTCCGTGGATAATATCAGGAATACACAAACATAGAGGCTGTAGCAATATCTGGGATTGAATTAATCAAAACACAAGCAGATATTTCTGGTTTCGTTCTGTCATTTCCGTACAAATTGGTGTGGAATTCGTATGCAATTGATGGAAAAAAATCACAGTAAAAATGACTTTGGAGAAAAGCAAAGTCTTTTCGTTAGGCAAGTGCATAAAATGTCATCTATACAAACAGAAACATCATGTTTGTTTGCCGCAATTCCTCTAGCTTTCTCCCAAGAAAATACGAATCTGTAGAGCTGGTGTTCATATTATGAAACAATTAGTGTTTCAATGGTTCAAAATTAAATGTTCCCTGATAAAAGACATTCAAAACAATAAAGTTTGTTGATAACATCCAGGAAACACAAACATAGAGGCTGTAGCAATATCAGGGATTGAGCTAGCCAAAACACAACCGGATATTTCTGGTTTCATCCAGTCATATCGGGACAAACTGGTTTGGAATTCATATGCAATGGACCGAGAAAATCACAGTAAAAATGGTTTTGGAGAAAAGCAACGTCTTTTCATTAGGCAAGTGCATAAAATGTCATCTATACAAACAGAAATATCATGTTTGTTGGCTGCAGTTCCTCTAGCATTCTCCCTAGAAAATACGAATGTGTGGAGCTGGTGTCCCCATGATAAAGCAATTAGTGTTTCTATGGTACAAAATTAAATGTTCCCTGAGAAAGAACATTCAAAACAATAAAGTCTGTGGATACTATCAGGAATACACAAACACTGAAGCTGTAGTATTATTTCGGATTGAGTTAGCCAAAACACAACCAGATATTTCTGGTTTCATCCAGTCGTATCCGGAAAAAGTTGTGTGGAATTCATATGCAACGGACTGAGAAAATCACAGTAAAAATGCTTTTGGAGAAGAGCAAAGCCTTTATGTTAGGCAAGTGAATAAAAGGTCATCTATACAAACAGAAATATCATGTTTGTTTGCTGCAGTTCCTCTAGCTTTCTCCGTAGAATATACGAATATATTTGAGATGGTGTCTCCATGTGGAACCAATTACTGTATCCAAGCAAAAATAAAATGTTCCCCAATTAAAAAAAACTTTCAAAACAATAAAGTCCGTGGATAATATCCAGAAAACACAAACACAGAGGCTGTAGCAATATCTGGGGTTTAGTTAGCCAAAAAAAAAAAAAAAAAAAAAGGATATTTCCGGTTTCATCCAGTCATATCCAGACAAACTGGTGTGGGATTCCTATGCAATGCACCGAGTAAATCAAAGTAAAAATGGTTTTGGAGAAAAGCAAAGTCTTTTCGTTAGGCAACTGCATAAAGTGTCATCTATACAAAGAGAAATATCATGTTTGTTTGCCACAGTTGCTCTACCTTTCTCCCTAGAAAATACGAATGTGTAGAGCTGGTGTCCCCATGATGAACCAGTTAGAGTTTCTACGGTTCAAAATTCAATGTTCCCTGATAAAAATATTCAAAACAATAAAGTCCATCGAGAATATCCAGAAAACACAAACACAGTGGCTTTCACAATATTACGAATTGAGTTATCCAAAAAATAACCGTATATTTCTGGTTTCTTCCAGTCATATCCGGACAAACTGGTGTGGAATTCGTATGCAATGGACTAAGAAAATCACAGTACAAATGCTTATGGGGAAAATCAAAGTCTTTTCATTAGGCAAGTGCATAAAATGTCATCTAGACAAACAGAAATATCATGTTTGATTGCCACAGTTCCTCTAGCTTATTGCCTGGAAAATACGAATGTGTAGAGCTGGTGTCTCCCTGTAGAACCAATTACTGTATCCAAGCTCAAAATAAAATGTTCCCTGGTAAAAAACATTCAAAACTATAAAGTCTGTAGATAATTCAGGAATAAAACACAGAGGCTGTAGCAATATCTGGGATTGAGTTAGGCAAAACAAAACCGGATATTTCCGGTTTCATCCAGTCATATCTGGACAAAGTGGTGTGGAATTCGGATGCAATGGACCGAGAAAATCAAAGTAAAAATGGTTTTGGAGAAAAGCAAAGTCTTTTCGTTAGGCAATGCATAAAATGTCATCTATCAAACAAAAATATCATGTTTGTTTGCCGCAGTTCGTCTAGCTTTCTACCTAGAAAATACAAATATGTAGAGCTGGTGTCTCCATGTGGAACCAATTACTGTATCAAAGCTCAAAATTAAATGTTCCCCAATAAAAAACATTCAAAACAATAAAGTCCAATTATAATATCCACAAAACAAACACAGAGGCTGTAGGAATATCTGGGATTGAGTTCGCAAAAGAAAACCGAATATTTCTGGTTTCATCCAGTCATATCCGGACAAACTGGTGTGGAATTCGTATGCAATGGACTGAGAAAATCACAGTAAAAATGGTTTTGGAGAAAAGCAACGTATTTTCGTTAGGCCAGCACATAAAATGTCATCTATACAAACGGAAATATCATGTTTGTTTGCCACAGTTCCTCTAGTTTTCTCCCTAGAAAATATGAATGTGTAGAGCTTGTGTCTCCATGTGTAACCAATTAGGGTTTTCAAGAACAAAATTAAATGTTCCCTGAACACAAACATTCAAAACAATAAAGTCTGTGGATAATATCAGCAAAATACAAACACAGAGTCTGTAGCAATATCTGGGATTGAGTGAATCAAAACACAACTGGATATTTCTGGTTTCATCCAGTCATATCCACACAAAGTTTTTCGGAATTCGTATGCAATGGACCGAGAAAATCACAGTAAAAATGGTTTTGGAGAAAAGCAAAGTCTTTTCGTTAGGCAAGTGCATAAAATGTCATCTAGACAAACAGAAATATCATATTCCTTTGCCCCAGTTCTTCTAGCTTTCTCCCTAGAAAATACGAATGTGTAGAGCTGGAGTCTCCATGTGGAAACAATTAGTGTTTCCAAGAACAAAATTAAATGTTCCCTGATAAAAACATTCACAAAAATTAGTCCATCGATAATATCCAGAAAACACAAACACAGAGGTTTTCACAATATTTCGGATTGAGTTAGCGAAAACACAACCAGATATTTCTGGTTACATCCAGTCATGTCTGGACAAAGTGGTGTGGAATTTGTATGCAATGGACCGAGAAAATCACAGTAAAAATGGTTTTGGAGAAAAGCAACGTCTTTTCGTTAGGCAAGTGCATAAAATGTCATCTATAGAAATAGAAATATAATGTTTGTTTGTCGCAGTTTCTCTAGCTTTCTCCCTAGAAAATACGAATGTTTATAGTTGGTGTCTCCATGTTGAACCAATTAATGTTTCCTAGCACAAAATTAAATGTTCCCTGATAAAAAAACCTTCAAAACAATAAATTCCGTGGATAATATCAGGAATACACAAACATAGAGGCTGTAGCAATATCTGGGATTGAATTAATCAAAACACAAGCAGATATTTCTGGTTTCGTTCTGTCATTTCCGTAAAAATTGGTGTGGAATTCGTATGCAATTGATGGAAAAAAATCACAGTAAAAATGACTTTGGAGAAAAGCAAAGTCTTTTCATTAGGCAAGTGCATAAAATGTCATCTATACAAACAGAAACATCATGTTTGTTTGCCGCAATTCCTCTAGCTTTCTCCCAAGAAAATACGATTCTGTAGAGTTGGTGTTCATATTATGAAACAATTAGTGTTTCAATGGTTCAAAATTAAATGTTCCCTGATAAAAGACATTCAAAACAATAAAGTTTGTTGATAACATCCAGGAAACACAAACATAGAGGCTGTAGCAATATCAGGGATTGAGCTAGCCAAAACACAACCGGATATTTCTGGTTTCATCCAGTCATATCGGGACAAACTGGTTTGGAATTCATATGCAATGGACCGAGAAAATCACAGTAAAAATGGTTTTGGAGAAAAGCAACGTCTTTTCATTAGGCAAGTGCATAAAATGTCATCTATACAAACAGAAATATCATGTTTGTTGGCTGCAGTTCCTCTAGCATTCTCCCTAGAAAATACGAATGTGTGGAGCTGGTGTCCCCATGATAAAGCAATTAGTGTTTCTATGGTACAAAATTAAATGTACCCTGGGAAAGAACATTCAAAACAATAAAGTCTGTGGATACTATCAGGAATACACAAACACTGAAGCTGTAGTATTATTTCGGATTGAGTTAGCCAAAACACAACCAGATATTTCTGGTTTCATCCAGTCGTATCCGGAAAAAGTTGTGTGGAATTCATATGCAACGGACTGAGAAAATCACAGTAAAAATGCTTTGGAGAAGAGCAAAGCCTTTATGTTAGGCAAGTGAATAAAAGGTCATCTATACAAACAGAAATATCATGTTTGTTTGCTGCAGTTCCTCTAGCTTTCTCCGTAGAATATACGAATATATTTGAGACGGTGTCTCCATGTGGAACCAATTACTGTATCCAAGCAAAAATAAAATGTTCCCCAATTAAAAAAAACTTTCAAAACAATAAAGTCCGTGGATAATATCCAGAAAACACAAACACAGAGGCTGTAGCAATATCTGGGGTTTAGTTAGCCAAAAAAAAAAAAAAAAAAAGGATATTTCCGGTTTCATCCAGTCATATCCAGACAAACTGGTGTGGGATTCCTATGCAATGCACCGAGTAAATCAAAGTAAAAATGGTTTTGGAGAAAAGCAAAGTCTTTTCGTTAGGCAACTGCATAAAGTGTCATCTATACAAAGAGAAATATCATGTTTGTTTGCCACAGTTGCTCTACCTTTCTCCCTAGAAAATACGAATGTGTAGAGCTGGTGTCCCCATGATGAACCAGTTAGAGTTTCTACGGTTCAAAATTCAATGTTCCCTGATAAAAATATTCAAAACAATAAAGTCCATCGAGAATATCCAGAAAACACAAACACAGTGGCTTTCACAATATTACGAATTGAGTTATCCAAAAAATAACCGTATATTTCTGGTTTCTTCCTGTCATATCCGGACAAACTGGTGTGGAATTCGTATGCAATGGACTAAGAAAATCACAGTACAAATGGTTATGGGGAAAATCAAAGTCTTTTCATTAGGCAAGTGCATAAAATGTCATCTAGACAAACAGAAATATCATGTTTGATTGCCACAGTTCCTCTAGCTTACTGCCTGGAAAATACGAATATGTAGAGCTGGTGTCTCCCTGTAGAACCAATTACTGTATCCAAGCTCAAAATAAAATGTTCCCTGGTAAAAAACATTCAAAACTATAAAGTCTGTAGATAATTCAGGAATAAAACACAGAGGCTGTAGCAATATCTGGGATTGAGTTAGGCAAAACAAAACCGGATATTTCCGGTTTCATCCAGTCATATCTGGACAAAGTGGTGTGGAATTCGGATGCAATGGACCGAGAAAATCAAAGTAAAAATGGTTTTGGAGAAAAGCAAAGTCTTTTCGTTAGGCAATGCATAAAATGTCATCTATCAAACAAAAATATCATGTTTGTTTGCCGCAGTTCGTCTAGCTTTCTACCTAGAAAATACAAATATGTAGAGCTGGTGTCTCCATGTGGAACCAATTACTGTATCAAAGCTCAAAATTAAATGTTCCCCAATAAAAAACATTCAAAACAATAAAGTCCAATTATAATATCCACAAAACAAACACAGAGGCTGTAGGAATATCTGGGATTGAGTTCGCAAAAGAAAACCGAATATTTCTGGTTTCATCCAGTCATATCCGGACAAACTGGTGTGGAATTCGTATGCAATGGACTGAGAAAATCACAGTAAAAATGGTTTTGGAGAAAAGCAACGTATTTTCGTTAGGCCAGCACATAAAATGTCATCTATACAAACGGAAATATCATGTTTGTTTGCCACAGTTCCTCTAGTTTTCTCCCTAGAAAATATGAATGTGTAGAGCTTGTGTCTCCATGTGTAACCAATTAGGGTTTTCAAGAACAAAATTAAATGTTCCCTGAACACAAACATTCAAAACAATAAAGTCTGTGGATAATATCAGCAAAATACAAACACAGAGTCTGTAGCAATATCTGGGATTGAGTGAATCAAAACACAACTGGATATTTCTGGTTTCATCCAGTCATATCCACACAAAGTTTTTCGGAATTCGTATGCAATGGACCGAGAAAATCACAGTAAAAATGGTTTTGGAGAAAAGCAAAGTCTTTTCGTTAGGCAAGTGCATAAAATGTCATCTAGACAAACAGAAATATCATATTCCTTTGCCCAGTTCTTCTAGCTTTCTCCCTAGAAAATACGAATGTGTAGAGCTGGAGTCTCCATGTGGAAACAATTAGTGTTTCCAAGAACAAAATTAAATGTTCCCTGATAAAAACATTCACAAAAATTAGTCCATCGATAATATCCAGAAAACACAAACACAGAGGTTTTCACAATATTTCGGATTGAGTTACCGAAAACACAACCAGATATTTCTGGTTACATCCAGTCATGTCTGGACAAAGTGGTGTGGAATTTGTATGCAATGGACCAAGAAAATCACAGTAAAATGCTTATGGAGAAAAGCAAAGTGTTTTCGTTAGGCAAGTGCATAAAATGTCATCTATAGAAATAGAAATATAATGTTTGTTTGTCGCAGTTCCTCTAGCTTTCTCCCTAGAAAATACGAATGTGCAGAGCTGGTGTCTCCATGTGGAACCAATTAGTATTTCTGCGGTACAACATGAAATTTTCCCTGATAAAAATATTCAAAACAATAAAGTCCCTCGATAATATCCAGAAAACACAAACACAGAGGCTGTAGCAATATTTTGGATTGAGTTAGCTAAATCACAACCGAATATTTCTGGTTTCATCCAGTCATATCCGGAAAAAGTGGTTTGGAATTCATATGCAGTCGACCCAGAAAAGCAAAAGAAAACTGGTTTTGGAGAAAAGCAAAGTCTATACGTTAGGCAAGTGCATAAAATGTCATGTATACAAACAGAAATATCATGTTTGTTTGTCGCAGTTGCTCTAGCTTTCTCCCTAGAAAATAGGAATGTGTAGAGATGGTGTCTCCATGTGGAACCAATTAGTGTTTCTACGGTACAAAATTAAATGTTCCATGATAAAAACATTCAAAACAATAAAGTCTGTAGATAATATCAGGAATACACAAAACAGAGGCTGTAGCAATATCTGGGATTGAGTTAGCCAAAACAAAATCGGATATTTCTGGATTCATCCGGTCATATCCGGACAAACTGGTGTGGAATTCGTATTCAATGGACCGAGAAAATCACAGTACAAATGGTTTTGGAGAAATTAAACGTATTTTCTTTAGGCAAGCACATAAAATGTCATCTCTAGAAACAGAAATATCATTTTTGTTTGCCCCAGTAATTCTAGCTTTCTTCCTAGAAAATACGAATGTGTAGAGCTGGTGTCTCCATGTGGAACCAGTTAGTGTATCCAAGTACAAAATTAAATGTTCCTTGAAAAAAAAACATTCAAGAAATATAGTCTGTGCATAAAATCAGGAATACACAAACACAGAATCAGTAGCAATATCTGGGATTGAGTTAGCCAAAACAAAACCAGATATTTCCGGTTTTATCCAGTCATATCCGGAAAAAGTCGTTTGGAATTCGTATGCAATGGAAGGAGAAAATCACAGTACAAATGGTTTTGGAGAAAAGCAAAGTCTATACGTTAGGCAAGTGCATAAAATGTCATCGATACAAACAGAAATATCATGTTTGTTTGCCACAGTTCCTCTAGCTTTCTCCCTAGCAAATACGAATGTTTAGAGCTGGTGTCCCCATGATGAACCAATTAGTGTTTATAAGATACATACTTAAATGTACCCTGATAAGAACATTCAAAACAATTAGTCCCTCGAATATATCCAGAAAACACAAACACAGAGGCTGTAGCAATATTTCGGATTGAGTTAGCCAAAACACAACCGGATATTGCTGGTTTCATCCAGTCATATCTGGACAAAATGGTGTGGAATTCGTATGCAATGGACCGAGAAAATCTCAGTAAAAATGGTTTTGGAGAAAAGCAACGTCTTTTCGTTAGGCAAGTGCATAAAATTTCATCTATACAAACAGAAATATCATGTTTGTTTGCCGCAGTTTCTCTAGCTTTCTCCCTAGAAAATACGAATGTTTATAGTTGGTGTCTCCATGTTGAACCAATTAATGTTTCCAAGCACAAAATTAAATGTTCCCTGATAAAAAAACCTTCAAAACAATAAATTCCGTGGATAATATCAGGAATACACAAACATAGAGGCTGTAGCAATATCTGGGATTGAATTAATCAAAACACAAGCAGATATTTCTGGTTTCGTTCTGTCATTTCCGTACAAATTGGTGTGGAATTCGTATGCAATTGATGGAAAAAAATCACAGTAAAAATGACTTTGGAGAAAAGCAAAGTCTTTTCGTTAGGCAAGTGCATAAAATGTCATCTATACAAACAGAAACATCATGTTTGTTTGCCGCAATTCCTCTAGCTTTCTCCCAAGAAAATACGAATCTGTAGAGCTGGTGTTCATATTATGAAACAATTAGTGTTTCAATGGTTCAAAATTAAATGTTCCCTGATAAAAGACATTCAAAACAATAAAGTTTGTTGATAACATCCAGGAAACACAAACATAGAGGCTGTAGCAATATCAGGGATTGAGCTAGCCAAAACACAACCGGATATTTCTGGTTTCATCCAGTCATATCGGGACAAACTGGTTTGGAATTCATATGCAATGGACCGAGAAAATCACAGTAAAAATGGTTTTGGAGAAAAGCAACGTCTTTTCATTAGGCAAGTGCATAAAATGTCATCTATACAAACAGAAATATCATGTTTGTTGGCTGCAGTTCCTCTAGCATTCTCCCTAGAAAATACGAATGTGTGGAGCTGGTGTCCCCATGATAAAGCAATTAGTGTTTCTATGGTACAAAATTAAATGTTCGCTGAGAAAGAACATTCAAAACAATAAAGTCTGTGGATACTATCAGGAATACACAAACACTGAAGCTGTAGTATTATTTCGGATTGAGTTAGCCAAAACACAACCAGATATTTCTGGTTTCATCCAGTCGTATCCGGAAAAAGTTGTGTGGAATTCATATGCAACGGACTGAGAAAATCACAGTAAAAATGCTTTTGGAGAAGAGCAAAGCCTTTATGTTAGGCAAGTGAATAAAAGGTCATCTATACAAACAGAAATATCATGTTTGTTTGCTGCAGTTCCTCTAGCTTTCTCCGTAGAATATACGAATATATTTGAGACGGTGTCTCCATGTGGAACCAATTACTGTATCCAAGCAAAAATAAAATGTTCCCCGATTAAAAAAAAAACTTTCAAAACAATAAAGTCCGTGGATAATATCCAGAAAACACAAACACAGAGGCTGTAGCAATATCTGGGGTTTAGTTAGCCAAAAAAAAAAAAAAGGATATTTCCGGTTTCATCCAGTCATATCCAGACAAACTGGTGTGGGATTCCTATGCAATGCACCGAGTAAATCAAAGTAAAAATGGTTTTGGAGAAAAGCAAAGTCTTTTCGTTAGGCAACTGCATAAAGTGTCATCTATACAAAGAGAAATATCATGTTTGTTTGCCACAGTTGCTCTACCTTTCTCCCTAGAAATTACGAATGTGTAGAGCTGGTGTCCCCATGATGAACCAGTTAGAGTTTCTACGGTTCAAAATTCAATGTTCCCTGATAAAAATATTCAAAACAATAAAGTCCATCGAGAATATCCAGAAAACACAAACACAGTGGCTTTCACAATATTACGAATTGAGTTATCCAAAAAATAACCGTATATTTCTGGTTTCTTCCAGTCATATCCGGACAAACTGGTGTGGAATTCGTATGCAATGGACTAAGAAAATCACAGTACAAATGGTTATGGGGAAAATCAAAGTCTTTTCATTAGGCAAGTGCATAAAATGTCATCTAGACAAACAGAAATATCATGTTTGATTGCCACAGTTCCTCTAGCTTACTGCCTGGAAAATACAAATATGTAGAGCTGGTGTCTCCCTGTAGAACCAATTACTGTATCCAAGCTCAAAATAAAATGTTCCCTGGTAAAAAACATTCAAAACTATAAAGTCTGTAGGAATAAAACACAGAGGCTGTAGCAATATCTGGGATTGAGTTAGGCAAAACAAAACCGGATATTTCCGGTTTCATCCAGTCATATCTGGAAAAGGGGTGTGGAATTCGGATGCAATGGACCGAGAAAATCAAAGTAAAAATGGTTTTGGAGAAAAGCAAAGTCTTTTCGTTAGGCAATGCATAAAATGTCATCTATCAAACAAAAATATCATGTTTGTTTGCCGCAGTTCGTCTAGCTTTCTACCTAGAAAATACAAATATGTAGAGCTGGTGTCTCCATGTGGAACCAATTACTGTATCAAAGCTCAAAATTAAATGTTCCCCAATAAAAAACATTCAAAACAATAAAGTCCAATTATAATATCCACAAAACAAACACAGAGGCTGTAGGAATATCTGGGATTGAGTTCGCAAAAGAAAACCGAATATTTCTGGTTTCATCCAGTCATATCCGGACAAACTGGTGTGGAATTCGTATGCAATGGACTGAGAAAATCACAGTAAAAATGGTTTTGGAGAAAAGCAACGTATTTTCGTTAGGCCAGCACATAAAATGTCATCTATACAAACGGAAATATCATGTTTGTTTGCCACAGTTCCTCTAGTTTTCTCCCTAGAAAATATGAATGTGTAGAGCTTGTGTCTCCATGTGTAACCAATTAGGGTTTTCAAGAACAAAATTAAATGTTCCCTGAACACAAACATTCAAAACAATAAAGTCTGTGGATAATATCAGCAAAATACAAACACAGAGTCTGTAGCAATATCTGGGATTGAGTGAATCAAAACACAACTGGATATTTCTGGTTTCATCCAGTCATATCCACACAAAGTTTTTCGGAATTCGTATGCAATGGACCGAGAAAATCACAGTAAAAATGGTTTTGGAGAAAAGCAAAGTCTTTTCGTTAGGCAAGTGCATAAAATGTCATCTAGACAAACAGAAATATCATATTCCTTTGCCCAGTTCTTCTAGCTTTCTCCCTAGAAAATACGAATGTGTAGAGCTGGAGTCTCCATGTGGAAACAATTAGTGTTTCCAAGAACAAAATTAAATGTTCCCTGATAAAAACATTCACAAAAATTAGTCCATCGATAATATCCAGAAAACACAAACACAGAGGTTTTCACAATATTTCGGATTGAGTTACCGAAAACACAACCAGATATTTCTGGTTACATCCAGTCATGTCTGGACAAAGTGGTGTGGAATTTGTATGCAATGGACCAAGAAAATCACAGTAAAATGCTTATGGAGAAAAGCAAAGTGTTTTCGTTAGGCAAGTGCATAAAATGTCATCTATAGAAATAGAAATATAATGTTTGTTTGTCGCAGTTCCTCTAGCTTTCTCCCTAGAAAATACGAATGTGCAGAGCTGGTGTCTCCATGTGGAACCAATTAGTATTTCTGCGGTACAACATGAAATTTTCCCTGATAAAAATATTCAAAACAATAAAGTCCCTCGATAATATCCAGAAAACACAAACACAGAGGCTGTAGCAATATTTTGGATTGAGTTAGCTAAATCACAACCGAATATTTCTGGTTTCATCCAGTCATATCCGGAAAAAGTGGTTTGGAATTCATATGCAGTCGACCCAGAAAAGCAAAAGAAAACTGGTTTTGGAGAAAAGCAAAGTCTATACGTTAGGCAAGTGCATAAAATGTCATGTATACAAACAGAAATATCATGTTTGTTTGTCGCAGTTGCTCTAGCTTTCTCCCTAGAAAATAGGAATGTGTAGAGATGGTGTCTCCATGTGGAACCAATTAGTGTTTCTACGGTACAAAATTAAATGTTCCATGATAAAAACATTCAAAACAATAAAGTCTGTAGATAATATCAGGAATACACAAAACAGAGGCTGTAGCAATATCTGGGATTGAGTTAGCCAAAACAAAATCGGATATTTCTGGATTCATCCGGTCATATCCGGACAAACTGGTGTGGAATTCGTATTCAATGGACCGAGAAAATCACAGTACAAATGGTTTTGGAGAAATTAAACGTATTTTCTTTAGGCAAGCACATAAAATGTCATCTCTAGAAACAGAAATATCATTTTTGTTTGCCCCAGTAATTCTAGCTTTCTTCCTAGAAAATACGAATGTGTAGAGCTGGTGTCTCCATGTGGAACCAGTTAGTGTATCCAAGTACAAAATTAAATGTTCCTTGAAAAAAAAACATTCAAGAAATATAGTCTGTGCATAAAATCAGGAATACACAAACACAGAATCAGTAGCAATATCTGGGATTGAGTTAGCCAAAACAAAACCAGATATTTCCGGTTTTATCCAGTCATATCCGGAAAAAGTCGTTTGGAATTCGTATGCAATGGAAGGAGAAAATCACAGTACAAATGGTTTTGGAGAAAAGCAAAGTCTATACGTTAGGCAAGTGCATAAAATGTCATCGATACAAACAGAAATATCATGTTTGTTTGCCACAGTTCCTCTAGCTTTCTCCCTAGCAAATACGAATGTTTAGAGCTGGTGTCCCCATGATGAACCAATTAGTGTTTATAAGATACATACTTAAATGTACCCTGATAAGAACATTCAAAACAATTAGTCCCTCGAATATATCCAGAAAACACAAACACAGAGGCTGTAGCAATATTTCGGATTGAGTTAGCCAAAACACAACCGGATATTGCTGGTTTCATCCAGTCATATCTGGACAAAATGGTGTGGAATTCGTATGCAATGGACCGAGAAAATCTCAGTAAAAATGGTTTTGGAGAAAAGCAACGTCTTTTCGTTAGGCAAGTGCATAAAATTTCATCTATACAAACAGAAATATCATGTTTGTTTGCCGCAGTTTCTCTAGCTTTCTCCCTAGAAAATACGAATGTTTATAGTTGGTGTCTCCATGTTGAACCAATTAATGTTTCCAAGCACAAAATTAAATGTTCCCTGATAAAAAAACCTTCAAAACAATAAATTCCGTGGATAATATCAGGAATACACAAACATAGAGGCTGTAGCAATATCTGGGATTGAATTAATCAAAACACAAGCAGATATTTCTGGTTTCGTTCTGTCATTTCCGTACAAATTGGTGTGGAATTCGTATGCAATTGATGGAAAAAAATCACAGTAAAAATGACTTTGGAGAAAAGCAAAGTCTTTTCGTTAGGCAAGTGCATAAAATGTCATCTATACAAACAGAAACATCATGTTTGTTTGCCGCAATTCCTCTAGCTTTCTCCCAAGAAAATACGAATCTGTAGAGCTGGTGTTCATATTATGAAACAATTAGTGTTTCAATGGTTCAAAATTAAATGTTCCCTGATAAAAGACATTCAAAACAATAAAGTTTGTTGATAACATCCAGGAAACACAAACATAGAGGCTGTAGCAATATCAGGGATTGAGCTAGCCAAAACACAACCGGATATTTCTGGTTTCATCCAGTCATATCGGGACAAACTGGTTTGGAATTCATATGCAATGGACCGAGAAAATCACAGTAAAAATGGTTTTGGAGAAAAGCAACGTCTTTTCATTAGGCAAGTGCATAAAATGTCATCTATACAAACAGAAATATCATGTTTGTTGGCTGCAGTTCCTCTAGCATTCTCCCTAGAAAATACGAATGTGTGGAGCTGGTGTCCCCATGATAAAGCAATTAGTGTTTCTATGGTACAAAATTAAATGTTCGCTGAGAAAGAACATTCAAAACAATAAAGTCTGTGGATACTATCAGGAATACACAAACACTGAAGCTGTAGTATTATTTCGGATTGAGTTAGCCAAAACACAACCAGATATTTCTGGTTTCATCCAGTCGTATCCGGAAAAAGTTGTGTGGAATTCATATGCAACGGACTGAGAAAATCACAGTAAAAATGCTTTTGGAGAAGAGCAAAGCCTTTATGTTAGGCAAGTGAATAAAAGGTCATCTATACAAACAGAAATATCATGTTTGTTTGCTGCAGTTCCTCTAGCTTTCTCCGTAGAATATACGAATATATTTGAGACGGTGTCTCCATGTGGAACCAATTACTGTATCCAAGCAAAAATAAAATGTTCCCCGATTAAAAAAAAAACTTTCAAAACAATAAAGTCCGTGGATAATATCCAGAAAACACAAACACAGAGGCTGTAGCAATATCTGGGGTTTAGTTAGCCAAAAAAAAAAAAAAGGATATTTCCGGTTTCATCCAGTCATATCCAGACAAACTGGTGTGGGATTCCTATGCAATGCACCGAGTAAATCAAAGTAAAAATGGTTTTGGAGAAAAGCAAAGTCTTTTCGTTAGGCAACTGCATAAAGTGTCATCTATACAAAGAGAAATATCATGTTTGTTTGCCACAGTTGCTCTACCTTTCTCCCTAGAAATTACGAATGTGTAGAGCTGGTGTCCCCATGATGAACCAGTTAGAGTTTCTACGGTTCAAAATTCAATGTTCCCTGATAAAAATATTCAAAACAATAAAGTCCATCGAGAATATCCAGAAAACACAAACACAGTGGCTTTCACAATATTACGAATTGAGTTATCCAAAAAATAACCGTATATTTCTGGTTTCTTCCAGTCATATCCGGACAAACTGGTGTGGAATTCGTATGCAATGGACTAAGAAAATCACAGTACAAATGGTTATGGGGAAAATCAAAGTCTTTTCATTAGGCAAGTGCATAAAATGTCATCTAGACAAACAGAAATATCATGTTTGATTGCCACAGTTCCTCTAGCTTACTGCCTGGAAAATACAAATATGTAGAGCTGGTGTCTCCCTGTAGAACCAATTACTGTATCCAAGCTCAAAATAAAATGTTCCCTGGTAAAAAACATTCAAAACTATAAAGTCTGTAGGAATAAAACACAGAGGCTGTAGCAATATCTGGGATTGAGTTAGGCAAAACAAAACCGGATATTTCCGGTTTCATCCAGTCATATCTGGAAAAGGGGTGTGGAATTCGGATGCAATGGACCGAGAAAATCAAAGTAAAAATGGTTTTGGAGAAAAGCAAAGTCTTTTCGTTAGGCAATGCATAAAATGTCATCTATCAAACAAAAATATCATGTTTGTTTGCCGCAGTTCGTCTAGCTTTCTACCTAGAAAATACAAATATGTAGAGCTGGTGTCTCCATGTGGAACCAATTACTGTATCAAAGCTCAAAATTAAATGTTCCCCAATAAAAAACATTCAAAACAATAAAGTCCAATTATAATATCCACAAAACTAACACAGAGGCTGTAGGAATATCTGGGATTGAGTTCGCAAAAGAAAACCGAATATTTCTGGTTTCATCCAGTCATATCCGGACAAACTGGTGTGGAATTCGTATGCAATGGACTGAGAAAATCACAGTAAAAATGGTTTTGGAGAAAAGCAACGTATTTTCGTTAGGCAAGCACATAAAATGTCATCTATACAAACGGAAATATCATGTTTGTTTGCCACAGTTCCTCTAGTTTTCTCCCTAGAAAATATGAATGTGTAGAGCTTGTGTCTCCATGTGTAACCAATTAGGGTTTTCAAGAACAAAATTAAATGTTCCCTGAACACAAACATTCAAAACAATAAAGTCTGTGGATAATATCAGCAAAATACAAACACAGAGTCTGTAGCAATATCTGGGATTGAGTGAATCAAAACACAACTGGATATTTCTGGTTTCATCCAGTCATATCCACACAAAGTTTTTCGGAATTCGTATGCAATGGACCGAGAAAATCACAGTAAAATGGTTTTGGAGAAAAGCAAAGTCTTTTCGTTAGGCAAGTGCATATAATGTCATCTATACAACAGAAATATCATGTTTGTTTGCCTCAGTTCCTCTAGCTTTCTCCCTAGAAAATACGAATTTGTAGAGCTGGTGTCTCCATATGGAACCCATTACTTTATCCAAGCTCAGAATAAAATGTTCCCCGATAAAAAACATTCAAAACAATAAAGTCTGTGGATAATATCAGGAATCCACAAACACAGAGGCTGTAGCAATATCTGGGATTGAGTTAGGCAAAACAAAACCGGATATTTCCGGTTTCATCCTGTCATATCCGGACAAACTGGTTTGGAATTCGTATGCAATGGACCAAGAAAATCACAGTACAAATGGTTTTGGAGAAAAGCAAAGTCTTTTCGTTAGGCAAGTGCAGAAAATGCCATCTATACAAACCGAAATATCACGTTTGTTTGCTGCAGTTACTCTAGCTTTCTCCCTAGAAAATAGGAATGTGTAGACCTGGTGTCTGCTTGTGGAACCAACTAGTTTTTCAAAGCACAAAATTAAATGTTGCCTGATAAAAAACATTCAAAATTATAAAGTCCTTGGATAATATCAGGAATATACAAACACAGAGGCTGTAGCAATATTTCGGATTGATTTAGCGAAAACACAACCTGATACTTCCGGTTTCATCCAGTCATATCCGGAGAAACTGGTGTTGAATTCATATGCAATGGATCGAGAAAATCACACTACAAATGGTTTTGGAGAAAAGCAAAGTCCTTTCGTTGGGCAAGTGCAAAAAAATATCATCTACACAAACAGAAATAACATGTTTTTTTTGCCGCAGTTCCTCTAGCTTTCTCCCTAGAAAATACGAATGTTTAGAGCTGGTGTTTCCATGTGGAACCAGCTAGTGTTTCCAAGCACAAAATTAAATATTCCCTGAAAAAAATATTGAAAAAAAATCCGTAGATAATATCAGGAATATACAAACACAGAGGCTGTAGCAATATTTCTGACTGAGTTAGCCAAAACACACCCAGATATTTCTGGTTTCTTCCAGTAATATCCGAACAAAGTGTTGTGGAATTCGCTTGCAATGGACTTAGAAGATCACAATACAAATTGTTTTGGAGAAAAGCAAACTCTTTTCGTTAGGCAAGTGCATAAAATGTCATCTATACAAACAGAAATATCATGTTTGTTTGCCGCAGATCCTCTAGCTTTCACCCTAGAAAATACGAATATGTTCAGCTGGTGTCTCCATGTGGAACGAATTACTGTATCCAAGCTGAAAATAAAATATTCCACGATAAAATACATTTAAAACAATAAAATCCATGGATAATATCAGGAATACAAAAACCCAGAGGCTGGAGCAATATGGGATTGAGTAAGCCAAAACAAAACCGGATATTTCCAGTTTCATCCAGTCATATCCGGACATACTTGTGTGGAATTCGTATACAATGGACCGAGAAAATCACAGTAAAAAAAATGTTTTGGAGAATAGAAAATTCTTTTCGTTTGGCAAGTGCATAAAATATCATCTATACAAACATAAATATCATGTTTGTTTGCCACAGTTCCTCTAGCTTTCTCCATAGAAAATACGAATATGTTCAGCTGGTGTCTCCAAGTGGAACCAATTACTGTATCCAAGCTCAAAATACAATGTTCCCCGATGAAAACTTTAGAACAATTAAGTCTGTTGATAATATTCAGAAAACACAAACACAGAGGCTGTAGCAATATCTGGGATTGAGTAGCCAAAACATAACCGGATATTTCCGGTTTCATCCAGTCATATCCGGACAAAGTGGTGTGGAATTCATATGCAATGGACCGAGAATATCACAGTGAAAATGGTTTTGGAGAAAAGCAAAGTCTTTTCGTTAGGCAAGTGCATAAAATGTCATGTATACAAAGAGAAATATCATTTTTCTTTGTGGCAGTTACTTTAGCTTTCTGCTTAGAAAATATGAATGTGTAGAGCTGGTTTCACCATGTGGAACCCATTAGTGGTTCAATGGCAAAAAATCAAATGTTCCCTGATAAAAACATTCAAAACAATACAGTCCATCGATAATATCCAGAAAACACAAACACAGAGTCTGTAACAATATTTCGGATTGATTTAGCCAAAACACAACCGGATATTTCCGGTTTCATCCCGTCATATCCGGACAAAGTGGTGTGGAATTCGTATGCAATGAACCAAAAAAATCACAGTAAAAATGGTTTTCTAGAAAAGCAAAGTCTTTTCATTAAGCAAAGATAAAATGTCCTCATACAAACAGAAATATCATGTTTGTTTGTCGTAGTTCCTCTAGCTTTCTCTCTAGAAAATACGAATGTGTAGAGCTGGTGTCTCCATGTGGAATCAACTAGTGTTTCGCAGCACAAGTTAAATGTTCCCTGATAAAAAACATCAAAACCATAAAGTCTGTGGATAATATCAAGAATACACAAACACAGAGGTGGTAACTATATCTGGGATTGAGTTAGCTGAAACTAAATAAATATTTCTGGTTTCATCCAGTCATATCCGGACAAACTGGTGTGGAATTCGTATGCAATGGACCGAGAAAATCACAGTAAAAATGGTTTTGGAGAAAAGCAAAGTCTTTTCGTTAGGCAACTGCATAAAGTGTCATCTATACAAAGAGAAATATCATGTTTGTTTTCCGTATTTGCTCTACCTTTCTACCTAGAAAATACGAATGTGTAGAGCTGGTGTCCACATGATGAACCAATTAGTGTTTCTATGGTATAAAAATAAATGTTCCCTGATAAAAATATTCAAAACAATAAAGTCCATCGAGAATATCCAGAAAACACAAACACAGATAATTTCACAATATTTTGAATTGAGTTAGCCAAAAAACAACCGGATATTTCAGGTTTCAGCCAGTCATATCCAGACAAACTTTTGTGGAATTCGTATGCAATGGCCTAAGAAATTCAGAGTACAAATGGTTTTGGAGAAAATCAAAGTCTTCTCATTAGGCAAGTGCATAAAATATCATTTCTACAAACAGAAATATCATGTTTGATTGCCACAGTTCCTATAGCTTACTGCCTGGAAAATACGAATATGTAGAGCTGGTGTCTCCCTGTGGAACCAATTACTGTATCCAAGCTCAAAATAAAATGTTCCCTGATAAAAAACATTCAAAACTATAAAGTGTGTGGATAATATCAGGAATACACAAACACAGAGGCTGTAGCAATATCTGGGATTGAGTTAGGCAAAACAAAACCGGATATTTCTGGTTTCATCCAGTTATATCGTGTGGTATATGGTGTGGAATTCAAATGCAATGGAACGAGAAAATCACAGTAAAAATGGTTTTGGAGAAAAGCAAAGTCTTTTCGTTAGGCAATGAATAAAATGCCATCTATCAAACAAAAATATCATGTTTGTTTGCCGCAGTTCGTCTAGCTTTCTACCTAGAAAATACGAATATGTAGAGCTGGTGTCTCCATGTGGAACCTATTACTGTATCAAAGCTCAATATTAAATGTTCCCCAATAAAAAACATTCAAAACAATAAAGTCCAATTATAATATCCACAAAACAAACACAGAGGCTGTAGGAATATCTGGGATTGAGTTCGCCAAAAGAAAACCGGATATTTCTGGTTTCATCCAGTCATATCCGGACAAACTGGTGCGGAATTCGTATGCAATGGACCGAGAAAGTCACAGTACAAATGGTTTTGGAGAAAAGCAACGTCTTTTCATTAGGCAAGCGCATAAAATGTCATCTATACAAACGGAAATATCATGTTAGTTTGCCTCAATTCCTCTAGCTTTCTCCCTAGAAAATACGAATGTGTAGAGCTGGTGTCGCTATTTTGAACCAATTATTGTTTCAATGGTAGAAAATTAAATGTTCCCTGATAAAAACATTCAAAACAGTAAAGTCCATCGATAATATCCAGAAAACACAAACACAGAGGCTTTCACAATTTTCGGATTGAGTTAGCCAAAACATAATTGGATATTTCCAGTTTCATCCAGTCATATCCGGACAAACTGGTGTGGAATTCCTATGCAATGGACCGAGAAAATCACAAAAATTGTTTTTGAGAAAAGCAAATTCTTTTTGATAGGAAAGTGCATAAAATATCATTGATACAAAGAGAAATATCATGTTTGTTTGTCGCAGTTCCTCTAGCTTTCTCCTTAAAAAATATGAATGTGTAGAGCTGTTGTCTACATGTGTAATCAATTACTGTACCAAAGCTCAAAATAAAATGTTCCCTGATAAAAGACATTCAAAACAATAAAGTCCATTTATAATATCCAGAAAAAATAAACACAGAGGCAGCAGCAATATCTGGGATTGAGTTAGCCAAAACAAAACCGGATATATCGGGTTTCATTCAGTCATATCCGGACAAACTGGTATGGAATTCACATGCAATGGAGCGAGAAAATCACAGTAAAAATGGTTTTGGAGAAAAGCAAAGTCTTTTCGTTAGGCACGTGCATAAAACGTCCTCTACACAAACACAAATATCGTGTTTGCTTGCCACAGTTCCTCTAGCTTTCTCCCTAGAAAATACGAATGTGTAGAGCTGGTGTCCCCATGATGAACCAATTAGTGTTTCGCAGCAGAAAATTAAATGTTCTCTGATAAAAAGCATTCAAAACAATAAAGTCTGTGGATAATATGGGGAATACACAAACACAGAGGCTGTAGCAATATCTGGGATTGAGTTAGCCAAAACACTACCGGATATTTCCGGTTTCATCCAGTCATGTCCGGAAAAACTGGTGTGAATTCATATGCAATGGACTGAGAAAATCACAGTAAAAATGGTTTTGGAGAAAAGCAAAGTCTTTTCTTTAGGCAATGCATAAAATATCATCTATACAAACAGAAATATCTTGTTTGTTGGCCGCAGTTCCTCTAGCATTCTCCCTAGAAAATATGAATATGTAGAGCTGGTGTCCCCATGATGAACCAATTAGTGTTTCTGTGGAACAAAAATAAATGTTCCCTGATAATAATATTCAAAACAATAAAGTCCATCGATAATATCCAGAAAACACAAACACAGAGGCTTTCACAATATTTCGCTTTGAGTTAGCCAAAACACAACCGGATATTTCCGGTATCATCCAGTCATATCCGGACAAACTGGGGTGGAATTCGTAAGCAATGGACTGAGAAAAATCACAGTTTAAAAATGGTTTTGGAGAAAAGCAAGTCTTTTTGTTAGGTAAGTGCATAAAATGTCATCTAGACAAACAGAAATATCATGTTTGTTTGCCGCAATTTCTATAGGTTTCTCTGTAGAAATTACGAATGTAATTACTGACGCCATGAACAAGAGTGTCAAATTGTTAAGGCAGCAACAGGAGTCACTGTGTACTTACATCCCATGTGGGATCTGTCCTTAATGTGTTGTCTAATGTGCAGTGATGATATAACTAGTACTGAAACAGTATTTTTACACTTTGTGTTTCTGCATGGGTACAAACTGATGAGATCTTTACTTATTACATACTGAATCGATCTTCTGTATATAAAGATAATTGGAAATGAAAAAAAAACCTGGTGTTAAATTTGAAATGGCATAGAAACTTAATTAATTTTTTAAAAAAATATTATGTAGGATCTCTGCCTTTAATGTGCTGTACACTCTTATTTAATGCTATAACTAGTACTCCAACAGTATTTTTTTTCACTTTGTGTTGCTATATGGGGGCAAACTGTTGAAATCATTACCTAATTTATACTAAAATGATCTTTTGTATAAAAAGAGAATTGAAAATGAATCATGATGTGATTGGAAGGGGAGAGGGAGCGGGAAAGGGGAGGGTTGTGGGTGGGAGGGAAGTTTTGGGAGAGGGAACCCATTGTAACCCATGAGCTGTACTTTGGAGATTTATATTCATGAAATAAAAGTTTAATAAAAAAAATTACGAATGTGTAGAGCTGGTGTCTCCATGTGGACACAATTAGTGTTTCAATGGTAAAAAACTAAATGTTCCCTGATAAAAAGCATTCAAAACAAAAAAGTCTGTGGATAATATCAGGAATACACAAACACAGAGGCTGTAGCAATATCTGGGATTGAGTTAGGCAAAACACAACCAGATATTTCCGGTTTCATGCAGTCATACCCGGACAAATTGGTTTGGAATTTGTATGCAATGGACAGAGAAAATCACAGTAAAAATGGTTTTGGAGAAAAGCAACGTATTTCCATTAGGCAAGTAAATAAAATATCATCGATGCAAACAGAAATATCATGTTTGTTTGCCGCAGTTCCTCTAGCTTTCTCCCTAGAAAATACGAATATGTAGAGATGGTGTCTCCATGTAGAAACAATTAGTGTTTCCAAGGACAAAACTAAATGTTCCCTGAAAAAAAAAACATTCCAATAAATAAAGTCTGAGGATAATATCAGGAATACACAAACACAGAGGCTGTAGCAATATCTCGGATTGAGTTAGCCAGAACAAAAGCGGATATTTCTGGTTTCTTCCAGGAATATCTAGACAAAATGGTGTGCAATTCGCATGCAAGGCACGGAGAAAATCGCAGTAAAAATGGTTCTGTTGAAAACCAAAGTCTTTTCGTTAGGCAAGTGAATAAAATGTCATCTATAATAACACAAATATGATGTTTGTTTACCGCAGTTCCTCTAGCTTTTTCCTTACCAAATATGAATGTGTAGGGCTAGAACCCATTTGGAACCAATTAGTGTTTCAATGCTACAAAATTAAATGTTCCCTGATAAAAACAATCAAAACAATAAGCCGATTGATAATATCCAGAAAACACAAACACAGAGGCTGTAGCAATATTTCGGATTGAGTTAGCCAAAAGACAACCAGATATTTCTGGTTTCATCCAGTCATAACCGGTAAACTGGTGTGGAATTTGCAAGCAATGTACTGAGATATTCACAGTAAAAATGGTTTTGGAGAAAAGCAACGTCTTTTCTTTAAGCAAGTGCATAAAATGTCATCTATACAAACAGAAATATCATGTTTGTTTGCCGCAGGTCTTCTAGCTTTCTCCCTAGAAAACACGAAAGTGTAGAGCTGGTGTCCCCATGATGAACCAATTAGTGTTTCAACGGTACAAAATTAAATGTTCCCTGATAAAAAACATTCAAAACACTAAAGTCCATCGATAATATTCAGAAAACACAAACACAGAGGCTGTAGCAATATCTGGGATTGAGTTAGCCAAAACAAAACCGGATATTTCTGGTTTCATCCAGTCATATCTGGACAAACTGGAGTGTAATTCATATGCAATGGACCGAGAAAATCACAGTGAAATGGTTTTGGAGAAAAGCAAAGTCTTTTCGTTAGGCAAGTGCATAAAATGTTATCTATACAAACATAAATATCATGTTTGTTGCCTGCAGTTTCTCTAGCTTTCTCCCTAGAATATGCGAAGGTGTAGAGCTGGAGTCTCCATATGGAACAAATTAGTGTTTCCAAGCACAAAATTAAATGTTCCCTGAAAAAAAACATTCAAAAAAATAAAGTCCTTGGATAATATCAGGAATAAACAAACACATAGGCTGTAGTAATATTTCGGATTGCGTTAGCCAAAACACAATCAGATATTTCTGGTTTCATGCAGTCATATCCTGACAAACTGGTGTGGAATTCGTATGCAATGGACCGAGAAAATCACAGTAAAAATGGTTCTGTTGAAAAGCAAAGTATTTTCATTAGGGAAGTGCATAAAAAGTCATCTATACACACAGAAATATCATGTTTGTTTTCCGCAGGTATTCTAGCTTTCTCCCTAGAAAATACGAATGTGTAGAGATGGTGTCCCCATGATGAACCAATTAGTGTTTCCAAGCACAAAATTAAATGTTCCCTGATAAAAACATTCAAAACAATAAAGTCTGTGGATAATATCAGGAATACACAAACACAGAGGCTGTAGCAATATCTGGGATTGAGTTAGCCAAAACAAAACTGGATATTTCCGGTTTCATCCAGTCATATCTGGACAAACTGGTTTGGAATTCGTATGCAATTGACCGAGAAAAATCACAGTAAAAATGATTTTGGAGAAAAGCAAAGTCTTTTTGTTAGGCAAGAGCATAAAATGTCATCTATACCAACAGAAATATCCTGCTTGTTTGCCGCAGTGTCTCTAGGTTTCTCCCTGGAAAATACAAATGTGTAGGGCTGGTGTCTCCATGTGGAACCAATTAGTGTTTCCAAGCACAAAATTAAATGTTCCCTGAAAAAAAAAACATTGAAAAATATAAAGTCCATGCATAATATCAGGAATACACAAACACAGAGGCTGTAGCAATATCTGGGATTGAGTTTGCCAAAAAAAAACTGGATATTTCTGGTTTCATCCAGTCATATCCGGACAAACTGGTTTGGAATTTGTATGCAATGGACAGAGAAAAATCCAAGTAAAAATGGTTTTGGAGAAAATCAAAGTCTTTTTGTTAGGCAAGTGCATAAAATGCCCTCTATACAAAAAAAAAAATATCCTGTTTGTTTGCCGCAGTACCTCTAGGTTTCTCCCTGGAAAATATGAATGTGTAGAGCTGGTGTCCCCATGTGGAACCAATTAGTGTTTCGAAGCACAAAAGTAAATGTTACCTGAAAAGAAAACATTGAAAAATATAAAGTCCATGCATAATATCAGGAATACACAAACACAGATGCTTTCACAGTATTTCGGATAGAGTTAGCCAAAACACAACCGGATATTTCTGGTTTCAACCAGTCATATCCGGACAAAATGGTGTGGAATTCTAATGCAATGGACCGAGAAAATCATAGTAAAAATAGTTTTGTAGAAAAGCAAAGTATTTTCGTTAGGCAAGTGCATAAAATGTCAACTATACAAACAGAAATATCATCTTTGTTTGCCACAGTACCTGTAGCTTTCTCCCTATAAAATATGAATGTGTGGAGCTGGTGGCCGCATGAGGAACCAATTAGTGTTTCACAGCACAAAATTAAATGTTCCCTGATAAAAAACATTCAAAACAATAAATTCTGTGGATAATATCAGGAATACACTAACACATTGGCTGTAGCAATATCTGGGATTGAGTTAGCCAAAACAAAACCAGATATTTCCGGTTTCTTCCAGTCATATCCGGAGAAACTGGTGTGGAATTCATATGCAACTAACCGAGAAAATCACAGTAAAAATGGTTTTGGAGAAAAGCAAAGTCTTTTTGTTAGGCAAGTGCTTAAATTGTCATCTATACAAACAGAAATATCCTGTTTGTTTGCCGCAGTACCTCTAGGTTTCTCCCTGGAAAATACGAATGTGTAGAGCTGGTGTCTCCATGTGGAACCAATTAGTGTTTCTACGGTACAAAATTAAATGTTCCCTGATAAAAAGGTTCAAAACAATAAAGTCCATAGATAATATCCAGAAAACACAAACACAGAGGCTTTCACAGTATTTCGGATTCAGTTAGCCAAAACACAACCAGATATTTCTGGAATCATCCAGTCATATCCGGACAAACTGGTGTGAAATTCTTATGCAATGGATGGAGAAAATCACAGTACAAATGGTTTTGTAGAAAAGCAAAGTCTTTTCGTTAGGCAAATGCATGCAATGTCATCTATACCAACAGAAATATCATGTTTGTTTGCTGCAGTTCCTCTAGATTTCTCCCTAGAAAATAGAAATGTGTAGAACTGGTGTCTCCATGTGGAAACAATTAGTGTTTCGCATCACAAAATAAAATGTTCCCTGATAAAAATCATTCAAAACAATAAAGTCCGTGGATAATATGCGGAAAACACAAACATAGAGGCTTTCACAATATTTCTGATTGAGTTAGCCAAAACACAACCGGATATTTCTGTTTGCTTCCAGTCATATCTGGACAAACTGGTGTGGAATTCATATGCAATCGACCGAGAAAATCACAGTACAAATGGTTTTGGAGAATAGCAAAGTCTTTTCGTTAGGCAAGTGCATAAAATGTCATCTAGACTAACAGAAATATCATGTTTATTTGTCACAGTTCCTCTAGCTTTCTCCCTAGAAAATAAACATGTGCAGAGCTGGTGTCTCCATGTGGAACCAATTAGTGTATCCAAGCTCAAAATAAAATGTTCACCGATAAAAAGCATTGAAAAAAGTAAAGTCTGAGGATAATATCCACAAAAAACAAAAATAGAGGCTGTAGCAATATTTCGGATTTAGTTAGCCAAAACAAAACCAGATATTTCTGGTTTCACCCAGTCATATCCGGACAAACTGGTGTGGAATTCGTATGCAATGGAAAGAAAATCACAGTAAAAATGGTTTTGGAGAAAAGCAACGTCTTTTCGTTAGGCAATTGCATAAAATGTCATCTATACAAACAGAAATATCATGTTTGTTTGTCGCATTTCCTCTAGCTTTCTCCCTAGAAAATACGAATATGTAGAGCTGGTGTCTCCATGTGAAACAATTTGTGTTTCAACGGTACAAAATTAAATGTTCCCTGATAAAAAACATTGAAAACAATAAAGTCTGTGGAAAATATCAGGAATGAACAAACACAGAGGCTGTAGCAATAACTGGGATTGAGTTAGCCAAAACAAAACCGAGTATCTCCGGATTCATCCTGTCATATCTGGACAAACAGAAATATCCTGTTTGTTTGCAGCAGTTCCTCTATTTTTCTACCTAGAAAATACGAATGTGTAGAGCTGGTGTCTCCATGTGGAAAAAATTAGTGATTCCAAGCACAAAATTAAATGTTCCCTGATAAATAACTTTCAAAACAATAAAGTCCGTGGATAATATCAGGAGTACACAAACTCATAGGCTGTAGCAATATTTCGGATTTAGTTAGCCAAAACACAACCGGATATTTCTGGTTTCATCCAGTCATATCTGGATGAAGTGTTGTGGAATTCGTATGCAATGGACTGAGAAAATCACAGTACAAATTGTTTTGGAGAAAAGCAAAGTATTTTCGTTAGGCAAGGGCATAAAATGTCATCTATAGAAACAGAAATATCATGTTTGTTTGCCGCAGTTCCTCTAGCTTTCTCCGTAGAAAATACCAATGTGTAGAGTTGGTGTCTCCATGTGAGACCAATTATTGTTTCAACGGTAAAAAATTAAATGTTCCCTGATAAAAAACATTGAAAACAATAGTCTGTGGATAATATCAGGAATACGTAAAAACAAGGGCTGTAGCAATATCTGGGATTGAGTTAGCAAAAAAGAAACCGGATATTTCCGGTTTCATCCAGTCATATCCAGACCAACTGGTGTGGAATTCATATGCAATGGACCGAGAAAATCACAGGAAAAATGGTTTTGAAGAAAAGCAGAGTCTATTCGTTAGGCTAGTGCATAAAATGTCATGTATACAAACAGAAATATCATGTTTGTTTGCCGCAGTTCATCTAGATTTCTCCATAGAAAATACGAATGTGTAGAACTGGTGTCTCCATGTTGAACCAATTAGTGATTCCAAGCACAAAATTAAATGATCCCTGATAAAAAACATTCAAAACAATAAAGTCCATCAATAATATCCAGAAAACACAAACACAGAGGCTTTCACAATGTTTCGGATTGAGTTAGCAAAAATACAACCGGACATTGCTGTTTTCATCCAGTCATATCCGGAAAAATGGTGTGGAATTCGTATGCAATGGACCGAGAAAATCAGAGTACAAATGGTTTTGGAGAAAAGCAAAGTCTTTTCTTTAGGCAAGTGCATTAAATATCATCTATAGAATAAGAAATATCATGTTTGTTTGCCACAGTTCCTCTAGCTTTCTCCCTAGAAAATACGAATATTTAGAGCCGGTGTCTCCATGTGGAACCAATGAGTGTTTCCAAGCACAAAATTAAATGTTCCTTAAAAAAAAACATTCAAAAAAATAAAGTCCGTGGATAATATCAGGAATACACAAACTCATAGGCTGTAGCAATATTTCGGATTGAGTTAGCCAAAACACAACCAGATATTTCTGGTTTCATCCAGTCATATCCGGACAAAGTGGTGTGGAATTCGTATGCAATGGGCTGAGAAAATCACAGTAAAAATGGTTTTGGAGAAAAGCAAAGTCTTTTCGTTAGGCAAGTGCATAAAATGTCATCTATACAAACAGAAATATCATGTTTGTTTGCCGCAGTTCCTCTAGCTTTCTCCGTAGAAAATACCAATGTGTAGAGTTGGTGTCTCCATGTGAGACCAATTATTGTTTCAACGGTACAAAATTAAATGTTCCCTGATAAAAAACATTGAAAACAATAGTCTGTGGATAATATCAGGAATACGTAAAAACAAGGGCTGTAGCAATATCTGGGATTGAGTTAGCAAAAAAGAAACCGGATATTTCCGGTTTCATCCAGTCATATCCAGACCAACTGGTGTGGAATTCATATGCAATGGACCGAGAAAATCACAGGAAAAATGGTTTTGAAGAAAAGCAGAGTCTATTCGTTAGGCTAGTGCATAAAATGTCATGTATACAAACAGAAATATCATGTTTGTTTGCCGCAGTTCATCTAGATTTCTCCATAGAAAATACGAATGTGTAGAACTGGTGTCTCCATGTTGAACCAATTAGTGATTCCAAGCACAAAATTAAATGATCCCTGATAAAAAACATTCAAAACAATAAAGTCCATCAATAATATCCAGAAAACACAAACACAGAGGCTTTCACAATGTTTCGGATTGAGTTAGCAAAAATACAACCGGACATTGCTGTTTTCATCCAGTCATATCCGGAAAAATGGTGTGGAATTCGTATGCAATGGACCGAGAAAATCAGAGTAAAAATGGTTTTGGAGAAAAGCAAAGTCTTTTCTTTAGGCAAGTGCATTAAATATCATCTATAGAATAAGAAATATCATGTTTGTTTGCCACAGTTCCTCTAGCTTTCTCCCTAGAAAATACGAATATTTAGAGCCGGTGTCTCCATGTGGAACCAATGAGTGTTTCCAAGCACAAAATTAAATGTTCCTTAAAAAAAAACATTCAAAAAAATAAAGTCCGTGGATAATATCAGGAATACACAAACTCATAGGCTGTAGCAATATTTCGGATTGAGTTAGCCAAAACACAACCAGATATTTCTGGTTTCATCCAGTCATATCCGGACAAAGTGGTGTGGAATTCGTATGCAATGGGCTGAGAAAATCACAGTAAAAATGGTTTTGGAGAAAAGCAAAGTCTTTTCGTTAGGCAAGTGCATAAAATGTCATCTATACAAACAGAAATATCATGTTTGTTTGCCGCAGTTCCTCTAGCTTTCTCCGTAGAAAATATGAATGTGTAGGGCTAGAACCCATTTGGAACCAATTAATGTTTCAATGCTACAAAATTAAATGTTCCCTGATAAAAACAATCAAAACAATAAGCCCATTGATAATATCCAGAAAACACAAACACAGAGGCTGTAGCAATATTTCCGATTGAGTTAGCCAAAAGACAACCAGATATTTATGGTTTCATCCAGTCATAAACGGTAAACTGGTGTGGAATTCATAAGCAATGTACTGAGATATTCACAGTAAAAATGGTTTTGGAGAAAAGCAAAGTCTTTTCATTAGGCAAGTGCATAAAATGTCATCTATACAAACAGAAATATCAGGTTTGTTTTCCGCAGGTCTTCTAGCTTTCCCCTAGAAAACACGAAAGTGTAGAGCTGGTGTCCCCATGATGAACCAATTAGTGTTTCAACGGTACGAAATTAAATGTTCCCTGATAAAAAACATCCAAAACACTAAAGTCCATCGATAGTATTCAGAAAACACAAACACAGAGGCTGTAGCAATATCTGGGATTGAGTTAGCCAAAACACAACCGGATATTTCTGGTTTCATCCAGTCATATCCGGACAAACTGGAGTGTAATTCATATGCAATGTACCGAGAAAATCACAGTAAAATGGTTTTGGAGAAAAGCAAAGTCTTTTCGTTAGGTAAGTGCATAAAATGTTATCTATACAAACATAAATATCATGTTTGTTGCCTGCAGTTTCTCTAGCTTTCTCCCTAGAATATGCGAAGGTGTAGAGCTTGTGTCTCCATATGTATCAAATTAGTGTTTCCAAGCACAAAATTAAATGTTCCCTGAAAAAAAAAACATTCAAAAAAATAAAGACCTTGGATAATATCAGGAATAAACAAACACAGAGGCTGTAGTAATATTTCGGATTGCGTTAGCCAAAACACAACCAGATATTTCTGGTTTCATGCAGTCATATCCTGACAAACTGGTGTGGAATTCGTATGCAATGGACTGAGAAAATCACAGTAAAAATGGTTCTGTTGAAAAGCAAAGTCTTTTCATTAGGCAAGTGCATAAAATGTCATCTATACAAACAGAAATATCATGTTTGTTTGCCGTAGTACCTCTAGCTTTTTCCTTAGAATATATGAATGTGTAGAGCTAGTCCCCATGTGGAACCAATTAGTGTTTCTACGGTACAAAATTAAATGTTCCCTGATAAAAACGTTCAAAACAATAAATTCCATCGATAATATCAAGAAACACAAACACAGGGGCATTCACAATATTTTGGATTGAGTTAGCCAAAACACAACCGGATATTTCTGGTTTCATCCAGTCATTCCTGACAAACTGGTGTGGAATTCGTAAGCAATGGACCGAGAAAAATCACAGTTTAAAAATGGTTTTGGAGAAAGCAAAGTCTTTTCGTTAGGCAAGTGCATAAAATGTCATCTATACAAAGAGAAATATCATGATTGTTTGCCGCAGTTCTTCTAGCTTTCTCCCTAGAAAATACGAATGTGCAGAGCTGGTGTCCCCATGATGAACCAATTAGTGTTTCCAAGCACAAAATTAAATGTTCCCTGAAAAAAAAACACTCAAAACAATAAAGTCCCTGTATAATATCAGGAATACACAAACACAGAGGCTGTAGCAATTTCTGGGATTGAGTTAGCCAAAACACAACCAGATACTTCTGGTTTCATCCAGTCATATCCGGACAAAGTGGTGTGGAATTCATATGCAATGGACCGAGAAAATCACAGGAAAAATGGTTTTGGAGAAAAGCAAAGTCTTTTCATTAGGCAAGGGCATAAAATGTCATCTATACAAACAGAAATATCATGATTGTTTTCCGCAGTCCCTCTAGATTTCTCCCTAGAAAATACGAATGTGGGGAGCTGGTGTCCCCATGTGGAACCAATTAGTGTTTCTACGGTACAAAATTAAATGTTGCCTGATAAAAAACTTTCAAAACACTAAAGTCCATCGATAATATCCAGAAAACACAAACACAGAGGCTGTAGCAATGTCTGGGATTGAGTTGGCCAAAATAAAACCAGATATTTCTCGTTTCATCCAGTCATATCCGGACAAAGTGGTTTGGAATTCATATGTAATGGACCGAGAAAATCACAGTAAAAATGGTTTTGGAGAAAAGCATGTATTTTCATTAGGCAAATGCATAAAATGTCACCTACACAAACAGAATTATCATGTTTGTTTGCCGCAATTCCTATAGGTTTCTCCATAGAAATTACGAATGTAATAACTGACGCCATGAACAAGAGTGTCAAATTGTTAAGTCAGCAACAGGAGTCACTGTGTACTTACATCCCATGTGGGATCTGTCCTTAATGTGTTGTCTAATGTGCAGTGATGCTATAACTAGTACTGAAACAGTATATTTACACTTTGTGTTTCTGCATGGGTACAAACTGATGAGATCTTTTCTAATTATAAACTGAATCGATCTTCTGTATATAAAAGATAATTGGAAATGAAAAAAAAAACCTGGTCTTAAATTGGAAATGGCATAGAAAATTAATTAATTTTAAAAAATATTATGTAGGATCTCTGCCTTTAATGTGCTGTACACTCTTATTTAATGCTATAACTAGTACTCCAACAGTATTTTTTTTTCACTTTGTGTTGCTATATGGGGGCAAACTGTTGAAATCGTTACCTAATTTATACTAAAATGATCTTTTGTATATAAAGAGAATTGAAAATGAATCATGATGTGATTGGAAGGGGAGAGGGAGCGGGAAAGGGGAGGGTTGTGTGTGGGAGGGAAGTTTTGGGAGAGGGAACCCATTGTTACCCATGAGCTGTACTTTGGAAATTCATATTCATGAAATAAAAGCTTAATAAAAAAAAGAAATTACAAACGTGTAGAGCTGGTGTCTCCATGTGGAAACATTTAGTGTTTCAATGGTACAAAATTAAATGTTCCATGATAGAAAACATTCAAAACAATAAAGTCCGTTGATAATATCCAGAAATCACAAACACAGAGGCTGTAACAGTATCTGGGATTGAGTTAGCCAAAACAAAACCCGATATTTCCTGTTTCATCCAGTCATATCCGGAAAAACTGGTTTGGAATTCGTATGCAATGGACCAAAAAAATCACAGTAAAAATGGTTTTGGAGAAAAGCAAAGTCTTTTCGTTAGGCAAGTGCATAAAATGTCATCTATACAAACAGAAATGTCATGTTTGTTTGCTGCAGTTCCTTTAGCTTTCTCCCTAGAAAATACGAATGTGTAGAGCTGGTGTTTCCATGTGGAACCAATTAATGTATCCAAGTTCAAAATTAAATGTTCACAGAAAAAGAAACATTCAAAACAATAAAGTCCATCGATAATATCAGGAAAACACAAACACAGAGGCTTTCGCAATATTTGGGATTGAGTTAGCCAAAACACAACCGGACATTTCCGGTTTCATCAAGTCATATCCGGACAAACTGCTGTGGAATTCATATGCAATGGACCGAGAAAATCACTGTAAATATGGTTTTGGAGAAAAAAAAAGTCTTATTTGTCAGGCAAGTGCATAAAATCTCTTCGATACAAACAGAAATATCATGTTTGTCTGTCGCAGTTCCTCTAGTTTTCTCACTAGAAAATATGAATGTGTAGCGCTGGTGTCCCCATGTGGAACCAATTAGTGTTTCAACGGTACAAAATTAAATGTTTCCTGATAAAAACATTAAAAACAATAAAGTCCATTGAAAATATCCAGAATATACAAACACAGAAACTTTCACAGTATTTTGGATTGGGTTAGGCAAAACACAACTGGATATTTCTGGCTTCATCCAGTCATATATGGACAAAGTGGTTTGGAATTCGTATGCAATTGACCGAGAAAAATCACAGTAAAAATGGTTTTGGAGAAAAGCAAAGTCTTTTCATTAGGTAAGTGCATAAAATATCATCTATACAAACAGAAATATCATGTTTGTTTGCCGCAGTTCCCCTAGCTTTCTCCCTAGAAAATACGAATATGTAGCACTGGTGTCTCCATGTGGAACCAATTACTGTATCCAAGCTCAAAATAAAAAGTTCCCGAACAAAAAACTTTCAAAACAATAAAGTCATTTGAATATCCAGGAAAAACAAACACAGAAGCTCTAGCCATAACTAAGATTGAGTTAACCAAAACAAAACCGGATATTTCTGGTTTCATCCAGTCAGTACAGACAAAATGCTATGGAATTCATATGAAATGGTTCGAGAAATCACAGTAAAAATAGTTTTGGAGAAAAGCAAAGTCTGTTCATTAGGCAAGGGCATAAAAAGTCATCTATACAAACAGAAATATCATGTTTGTTTGTTGTAGTTCCTCTAGCTTTCTCCCTAGAAAATAAGAATGTGTAGAGCTAGTGTCTCTACGTGGAACCAATTACTGTATCCAAGCTCAAAATAAAATATTCCCTGATAAAAATATTCAAAACAATAAAGTCCTTTGACAATATCCAGAAAAAAAAACACAGAGGTTTTAGCAATATTTGGGATTGAGTTAGCAAAAAAAAAAAAAAAACAGACATTTCCGGTTTCATCTAGTCATATCTGGACAAACTGCTGTGGAATTCATATGCAATGGACAGAGAAAATCACAGTAGAAATGGTTTTGGAGATAAGCAAAGTCTTTTCGTTAGGCAAGTGCATAAAATGTAATCTATATAAACAGAAATATCATGTTTGTCGCAGTTCCTCTAGCTTTCTCCCTTCAAAATATGAATGTGTAGAGCCGGTGTCTCCATGCGGAAACAATTAGTGTTTCCAAGCACAAAATTAAATGTTCCCTGAAAAAAAAACATTCAAAACAATAAGGTCCGTGGATAATGTCAGGAATACACAAACACAGAGGCTGTAGCAATATCTGGGATTGAGTTAGCCAAAACACAACCGGATATTTCTGGTTTCATCCAGTCATATCCGGACAAACTGGTATGGAATTCTTATGCAATGGACCGAGAAAATCACAGTAAAAATGGTTTTGGAGAAAAGCAAAGTCTTTTCGTTAGGCAAGTGCATAAAATGTCATCTATACAAACAGAAATATCATGTTTGTTTGCCGCAGTCCCTCTAGCTTTCTCCCTAGAAAATACGAATGTGTAGAGCTGGTGTCCCCATGATGAACCAATTAGTGTTTCTACGGTACAAAATTAAATGTTCCCTGATAAAAACATTCAAAACACTAAAGTCTGTTGCAGTTGATTTCTCCACAATGTAGCAGTGTTTTCGTTTCTGAGAAGAGCAGCGTGGTGGGGGCAAGAGGCGCGGAGTCAACACACAGATCCCGGGAGTCCGGTGAGAGCAGGCTTGAGGCGAGCAGCCTGCAGACTCGTTTATTACAGTTGGTACAACAGCTTATATAGCCAAGACCAACCAATCTGGTCAAGGGGCGGTCCATACCCCAACCAATCACAGCCTGTTGCCAGGCAGTTTCCACAGCCATCCAATCACAGCCTGTCGCCAGGCAGTTTCAAATCCATCCAATCACAGCCTGTTGCCAGGCAGTTTCCAGAGCCATCCAATCACAGCCTGTCGCCAGGCAGTTTCAAAGCCATTCCTGACTAACTGACGCTCGCTTGCCAGTGGCTACCTTGGCATGGCCTTCTCATTCCACTACATTTCCCCCTTTTCGTTTATTTTTGAGCAACGGGAGGCATGATTCTTGGCCATACCATTGTTGACCCCATTTCTATGTGGTCTCCGTACGCAGCTGTGCCTGTCTTAGGTTGTCCCCCAGGGGATCTTACCCGTCATTGACTAACCAGCGCTCAAATCGAGAGACCACAGGATTGCTTGCTCAGATAGGGGTAGGAATGAGGAATAATGGTTATCAGGAATGGCATGACCACACACGGGCTGTGGGCCATTTGAGTGGCTGACCAGAGCTAGTGGGGTACACAACAGTAACAGATATGGCTTTGGGCAGTTTCTCAGGGTAGGATGATAGGGCAGGTGCGTCTGCTAACAAGGCGGAGTCTTGGTCTTGTTCAGCTGGTTCTGGTTGGCTGTCAGTTGCAGGCTTGATGTTTCTGGCTGGTACCCAAATGGGCTGTTCCGCATTCTCTGGAAAGACACAAGCATATCCTCGACCCTTGGTTAATAGAAGCCTTTTTACAGGCGTTGAAATCCAGGGCCTGAATTTTGCGTACACTTCGACATTAGCAGCAAACATGCTGATGGCATGGGATCTAGCAGCTGTCCTGAGAGCTTGGGGTGCCCGAGGACTGCCATAAATGTGGGGATCCTCACTGGGTGCGGATGGGATGACCTCGCATGAGTTATTGTGTAGAGGTCCTCTTAGTTCATCCCACGGGTATGTGGGGGGTGGCTGACTAGGCATTGCTACCTTGTTTGCTACGTTGTTTTTTTCACTGTTGGAGTTCTCTCTCCCTAAGTCAGCAACCGTTGTCTGTGAGACAGGGACCTGGAGTGTCAGGCTCCTATCACTCACAGATTCACTATCTTTGATAATCTGCACAGGATTCTGAGAGGGGGGTATCTTTCCCATGTCTGAGCGCTTAAGAGTGGCACGGTACGCCAACTCTAGCCAGAGGAAAGACACGTATAGCACTGCTACCGTAACAAAGCAAATTCCTAGCACCTCAACTGTGGATGGCATTTTATAGGAGGTTTCCCTATGCTAGACAAACAGATAGTGGTGTATCAGATCGTACGTATGTCCTGTGCTTAGTGGGGGACTTCCTTGATTCGTTAGGTCAAGGCTGTATGCCCACACGGTGTCTCCAGAGCGTCACCTCTCTCGAGTGAGGGAAGATGACTTGGTTCTGAATTCTGGGATGATCAGTCCCTTATGTGAATTCGCCAGGCGAACCGAAAGTAAAAGGAGGAGCCGAGAAGCGACGTACGCTTCAGGGTGGTGTGTGCTAACCTGGGGTCACTTAGACCGAGGACAAGGACAAGGAAAGGGGCGTAGGAGGGGGTTCTGTGCTCACCCTCACAGAACCAAACAGCACACCAAACACCGAGGGGCCTACTTGCCGAAATCCAGAGGGGACCTCGCCGAGTCCGACACACTGTTTCTTTCTCAGTCACGTTGGCGCGCCAGATGTTGTTGTTGATTTCTCCACAATGTAGCAGTGGGTTTGTTTCTGAGAAGAGCAGCGTGGTGGGGGCAAGAGGCGCGGAGTCAACACACAGACCCCGGGAGTCTGGTGAGAGCAGGCTTGAGGCAAGCAGCCTGCAGACTCGTTTATTACAGTTGGTACAACAGCTTATATAGCCAAGACCAACCAATCTGGTCAAGGGGCGGTCCATACCCCAACCAATCACAGCCTGTTGCCAGGCAGTTTCCACAGCCATCCAATCACAGCCTGTCGCCAGGCAGTTTCAAATCCATCCAATCACAGCCTGTTGCAGGCAGTTTCCAGAGCCATCCAATCACAGCCTGTTGCCAGGCAGTTTCAAAGCCATTCCTGACTAACTGATGCTCGCTTGCCAGTGGCTACCTTGGCATGGCATTCTCATTCCACTACAAAAGTCCGTCGATAATATCCAGAAAACATAAACACAGAGGCTGTAGCAATATCTGGGATTGAGTTAGCCAAAACACAACCGGATATTTCTGGTTTCATCCAGTCATATCCGGACAAAGTGGTGTGGAATTCATATGCAGTCAACCCAGAGAATCACAAGAAAAATGGTTTTGGAGAAAAGCAAAGTCATTTCGTTAGGCAAGTGCATAAAATGTCATCTAGACAAACAGAAATATCATGCTTGTTTGCCGCAGTTCTTCTAGGTTTCTCCCTGGAAAATAGGAATGTGTAGAGCTGGTGTCTCCATGTGGAACCAATTAGTGTTTCCAAGTACAAAATTAAATGTTCCCTAAAAAAAAAATTAAAAAAATAAAGTCCGTGAATAATATCAGGGATACACAAACACAGAGGCTGTAGCGATATCTGGGATTGAGTTAGCCAAAACACGACCAGATATTTCTGGTTTCATCCAGTCATATCCGGAAAAACTCCTGTGGAATTCGTATGCAATGGACCGAGAAAATCGCAGTAAAAATGGTTTTGGAGAAAAGCAAAGTATTTTCGTTAGGCAAGTGCATAAAATGTCATCTATACAAACAGAAATATCATGTTTGTTTGCCGCAGTTCCTCTAGCTTTCTCCCTAGAAAATATGAATGTTTAGAGCTGGTGTCTCCATGTAGAACCAATTAATGTTTCCAAGCAGAAAATTAAATGTTACCAGATAAAAAATATTCAAAATAATAAAGCCCGTGGATATTATCAGGAATACACAAATACAGAGGCTTTCACAATATTTCGGATTGAGTTATCCAAAACACAACTGGATATTTCTGGTTTCATCCAGTCATATCCGGAAACAGGTGTGGAATTCGTAAGCAATGGACCGAGATGATCACATTAAAAATGGCTTTGGAGAAAAGCAACATATTTTCTTTAGGCAAGTGCATAAAATGTCTCTATAAAAACAGAAATATCATGTTTGTTTGCCGCAGTTCCTCTAGCTTTCTCCCTAGAAAATGCGAATGTGTAGAGCTGGTGTCTCCATGTGGAAACAATTAGTGTTTCGCAGGACAAATTAAATGTTCCCTGATAAAGACATTCAAAACAATAAAGTCTGTGGATAATATCAGGAATACACAAACACCGAGGCTGTAGCAATATCAGGGATTCAGTTAGCCAAAACACAACCGGATATTTCTGGTTTCATCCAGTCATATCCGGACAAAGTGGTGTGGAATTCATAGGCAATGGACCGAGAAAATCACAGTACAAAGGGTTTTGGAGAAAAGCAAAGTCTTTTCATTGGGCAAGTAGATAAAATGTCATCGATACAAACAGAAATATCATGTTTGTTTGCGCGGTTCCTCTAGCTTTCTCACTAGAAAATACGAATGTGTAGAGCTGGTGTCCCCATGATGAACCAATTATTGTTTCTACAGTACAAAATTAAATGTTCCCTGATAAAAACATTCAAATCAAACAGTCCATGGATTTTTTCCAGAAAACACAAACACAGAAGTTTAACAGTATTTCGGATTGAGCTAGCCAAAACACAACCGGATATTTCTGGTTTCATCCAGTCATATCCGGACAACTGGTGTGGAATTCATATGCAATGGACCGAGAATATCACTGTAAATATGGTTTTGGAGAAAAGCAAAGTCTTTTTGTTAGGCAAGTGCATAAAATGTCATCGATACAAACAGAAATATCATGTTTGTTTGCCGCAGTTCCTCTAGCTTTCTCCGTATAAAATACGAATATGTAGAGCTGGAGTCTCCATGTGGAACCATTACTGTATCCAAGCTGAAAATAAAATGTTCCCTGATAAAAATCATTCAAAACAATAAAGTCTGTGGATAATATCCAGAAAAAACAAACATAGAGGCTGCAGCAATGTCTGGGATTGAGTTAGCCAAAAAAAAAACCGGATATTTCCGTTTTCATCCAGTCATATCCAGACAAACTGGTGTGGAATTCATATGCAATGGACCAAGAAAATCACAGTACAAATGGTTTTGGAGAAAAGTAAAGTCCTTTTGTTAGGCAAGTGCATAAAATGTCATCCATACAAACAGAAATATCATGTTTGTTTGCTGCAGTTCCCATCGCTATCTTCCTAGAAAATACGAATGTGTAGCGCTGGTGTCCCCATGTGGAACCAATTAGTGTTTCCAAGCACAAAATTAAATGTTCCTTGATAAAAAACATTCAAAACAATAAAGTCCGTGGATAATATCAGGAATACGCAAACACAGAGGCTGTAGCAATATCTGGGATTGAGTTAGCCAAAACACAACCAGATATTTCTCGTTTCATCCAGTCATATCCGGACAAAGTGGTGTGGTATTCGTATGCAATGGACCGAGAAAATCACAGTAAAAATTGTTTTGGAGAATTGCAAGTATTTTCGTTAGGCAAATGCATAAAATGTCATCTACACAATCAGAAATATCATGTTTGCTTGCCGCAATTCCTATAGGTTTCTCCGTAGAAATTACCAATGTAATTACTGACGCCATGAACAAGAGTGTCAAATTGTTAAGGCAGCAACAGGAGTCACTGTGTACTTACATCCCAAGTGGGATCTGTCTTTAATGTGTTGTCTAATGTGCAGTGCTGCTATAACTAGTACTGAAACAGTATTTTTACACTTTGTGTTTCTGCATGGGTACAAACTGATGAGATCTTTACTAATTATATACTGAATCAATCTTCTGTATATAAAGATAATTGGAAATGAAAAAAAAAACCTGGTGTTAAATTGTAGATGGCATAGAAAATTAATTAATATTTAAAAAAAATATTATGTAGGATCTCTGCCTTTAATGTGCTGTACACTCTTATTTAATGCTATAACTAGTACTCCAACAGTATTTTTTTTCACTTTGTGTTGCTATATGGGGGCAAACTGTTGAAATCATTACCTAATTTATACTAAAAGGATCTTTTGTAAATAAAAAGAAATGAAAATGAATCATGATGTGATTGGAATGGGAGAGGGAGTGGGAAAGGGGAGGGTTATGGGTGGGAGGGAAGTTTTGGGAGAGGGAAGCCATTATAACCCATGAGTTGTACTTTGGAAATTTATATTCATGAAATAAAAGTTTAATAAAAAAAAGAAATTACGAATGTGTAGAGCTGGTGTCTCCATGTGGAAACAATTAGTGTTTCAATGGTACAAAATTAACTGTTCCCTGATAAAAAACATTAAAAACAATAAAGTCTGTGGATAATATCAGGAATACACAACACAGAGGATGTAGCAATATCTGGGATTGATTTAGCCAAAACAAAACTGGATATTTCTGGTTTCCTGCAGTCATATCTGGACAAACTGGTGTGGAATTCGTGTGCAATGGACGGAGAAAATCACAGTACAAATGGTTTTGGAGAAAAGCAAAGTCTTTTCATTAACCAAGTGCATAAAATGTCATCGATGCAAACAGAAATATCATGTTTGTTTGCCGCAGTTCCTCTAGCTTTCTCCCTAGAAAATACGAATATCTGGAGCTGGTGTCTCCATGTGGAACCAATTACTGTATCCAAGCTCAAAATATAATGTTCCCCGATAAAAAGCATTCAAAACAATAAAGTCCGTTGATAATATATAGAAAAAACAAACATAGAGGCTGTAGCAATATCTGGGATTGAGTTAGCCAAAACAAAATCGGATATTTCCGGTTTCATCCAGTCATATCCGGACAATCTACTGTGGAATTCGTATGCAATGGACCGAGAATATCGCAGTACAAATGGTTTTGTTGAAAAGCAAAGTCGTTTCATTAGGAAAGTGCATAAAATGTCATCTATAAAAACAGAAATATCATGTTTTTTTGCCGCAGTTCCTCTAGCTTTCTCCCTAGAAAATACGAATGTGTAGAGCTGGTGTCCCCATGATGAACGAATTAGTATTTCAACGGTACAAAATTGAATGTTCCCTGATGAAAACATTCAAAACAATAAAGTCCATCGATAATATCCAGAAAACACAAACACAGAGGCTTTCACAATATTTCGGATTGAGTTAGCCAAAACACAACCGGATATTTCTGGTCTCATCCAGCCACATCCGGACTAAATGGTGTGGAATTCGTATGCAATGGACTGAGAAAATCACAGTAAAAATGGTTTTGGAGAAAAGCAAAGACTTTTCGTTAGGCAAGTGCATAAAATGTCATCAATACAAAATGAGATATCATGTTTTTATCTCGCAGTTCCTCTAGCTTTCTCCCTAGATAATACTAGTATGTAGAGCTGGTGTCTCCATGTGGAACCAATTACTGTATCCAAGCTCAAAATAAAATGTTCCTCGATAAAAAAACATTCAAAACAATAAAGTCCGTTGAAAATATCAGCAATACACAGACACAGAGGCTGTAGCAATATTTCAGATTGAGTTAGCCAAAACAGAACAAGATATTCCTGGTTTCATCCAGTCATATCTGGACAAATGGTGTGGAATTCGTATGCAATGGACCGAGAAAATTACAGTACAAATGGTTTAGGAGAAAAGCAAAGTGTTTTCGTTAGGCAAGGGCATAAAATGTCATCTATACAAACAGAAATATCATGTTTGTTTTCCGCAGGTGTTCCTGCTTTCTCCCTAGAAAATAAGAATGTGTAGAGCTGGTGTTTCCATGTGCAACCATTTACAGTATCCAAGCTGAAAATAAAATGTTCCCTGATAAAAAAACATTCAAAACAATGAAATCCATCGAGAATATCCAGAAAAAACTAACACAGAGCCTTTCAAATTATTTTGGATTGAGTTAGCCAAAACAAATCCGGATATTTCTGGTTTCATCCAGTCATATCTGGACAAAGAGTTTTAGAATTCGTATGCAATGGACCGACAAAATCACAGTAATAATGGTTTTGGAGAAAAGCAAAGTTTTTTGGTTAGGCAAGTGCATAAAATGTCATCGAAGCAAACAGAAATATCATGTTTGTTTGCCGCAGTTCCTCTAGCTTTCTCCCTAGAAAATACGAATATGTAGAGCTGGTGTCTCCATGTGCAACCATTTACTGTATCAAAGCTGAAAATAAAATGTTCCGTGATAAAAAACATTCAAAACAATGAAATCCATTGATAATATCCAGAAAAAACAAACACAGAGGCTGTTGCAATATCTGGGATTGAGTTAGCCAAAACACAACCGGATATTTCCGGTTTCATCCAGTCATATCCGGTAAACTGGAGTGGAATTCGTATGCAATGGATGGAGAAAATTACAGTACAAATGGTTTTGGAGAAAAGCAAAGTCTTTTCATTAGGCAAGTGCATAAAATGTCCTCGATACAAACAGAAATATCGTGTTTGTTTGCCACAGTTCCTCTAGCTTTCTCCCTACAAAATACGAATGTGTAGAGCTGGTATCCCCATGATGAACCAATTAGTGATTAACGTACAAAATTAAATGTTCCCTGATAAAAACATTCAAACAATAAAGTCCATCGATAATATCCAGAAAACAGAGACACAGAGGCTTTCAAAATATTTCTGATTGAGTTGCCCAAAACACAACCGGATATTTCTATTTTTATCCTGTCATATCCGGAGAAACTGGTGTGGAATTCGTATGCAATGGATCGAGAAAATCACAGTACAAATGGATTTGGAGAAAAGCAAAGTCATTTCGTTAGGGAAGTGCATAAAATGCCATCGATACAAACAGAAATATCATGTTTGTTTGCCGCAGTTCCTCCAGCTTTCTCCCTAGAAAATACTAATGAGTAGAGCTGGTGTCTCCATGTGGAACCAATTAGTGTTTCAAGGTTACAAAATTAAATGTTCCCTGATGAAAAACATTAAAAAAATAGAGTCCGTGAATAATATCAAGAATACACAAACACAGAGGCTGTAGCAATATTTCAGATTGAGTTAGCCAAAACAGAACAAGATATTTCTGGTTTCATCCAGTCATATCCGGACAAAGTGGTGTGGAATTCGTATGCAATGGACCGAGAAAATCACATTAAAAATGCTTTTGTAGAAAAGCAAAGTCTTTTCTTAGGCAAGTGCATAAAATGTCATGTATACAAACAGAAATATCATGTTTGTTTTCCACAGTTCCTCTAGCTTTCTCCATGGAAAATACGAATGTGTAGAGCTGGTGTCTCCATGTGGATCCATTTACTGTGTCCAAGCAGAAAATAAAATGTTTTGCGATAAAAAACATTCAAAACAATAAAGTCTGTGGATAATATCAGGAATACACAAACACAGATTCTTTAGCAATATTTCGGATTGAGTTAGCCAAAATATAACCGGATATTTCCGGTTTCATCCAACCATATCCGGAAAAAATGGTGTGGAATTCGTATGCAATGCACCGAGAAAATAACAGTACAAATGGTTTTGGAGAAGAGCAAAGTCTGTTCCTTAGGCAAGTGCATAAAATGTCATCGATACAAACAGAAATATCATGTTTGTTTGCCGCAGCTCCTCTAGCTTTCACCCTAGAAAACATGAATGTGTAGAGCTGGTGTCTCCATGTAGAACCAATTAGTGATTCCAGCACAAAATTAAATGTTCCTTGATAGAAAACATTCAGAACACTAAAGTCCGTGGATAATATCAGGAATACACAAACACAGAGGCTGTAGCAATATCTGGGATTGAGTTAGCCAAAACAAAACCGGATATTTCTTTTTTCATCCAGTCATATCCGGACAAAGTGGTGTGGAATTCGTATGCAATGGGCTGAGAAGATCACTGTAAAAATGGTTTTGGAGAAAAGCAAATTCTTTTCATTAGGAAGTGCATAAAATGTCATCCATACAAACAGAAATATCATGTTTGTTTGCCGCAGTTCCTCTAGCTTTCTCCCTAGAAAATATGAATGTGCAGAGCTGGTGTCTCCATGTGGAACCAATTACTGTATCCAAGCTCAAAATTAATTGTTCCCCGATAAAAAACATTCAAAACAATAAAGTCCGTGGATAATATCCAGGAAACACAAACACAGAGGCTGTAGCAATATCAGCGATTGAGTTAGCCAAAACACTACCAGATATTTCTGTTTTCATCAAGTCATATCCGGACAAACTGGTATGGAATTCATATGCAATGGACTGAGAAAATCACAGCAAAAATGGTTTTGGAGAAATGCATTCATTTCATTAGGCAAGTGCATAAAATGTCATCTATACAAACAGAAATAACATGTTTGTTTGCCGCAGTTCCTCCAGCTTTCTCCCTAGAAAATACGAATGTGTAGAGCTGGTGTTTCCATGAAGAAACAATTACTGTATCGAAGCACAAAATTAAATGTTCCCTGATTAAAAACATTCAAAACAATAAAGACCATCGATAATACCCAGAAATCGAAAACACAGAGTCTTTCACAATATTTCGGATTGAGTTAGCCAAAACACAACCGGATATTTCGGTTTACATCCAGTCATATCTGGAAAAACTGTTGTGGAATTCCTATGCCCTGGACCGAGAAAACCACAGTAAAATTGTTTTCGAGAACAGCAAAGTCTTTTCGTTAGGCAAGTGCATAAAATGTCATGTATAGAATCATAAATATCATGTTTGTTTGCCGCAGTTGCTCTAGCTTTCTCCCTAGAAAATACGAATGTGTAGAGCTGGAGTCTCCATGTGGAAACAATTAGTGTTTCACAGCACGGAATTAAATATTTCCTGATAAAAGACATTCAAAACAATAAAGTCTGTGGATAATATCAGGAATACACAAGCACAGAGGCGGTAACAATATCTGGGATTGAGTTAGCCAAAACAATACCAGATTTTTCCGGTTTCATCCAGTCATATCCGGAGAAAGTGGTGTGGAATTCGTATGCAATGGACCGAGAAAATCACAGTATAAATGGTACTGGAGAACAGCAAAGTCTTTTCGTAGGCAAGTGCATAAAATGTCACCTATACAAACAGAAATATCATGTTTGTTTGCCGCAGTTCCTCTAGCTTTCTCCCTAGAAAATATGAATGTGTAGAGCTGGTGTCTCCATGTGGAACCAATTAGTGTTTCCAAGTACAAAATTATATATTCCCTGAAAAAAAATTCAAAAAAATAAAGTCTGTTAATAATATCAGGAATACACAAACACAGAGCCTGTAGCAATATTTCGGATTGAGTCAGCCATAACAAAACCAGATATTTCAGGTTTCATCCAGTCATATCCGGACAAACTGGTGTGGAATTCGTATGCAATGGACTGAGAAAATCACAGTTTAAAAATTTTTTTGGAGAAAAGCAAAGCCTTTTCGTTAGGCAAGTGCATAAAATGTCATCTAGACAAACAGAAATATCATGCTTGTTTGCCGCAGTTCTTCTAGCTTTCTCCCTGGAAAATAGTAATGTGTAGAGCTGGTGTCTCCATTGGAACCAATTAGTGTTTCCAAGTACAAAAATAATGTTCCCTAAAAAAATCATTTAAAAAAATAAAGTCCGTGAATAATATCAGGGATACACAAACACAGAGGCTTTGGCGATATCTGGGATTGAGTTAGCCAAAACACGACCAGATATTTCTGGTTTCATCCAGTCATATCCGGAAAAACTCCTGTGGAATTCGTATGCAATGGACCGAGAAAATCACAGTAAAAATGGTTTTGGAGGAATGCAAAGTCTTTTCATTAGGCGAGTGCTTCAAATGTCATATACACAAACAGAAATATCATGTTTGTTTGCCTCAGTTCCTCTAGCTTTCTCCATAGAAAATATGAATGTGCAGAGCTGGTGTCCCCATGATGAACCAATTAGTGTTTTTATGGTACAAAATTAAATGTTCCCTGATAAAAACATTCAAAACAATAAAGTCCATGGATAATATGCGGAAAACACAAACACAGAGGCTTTCACAGTATTTCTGATTGGGTTAGCCAAAACAAAACAGGATATTTATGTTTTCTTCCAGTCATATCTGGAAAAACTGGTGTGGAATTCATATGCAACGGACCGAGAAAATCACAGTACAAATGGTTTTGGAGAAAACCAAAGTCTTTACGTCAGGGAAGTGCATAAAATGTCATCTAGACAAACAGAAATATCATATTTGCTTTCCGCACTTCCTCTAGCTTTCTACCTAGGAAATACGAATGTGTAGAGCTGGTGTCTCCATGTGGAACCAATTAGTGTTTCCAAGCACAAAATTAAATGTTCCCTGAAAAAAAAAACATTCAAAAAAATAAAGTCCGTGGATAATATCAGAAATAGACAAACACAGAGGCTCTAGCAATATTTCGGATTGAGTTAGCCAATACACAACCAGATATTTCCGGTTTCATCCAGTCATATCCGGAAAAACTGGTGTGGAATTTGTATACAATGGACCGAGAAAATCACAGTACAAATGATTTTGAAGAACAGCAAAGTCTTTTTGTTAGGCAAGTGCATAAAATGTCGTCTATACACCAGAAATATCATGTTTGTTTGCCGCAGTTCCTCTTACTTTCTCCGTATAAAATACGAATGTGTAGAGCTGGTGTCTCCATGTGGAACCAATTAGTGTTTCCAATCACAAAATTAAATGTTCCCTGATAAAAAAACATTCAAAACAATAAACTCCGTGGATAATATCCAGGAAACACAAACACAGAGTCTGTAGCAATATCAGGGATTGAGTTACCCAAAACAAAACCGGATATTTCTGGGTTCATCCAGTCATATCCAGACAAACTGATGTGGAATTCGTATGCAATGGATCGAGAAACTCACAGTACAAATGGATTTGGAGAAAAGCAAAGTCATTTCGTTAGGGAAGTGCATAAAATGCCATCGATACAAACAGAAATATCATGTTTGTTTGCCGCAGTTCCTCCAGCTTTCTCCCTAGAAAATACTAATGAGTAGAGCTGGTGTCTCCATGTGGAACCAATTAGTGTTTCAAGGTTACAAAATTAAATGTTCCCTGATGAAAAACATTGAAAAAAATAAAGTCCGTGGATAATATCAGGAATACACAAACACAGAGGCTGTAGCAATATTTCAGATTGAGTTAGCCAAAACAGAACAAGATATTTCTGGTTTCATCCAGTAATATCCGGACAAAGTGGTGTGGAATTCGTATGCAATGGACCGAGAAAATCACATTAAAAATGCTTTTGTAGAAAAGCAAAGTCTTTTCTTAGGCAAGTGCATAAAATGTCATGTATACAAACAGAAATATCATGTTTGTTTTCCACAGTTCCTCTAGCTTTCTCCATGGAAAATACGAATGTGTAGAGCTGGTGTCTCCATGTGGATCCATTTACTGTGTCCAAGCAGAAAATAAAATGTTTTGCAATAAAAAACATTCAAAACAATAAAGTCTGTGGATAATATCAGGAATACACAAACACAGATTCTTTAGCAATATTTCGGATTGAGTTAGCCAAAATATAACCGGATATTTCCGGTTTCATCCAACCATATCCGGAAAAAATGGTGTGGAATTCGTATGCAATGCACCGAGAAAACCACAGTAAAAATTGTTTTGGAGTACAGCAAAGTCTTTTCGTTAGGCAAGTGCATAAAATGTCATCAATACAAACAGAAATATCATGTTTGTTTGCCGCAGTACCTCTAGGTTTCTCCCTGGAAAATACGAATGTGTAGAGCTGGTGTCTCCATGTTGAACCGATTAATGTTTCCAAGCAGAAAATTAAATGTTACCTGATAAAAAACCTTCAAAATAATAAAGCCCGTGGATATTATCAGGAATACACAAATACAGAGGCTTTCACAATATTTCGGATTGAGTTATCCAAAACACAACTGGATATTTCTGGTTTCATCCAGTCATATGCGGAAAAGTGGTGTGGAATTCGCAAGCAATGGACAGAGATGATCACATTAAAAATGGTTTTGGAGAAAAGCAACATATTTTCTTTAAGCAAGTGCATAAAATGTCTCTATAAAAACAGAATTATCAGGTTTGTTTGCCGCAGTTCCTCTAGCTTTCTCCCTAGAAAATGCGAATGTGTAGAGCTGGTGTCTCCATGTGGAAACAATTAGTGTTTCGCAGGACAAATTAAATGTTCCCTGATAAAGACATTCAAAACAATAAAGTCTGTGGATAATATCAGGAATACACAAACACAGAGGCTGTAGCAATATCAGGGATTCAGTTAGCCAAAACACAACAGGATATTTCTGGTTTCATCCAGTCATATCCGGAAAAAGTGGTGTTGAATTCGTATGCGGTGGACCGAGAAAATCACAGTACAAAGGGTTTTGGAGAAAAGCAAAGTCTTTTCATTAGGCAAGTAGATAAAATGTCATTGATACAAACAGAAATATCATGTTTGTTTGCGCGGTTCCTCTAGCTTTCACCCTAGAAAATACGAATGTGTAGAGCTGGTGTCCCCATGATGAACCAATTATTGTTTCCACAGTACAAAATTAAATGTTCCCTGATAAAAACATTCAAAACAATAAAGTCCATTGATAATATCCAGAAAACACAAACACAGAAGCTTTAACAGTATTTCGGATTGAGCTAGCCAAAACACAACCAGATATTTCTGGATTCATCCAGTCATATCCGGACAACTGGTGTGGAATTCGTATGCAATGGACCGAGAATATCACTGTAAATATGGTTTTGGAGAAAAGCAAAGTCTTTTTGTTAGGCAAGTGCATAAAATCTCATCGATACAAACAGAAATATCATGTTTGTTTGTCGCAGTTCCTCTAGCTTTCTCCCTATAAAATATGAATATGTAGAGCTGGTGTCTCCATGTGGAACCATTACTGTATCCAAGCTCAAAATAAAATGTTCCCCGATAAAAATCATTCAAAACAATAAAGTCTGTGGATAATATCCAGAAAAAACAAACATAGAGGCTGCAGCAATATCTGGGGTTTTGTTAGCCAAAAAAAAAAAAAAAACCAGATATTTCCGGTTTCATCCAGTCATATCCGGACAAACTGGTGTGGAATTCGTATGCAATGGACCAAGAAAATCACAGTACAAATGGTTTTGGAGAAAAGCAAAGTCTTTTCGTTAGGCAAGTGCATAAAATGTCATCCATACAAACAGAAATATCATGTTTGTTTGCCGCAGTTCCTCTAGCTTTCTCCTAGAAAATACGAATGTGTAGACGTGGTGTCTCCATGTGCAACCAATTAGTGTTTCCAAGCACAAAATTAAGTATTTTCATTAGGCAAGTGCATAAAATGTCATCTACACAATCAGAAATATCATGTTTGTTTGCCGCAATTCCTATAGGTTTCTCCGTAGAAATTACCAATGTAATTACTGACGCCATGAACAAGAGTGTCAAATTGTTAAGGCAGCAACAGGAGTCACTGTGTACTTACATCCCATGTGGGATCTGTCTTTAATGTGTTGTCTAATGTGCAGTGATGCTATAACTAGTACTGAAACAGTATTTTTAAACTCTGTGTTTCTGCATGGGTACAAATTGATGAGATCTTTACTAATTATATACTGAATCAATCTTCTGTATATAAAGATAATTGGAAATGAAAAAAAAACCTGGTGTTAAATTGCAGATGGCATAGAAAATTGATTAATTTTTAAAAAAATATTATGTAGGATCTCTGCCTTTAATGTGCTGTACACTCTTATTTAATGCTATAACTAGCACTCCAACAATATTTTTTTTTCACTTTGTGTTGCTATATGGGGGCAAACTGTTGAAATCGTTACCTAATTTATACTAAAAGGATCTTTTGTATATAAAGAGAATTGAAAATGAATCATGATGTGATTGGAATGGGAGAGGGAGCGGAAAAGGGGAGGGTTGTGGGTGGGAGGGAAGTTTTGGGAGAGGGAACCCATTATAACCCATGAGCTGTACTTTGGAAATTTATATTCATGAAATAAAAGTTTAATAAAAAAAGGAATTACGAATGTGTAGAGCTGGTGTCTCCATGTGGAAACAATTAGTGTTTCAATGGTACAAAATTAAATGTTCCCTGATAAAAAGCATTCAAAACAATAAAGTCTGTGGATAATATCAGGAATACACAAACACAGAGGCTGTAGCAATATCTGGGATTGAGTTAGCCAAAACAAAACTGGATATTTCTGGTTTCCTGCAGTCATATCTGGACAAACTGGTGTGGAATTCGTGTGCAATGGACCGAGAAAGTCACAGTACAAATGGTTTTGGAGAAAAGCAAAGTCTTTTCATTAACCAAGTGCATAAAATGTCATCGATGCAAACAGAAATATCATGTTTGTTTGCCGCAGTTCCTCTAGCTTTCTCCCTAGAAAATACGAATATCTGGAGCTGGTGTCTCCATGTGGAACCAATTACTGTATCCAAGCTCAAAATATAATGTTCCCCGATAAAAAGCATTCAAAACAATAAAGTCCGTTGATAATATCCAGAAAAAAACAAACATAGAGGCTGTAGCAATATCTGGGATTGAGTTAGCCAGAACAAAATCGGATATTTCCGGTTTCATCAGGTCATATCTGGACAAAGTGGTGTGGAATTCGTATGCAATGGACCGAGAAAATCACAGTAAAAATGGTTTTGGAGAAAAGGAAAGTCTTTTTGTTAGGCAAGTGCATAACATGTCATCGATACAAACAGAAATATCATGTTTGTTTGCCGCAGTTCCTCTAGCTTTCTCCCTAGAAAATACAAATGTGTAGAGCTGGTGTCTCCATGTGCAACCAATTAGAGTTTCCAAGCACAAAATTGAATGTTCCCTGAAAAAAAACATTCAAAACAATAAAGTCCGTGGATAATATCAGGAATACACAAACACAGAGGCAGTAGCAATATCTGGGATTGAGTTAGCCAAAACACAACCAGATATTTCTGCTTTCATCCAGTCATATCCGGACAAACTGGTGTCGAATTTGTATGTAATGGACCAAGAAAATCACATTACAAATGGTTTTGGAGAAAAGCAAAGTCTTTTCATTAGGCCAGTAGATAAAATATCATCGATACAAACAGAAACATCATGTTTGTTTTCCGCAGTTCCTCTACCTTTCTCCCTAGAAAATACAAATATGTAGAGCTGGTGTCTCCATGTGGAACCAATTAGGGTTTCCAAGCGCAAAATTAAATGTTCCCTGAAACAAAACATCCAAAACAGTAAAGTCCGTGGATAATATCCAGAACACACAAACACAGAGGCTGTAGCAATATCTGGGATTGAGTTAGCTAAAAGAAAACCTGATATTTCCGGTTTCATCCAGTCATAACAGGACAAACTGGAGTAGAATTGGTATGCTATGGACCACGAAAATCACAGTACAAATTGTTTTGGAGAAAAGAAAAGTCTTTTCGTTAGGCAAAAGCATAAAATGTCATCTATACAAACAGAAATATGATGTTTGTTTGCCACAGTTTCTCTAACATTCTCCGTAGAAAATATGAATGTGTAGAGCTGGTGTCACCATGTGGAACCAATTAGTGTTTCCAAGAATAAAATTAAATGTTCCCTGAAAAAAAACATTGAAAACAATAAAGTCCATGGATAATATGCGGAAAACACAGACACAGAGGCTTTAACAGTATTTCTGATTGAGTTAGCCAAAACAAAACAGGATATTTATGTTTTCTTCCAGTCATATCCAGAAAAACTGGTGTGGAATTCATATGCAATGGACCGAGAGAATCATAGTACAAATGGTTTTGGAGAAAAGCAAAGTCTTTTCGTTAGGCAAGTGCATAAAATGTCATGTATACAAACAGAAATATCATGTTTGTTTGCCGCAGTTCCTCTAGCTTTCTCCCTAGAAAATACGAATGTGTAGAGCTGGTGTCTCCATGTGCAACCAATTAGTGTTTCCAAGCACAAAATTAAATGTTCCCTGAAAAAAAAAATTCAAAAATATAAAGTCCGTGGATAATATCAGGAATAGACAAACACAGAGGCTCTAGCAATATTTCGGATTGAGTTAGCCAATACACAACCAGATACTTCTGGTTTCATCCAGTCATATTCGGACTACTGGTGTGGAATTTGTATACAATGGACCGAGAAAATCACAGTACAAATGATTTTGAAGAACAGCAAAGTCTTTTCATTAGGCAAGTGCATAAAATGTCGTCTATACACCAGAAATATCATATTTGTTTTCCACAGTTCCTCTAGCTTTCTCCCTAGAAAATACGAATGTGTAGAGCTGGTGTCTCCATGTGGATCCATTTACTGTGTCCAAGCAGAAAATAAAATGTTTTCCAATAAAAAACATTCAAAACAATAAGTCCATCGATAATATCCAGAAAACACAAACACAGAGTCTGTAGCAATATTTCGGATTGAGTTAGCCAAATCATAACCGGATATTTCCGCTTTCATCCAGTCATATCCAGGCAAACTTGTATGGAATTCATATGCAATGGACCGAGAAAATCACAGTGAAATGATTTTGGAGAAAAGCAAAGTCTTTTCGTTAGTCAAGTGTATAAAATGTCACCGATACAAACAGAAATATCATGTTTCTTTGTGGCAGTTCCTCTAGCTTTCTCCCTAGAAAATACGAATGTGTAGAGCTGGTGTCTCCATGTGGAACTAATTAGTGATTCCAAGCACAAAACTAAATGTTCCCTGATAAAAAACATTCAAAACAATAACTTCCGTTGTTAATATCCAGAAAAAAACAAAACAGAGGCCATAGCAATATCTGGGATTGAGTTAGCAAAAACAAAACCAGATATTTCCGGTTTCATCTAGTCATATCTGACAAACTGGCATGGAATTCATCTGCAATGGACCAAGAAAATCACAGTGCAAATTGTTTTGGAGAAAAGCAAAATCTTTTTGTTAGGCAAGTGCATAAAATGTCATGTATACAAACAGAAATATCATGTGTGTTTGCCGCAGTTCCTCTAGCTTTCTCCATAGAAAATACAAATACGTAGAGCTGGTGTCTCCATGTGGAACCAATTAATGCATCCAAGCTCAAAATAAAATGTTCCCCGATAAAAAACCTTCAAAACAATAAAGTCCGTGGATAATATCCAGGAAACACAAACACAGAGGCTGTAGCAATATCAGGGATTGAGTTAGCCAAAACAAAACCGGATATTTCCGGGTTCTTCCAGTCATATCCTGACAAACTGATGTGGAATTCGTATGCAATGGACCAAGGAAATCACAGTTAAAATGGTTTTGGAGAATAGCAGAGTCTTTTCGTTAGGCAAGTGCATAAATTGTTATCTTTACAAACAGAAATATCATATTTGTTTGCTATAGTTCCTCTAGATTTCTCCCTAGAAAATACGAATGTGTAGAGCTGGTGTCTCCATGTGGAACCAATTATTGTTTCTATGATACAAAATTAAATCTTCCCTAATAAAAATATTCAAAACAATAAAGTCCATCGATAATATCCAGAAAACACAAACACAGATGTTTTCGCAATATTTCGGATTGAGTTAGCCAAAACACAACCGGATATTTCTGCTTTCTTCAAGTCATATCCGGGCAAACTGGTGTGGAATTCATATGCAATGGACTGAGAAAATCACACTAAAAATAGTTTTGGAGAAATGATTTCATTTCATTAGGCAAGTGCATAAAATGTCATCTATACAAACAGAAATAACATGTTTGTTTGCCGCCGTTCCTACAGCTTTCTCCTTAGAAAACACCAATGTGTAGAGCTGGTGTCTCCATGTGGAAACAATTACTGTATCCAAGAACAAAATTAAATGTTCCCTGATAAAAAACATTCAAAACTATAAAGACAATTGATAATATCCAGAAATCGAAAACACAGTAGCTATCACAATATTTAGGATTGAGTTAGCCAAAAAAAAGCCGGATATTTCTGTTTTCATCCAGTCATATCTGGACAAACTGGTGTGGAATTCGTATGCAATGGTCCGAGAAAACCACAGTAAAAATTGTTTTGGAGAACAGCAAAGTCTTTTCGTTAGGCAAGTGCATAAAATGTCATCGATACAAACAGAAATATCATGTTTGCCGCAGTTCCTCTAGCTTTCTCCCTAGAAAATACGAATGTGTAGAGCTGGTGTCTCCATGTGGAAACAATTAGTGTTTCACAGCACAGAGTTAAATGTTACCTGATAAAGAACATTCAAAACAATAAAGTCTGTGGATAATATCAGGAATACACAAGCACAGAGGCGGTAACAATATCTGGGATTGAGTTAGCCAAAACATACCGGATATTTCCGGTTTCATCCAGTCATATCCGGAGAAAGTGGTGTGGAATTCGTATGCAATTGACCGAGAAAAATCACAGTATAAATGGTATTGGAGAACAGCAAAGTCTTTTTGTTAGCCAAGTGCATATAATGTCACCTATACAAACAGAAATATCATGTTTGTTTGCCGCAGTTCCTCTAGATTTCTCCCTAGAAAATACGAATGTGTAGAGCTGGTGTCTCCATGTGGAACCAATTAGTGTTTCCAAGTACAAAATTAAATGTTCCCTGAAAAGAAAAAACATTCAAAAAAATAAAGTCCGTGGATAATATCAGGAATACCCAAACACAGAGCCTGTAGCAATATTTCGGATTGAGTTAGCCAAAAGACAACTGCATATTTCCGGTTTCATGCAGTCATATCCGGACAGAGTGGTGTGGAATTCGTATGCAATGGACTGAGAAAATCACAGTAAAAATGGTTTTGGAGAAAAGCAAAGTCTTTTCGTTAGGCAAGTGCATAAAATGTCATCTATACAAACAGAAATATCATGTTTGTTTGCCGCAGTTCCTCTAGGTTTCTCCTTGGAAAATACGAATGTGTAGAGCTGGTGTATCCATGTGGAAACAATTAGTGTTTCAACAGTACAAAATTAAATGTTCCCTGATAATAAACATTGAAAACAATAAACTCTGTGGATAATATCAGGAATGAGGAAAAAAAGAGGCTGTAGCAATATCTGGGATTGTGTTAGCCAAAACACAACCGGATATATCTGCTTTCATCCAGTCATATCCGGACAAAGTGGTTTGGAATTCGTATGCAATGGACCGAGAAAATCACATTAAAAATGGTTTTGGAGAAAAGCAAAGTCTTTTCGTTAGGGAAGTGCATAAAATGTCATCTATACAAACAGAAATATCATGTTTGTTTGCCGCAGTTCCTCTAGCTTTCTCCCTAGAAAATACGAATATGTAGAGCTGGGGTCTCCATGTGGAAACTTTTACTGTATCCAAGCTCAAAATAAAATGTTCCCGGATAAAAATAATTCAAAACAATAAAGACTGTGGATAATATCCAGAAAACACAAACACAGAGGCTGTAGCAATATCTGGGATTGACTTAGCCAAAACAAAACCAGATATTTCCGGTTTCATCCAGTCAAATCCGGACAAAATGGTGTGGAATTCGTATGCAATGGACCGAGAAAACCACAGTAAAAATGGTTTTGGAGAAAAACAGAGTCTTTTCGTTAGGCAACTGCATAAAATGTCATCTATAAAACAGAAATATCACGTTTCTTTACCCCAGTTCCTCAAGCTTTCTCCCTAGAAAATGTGAATGTGTAGAGCTGGTGTCTCCATGTAGCAACAATTAGTGTTTCGCAGGAAAAATTTAAATGTTCCCTGATAAAAAACATTCAAAACCGCAAAGTCTGTGGATAATATCAGGAATACACAAACACAGTGGCTGTAGCAATATCTGGTATTTAGTTAGCCAAAACAAAACCAGATATTTCCGGTTTCATCCATTCATATCCGCACAAACTGGTGAAGAATTCCTATGCAATGGACCGAGAAAAACACAGTATAAATGGTTTTGCAGAAAAGCAAAGTCTTTTCGTTAGCAAGTGCATAAAATGTCATCTATACAAGCAGAAATATCATGTTTTTTGCCGCAGTTCCTCTAGCTTTCTCCCTAGAAAATACGAATGTGTAGAGCTGGTGTCTCCATGGTGAACCAATTAGTGTTTCAATCGTTCAAAACTAAATGTTCCCTGATAAAAACATTCAAAACAATAATTCCATCGATAATATCCAGAAAACACAAACACAGAGGCTGTAGCAATATTTTGGATTGAGTTAGCTAAAACCCAACCGGATATTTCTGGTTTCATCCAGTCATATCTGGACAAAGTGGTGGTGTGGAATTCATATGCAGTGGACTGAGAAAATCACAGTACAAATGGATTTGGAGAAAAGCAAAGTCTTTTCGTTGGGGAAGTGCATAAAATGTCATCTAGACAAACAGAAATGTCATGTTTTTTTGCCGCAGTTCCTCTAGCTTTCTCCCTAGAAATTACGAATGTGTAGAGCTGGTGTCTCCTTGTGGAACCAAGTAGTTTTTCCAAGAACTAAATTAAATGTTCCCTGAAAAAAAACATTCAGAACAATATATTCCATGGATATTATCAGGAATACACAAACACAGAGGCTGTCACAATATCTGGGATTGAGTTAGCGAAAACAAAACGGGATATTTCCGGTTTCATCCTGTCATATCCGGACACACTGGTATGGAATTCGTATGCAATGGACCGAAATATTCATAGTAAAAATGGTTTTGGAGAAAAGCAAAGTCTTTTTCGTTAGGCAAGTGCATAAAATGTCATTTATACAATCAGAAATATCATGTTTGTTTGCCACAGTTCCTCTAGGTTTCTCCTTGGAAAATAAAAATGTGTAGAGCTGGTGTTCCCATTATGAAACAATTCGTGTTTCAACGGTACAAAATTAAATGTTCCCTGATAAAAACATTCAAAACAATAAAGTCCATCGATAATATCTAGAAAACAGAAACACAGAGGCTGTTGCAATAACTGGGATTGAGCTAGCCAAAACACAACCGGATATTTCTGGTTTCATCCAGTGATATCCGGACAAAGTCATTTGGAATTCGTATGCAGTCGACCCAGAAAATCACAGTAAAAATGGTTTTGGAGAAAAGTAAAGTCTTTTAATTAGGCAAGTAGATAAAATCTCATCTATACAAACAGAAATATCATGTTTGTTTGCGTAGTTCCTCTAGCTTTTATCCTAGAAAATATAAATATTTAGAGCTGGTTTCTTCGTGTGGAAACAATTAGTGTTTCCAAGCACAAAATTAAATGTTCCCTGATAAGAAAAACATTCAAAACCATAAAGTCCATGGATAATATCAGGAATTCACAAACACAGAGGCTGTAGCAATATCTGGGATTGAGTTAGCTAAAACAAAACCGGATATTTCCGGATTCATCCAGTCATATCTGGACAAACTGGTGTGGAATTCGTATGCAATGGAGCGAGAAAATCGAAGTAGAAATGGTTATGGAGAAAAACAGAAATATCATGTTTGTTTGCCGCAGTTCCTCTAGCTTTCTACCTAGAAAATACAGATATGTACAGGTGGTGTCTCCATGTGGAACCAATTATTGTATCCAAGCTGAAAATAAAATGTTCCCCGATAAAAAATTTTCATAAAAATAAAGTCCGTGGATAATATCCGGAAAACACAAACACAGATGCTTTCACAATATTTGGGATTGAGTTAGCCAAAACACAACCGGATATTTCTGTTGTCCTCCAGTCACTTCCAGACAAACTCGTGTGGAATTTGTATGCAATGGACCGAGAAAATCACAGTAAAAATGGTTTTGGAGAAAAGCAAAGTCTTTTCGTTAGGCAATTGCATAAAATGTCATCTATACAAACAGAAATATCATGTTTGTTTGTCACAGTTCCTCTAGCTTTCTCCCTAGAAAATACGAATGTGTACAGCTGGTGTCACCATGATGAACCAATTCGTGTTTCTACGGTGCATAATGAAATGTTCCCTGATTAAAACATTCAAAACAATAAAGTCCCGCGATAATAGATTTCTCCCTAGAAAATGTGAATGTGTAGAGCTGGTGTCTCCATGTGGAAACAATTACTGTTTCGCAGGACAAATTAAATGTTCCCTTATAAAAGACATTCAAAACAATAAAGTCTGTGGATAATATCAGGGATACACAAACACAGAGGCTGTAGCAATATCAGGGATTCAGTTAGCGAAAACACAACCGGATATTTCCGGTTTCATCCAGTCATATCCGGACAAACTGGTGTGGAATTCGTATGCAATGCACCGAGAAAATCACAGTACAAATGGCTTTGGAGAAAAGCAAAGTCTTTTCATTAGGCAAGTAGATAAAATGTCATCTATACAAACAGAAATATCATGTTTGTTCCTCTAGCTTTCTCCCTGGAAAATACGAATATATTTGAGCTGGTGTCTCCATGTGGAACCAACTACTGTATCCAAGCTCAAAATAAAATGTTCTCCCAAAAAAAAACATTCAAAAAAATAAATCCATTGATAATATCCACAAAACACAACACAGAGGCTGTAGCAATATTTCGGATTGAGTTCGCCAAAACACAACCGGATGTTTCGGGTTCAATCCAGTCATATCCGGACAAAGTGGTTTGGAATTCGTATGAAGTGTACCGAGAAAATCACAGTAAAAATGGTTTTGGAGAAAAACAAAGTCTTTACGTTAGGCAAGTGCATAAATTGTCATCTATACAAACAGAAATATCATGTTTGTTTGCCGCAGTTCCTCCAGTTTCTCTCTTGAAAATACGAATGTGTAGAGCTGTTGTATCCATGATGAACCAATTTGTGTTTCAATGGTACAAAGTAAAATGTTCCCCGATAAAAAAACATTCAAAACAATAAATCCATCGATAATATCCACAAAACACAACACAGAGGCTGTAGCAATTCTTCGGAATGAGTTAGCAAAAACACAACCAGACATTTCTGGTTTCACCCAGTTATATCCAGACAAACTGGTGTGGAATTCATATGCAATGGACCGAGAAAATCACAGTAAAAATGGTTTTGGAGAAAAGCAAAGTCTTTTCGTGAGGCAAGTGCATAAAATGTCATCTATACAAACAGAAATATCATGTTTGTTTCTCACAGTTATTCTAGCTGTCTCCCTAGAAAATACGAATGTGTACAGCTGGTGTCTCCATGTGGAACCAGTTAGAGTTTGCAAGCACAAAATTAAATGTTCCCTGAAAAAAAACATTCAAAACCATAAAGTCCATGGATAATATCAGGAATACACAAACACAGAGCCTGTAGCAATATCTGGGATTGAGTTAGCCAAAACACAACCATATATTTCTGCTTTCATCCAGTCATATCCGGAGAAAGTGGTGTGGAATTCGTATGCAATGGACCGAGAAAATTACAGTAAAAATGGTTTTGGAGAAAAGTAAAGTCTTTTCGTTAGGCAAGTGCATAAAATGTCATCTAGACAAACAGAAATATCATGTTTATTTGCCCCAGTTCCTCTAGCTTTCTCCCTAGAAAATACGAATGTGTAGAGCTGGTGTCTCCATGTGGAACTAATTAATGTTTCCAAGGACAAAACTAAATGTTCCCTGATAAAAAAACATTCAAAAAAATGAAGTCCATCGATAATATCCAGAAAACACAAACAAAGAGTCTGTAGCAATATCTGGGATTGAGTTAGCCAGAACAAACCCGGATATTTCCGTTTTCATCCAGTCATATCCGGAGAAACTGGTGTGGAATTCGTATGCAGTGGACGGAGAAAATCACAGTAAAACTGGTTCTGGTGAAAAGCAAAGTCTTTTTGTTAGGCTAGTGCCTAAAATGTCATCGATACAAACAGAAATATCATGTTTGTTTGCCACAGTTCCTCTAGCTTTCTACCTAGAAAATACGAATGTGTAGAGCTGGTGTCTCCATGATGAACCAATTAGTGTTTCTACGGTACAAAAATAAATGTTCCCTGATAAAAACATTCAAAACAATAAGTCCATCGATAATATCCAGAAAACAAAACACAGAGGCTGTAGGAATATCTGGGATTGAGTTAGCCAAAGCACAACCAGATATTTCTGCTTTCATCCCGTCATATCTGAACAAACTGGTGTCGAATTTGTATGCAATGGACCGAGAAAATCAGAGTACAAATGGTTTTGGAGAACAGCAAAGTCTTTTCATTAGGCCAGTAGATAAAATATCATCGATACAAACAGAAACATCATGTTTGTTTTCCACAGTTCCTCTACCTTTCTCCCTAGAAAATACAAATATGTAGAGCTGGTGTCTCCATGTGGAACCAATTAGGGTTTCCAATTCAAAATTAAATGTTCCCTGAAACAAAACATCCAAAACAGTAAAGTCCGTGGATAATATCCAGAACACACAAACACAGAGGCTGTAGCAATATATGGGATTGAGTTAGCTAAAAGAAAACCAGATATTTCCGGTTTCATCCAGTCATATCAGGACAAACTGGAGTAGAATTGGTATGCAATGGTCCGCGAAAATCACAGTACAATTTGTTTTGGAGAAAAGAAAATCTTTTCATTAGGCAACTGCATAAAATGTCATCTATACAAACAGAAATATCATGCTTGTTTACCACAGTTTCTCTAGAATTCTCCGTAGAAAATATAAATGTGTAGAGCTGGTGTCCCCATGATGAACCAATTTGTGTTTCTACGGTACAAAATTAAATGTTCCCTGATAAAAAACATTCAAAACAATAAAGTCCATCGATAATATCCAGAAAACACAAACACAGGGGCTTTCACAATATTTCGGATTCAGTTAGCTGAAACACAACCCGATATTTCTGGTTTCATGCAGTCATATCCGGACAAAGTGATGTGGAATACATATGCAATGGACCGAGAAAATCACAGTATAAATGGTTTAGGAGAACAGCAAAGCCTTTTCATAAGACAATTTCATAAAATGTCATCTATACAAACAGAAATATCATGTTTGTTTGTCGCAATTCCTCTAGCTTTCTACCTAGAATATATGAATGTGTAGAGCTGGTGATTCCATGTGGAACCAATTAGTGTTTCTACGGTAGAAAATTAAATGTTCCCTGATAAAAAACCTTCAAAACAATAAAGTCCGTGGATAATATCAGAAATACAGAAACACAGAGACTGTAGTAATCTCTAGGATTGAGTTAGCCAAAATAAAACCGGATATTTCTGTTTTCATCCAGTTATATCCGGACAAACTGGTGTGGAATTTGTAGGCAATGGACGGAGAAAATCACAGTAAAAAGTGTTTTGGAGAAAAGCAAAGTCTTTTTGTTAGGCAAGTGCATAAAATGTCATCTATAAAAACAGAAATATCATGTTTGTTTGCCGCAGTTCCTCTAGCTTTCTCTGTAGAAAATACGAATGTGTAGAGCTGGTGTCTCCTTGTGGAACCAATTAGTGTTTCAAAGCACAAAATTAAATGTTCCCATAAAAAAAACATTCAAAAAAATAAAGTCCGTGGATAATATCAGGAATACACAAACACAGAGGCTGTAGCAATATCTGGGATTGAGTTAGCCAAATATTTCTGGTTTTATCCAGTCATATCCGGACACTGGTGTGGAATTCGTATGCAATGGACCAAGAAAATCACAGTAAAAATGGTTTTGGAGAAAAGAAAAGTCTTTTTATTCGGCAAGTGCATAAAATGTCATCAATACAAACAGAAATATCATGTTTTTTTGTCGCAGTTCTTCTAGCTTTCTCCCTAGAAAATATGAATGTGTAGAGCTGTTGTCTCCATGTGGAAACAATTAGTGTTTCACAGCAGAAAATTAAATTTTCCCTGATAAAGACCATTCAAAAAAATAAAGTCCTGGGACAATATCAGGAATACACAAACACAGAGGCTTTCACAATATTTCAGATTGAGTTAGGCAAAGGACAACCAGATATTTCTGGTTTCAACCAGTCATAAACGGACAAACTGGTGTGGAATTCGTATGCAATGGACCGAGAAAATCACATTAAAAATGGTTTTGGAGAAAAGCAAAGTCTTTTCGTTAGGCAAGTGCATAAAATGTAATCTATACAAATATAAATATCATGTTTGTTTTCCACAGTTCCCATTGCTTTCTCCCTAGAAAATATGAATGTGTGGAGCTGGTGTCCCCATGTGGAACAAATTAGTGTTTCTACGGTACCAAATTAAATGTTCCCTGATAAAAAACATTCAAAACACTAAAGTCCATGGATAATATCCTGAAAACACAAACACAGAGGCTGTAGCAATATCTGGGATTGTGTTAGCCAACATAAAACCGGATATTTCCGGTTTCATCCAGTCATTTCCGGACAAACTGGTGTGGAATTCGTATGCAGTGGACAGAGAAAATCACAGTTAAAATGGTATTGGAGAAAAGCAAAGTCTTTTCTTTAGGTAAGTGCATAAAATGTCATCTAGACAAACAGAAATATCAGGTTTGTTTGCCGCAGTTCCTCTAGCTTTCTCCCTAGAAAATACGAATGTGTAGAGCTGGTGTCTCCATGTGGAAACAATTAGTTTTTCAACGGTACAAAATTAAATGCTCCCTTATAAAAAGCATTCAAAACAATAAAGTCTGTGGATAATATCAGGAATACAAACACAGAGGCGATAACAATGTCTGGGATTGAGTTAGCCAAAACAAAACCGGATATTTCTGGTTTCATCCAGTCATATCTGGACAAACTGGTGTGGAATTCGTATGCAATGGACTGAGAAAATCACAGTAAAAATGGTTTTGGAGAAAAGCAAAGTCTTTTCATTAGGCAAGTACATAAAATGTAATCGATACAAACAGAAATATAATGTTTCTTTGCCGCAGTTCCTCTAGCTTTCTCCCTAGAAAATACGGATGTGTAGAGCTTGTGTCTCCATGAGGAGCCAATTAGTGTTTCCAAAAACAAAATTATATGTTTCCTGATAAAAGACATTCAAAACAATAAAGTCTGTGGATAATATCAGGAATACACAAACACAGAGGCTGTAGCAATATCTGGGATTCAGTTAGCCAACACATAACCGGATAATTCAGGTTTCATCCAGTCATATCCGGACAAACTGGTGTGGAATTCGTATGCAGTGGTCTGAGAAAATCACAGCACAAATGGTTTTGGAGAAAAGCAAAGTCTTTTCGTTAGGCAATTGCATAAAATGTCATCTAGACAAACAGAAATATCATGTTTGTTTGCCGCAGTTCTTCTAGGTTTCCCCCTGGAAAATATGAATGTGTGGAGCTGGTGTCCCATGTGGAACCAATTATTGTTTCCAAGAATAAAATTAAATGTTCTCCGAAAAAAAACATTGAAAAATATAAAGTCCATGCATAATATCATGAATACACAAACACAGAGGCATTCACAATATTTCGGATTGAGTTAGCCAAAATACAACCGGATATTTCTGGTTTCATCCAGTCATATCCAGACAAAGTGGTGTGGAATTCATATGTAATGGACCGAGAAAATCACAGTAAATATAGTTTTGGAGAAAAGCAAAGACTTTTCATTAGGCAAGTAGATAAAATGTCATCTATACAAACAGAAATATCCTGCTTGTTTGTCGCAGTTCCTCTAGCATTCTCCCTAGAAAATTCAAATATGTAGAGCGGGTGTCTCCATGTGCAACCAATTAGTGTTTCCAAGCACAAATTTAAATGTTCCCTGGTAAAAAAAATTTAAAACAATAAAGTCCATGGAAAATAGCAGAAATACACAAACACAGAGGCTGTAGTAATATCTGGGATTGAGTTAGCCAAAACACAACCGGATATTTCCGGTTTCATCCAGTCACATCCGGCCAAACTGGTGTGGAATTCGTATGCAATGGACCGAGAAAATCACAGTAAAAATGGTTTTGGAGAAAAGCAACATATTTTCGTTAGGCAAGTGCATCAAATGTCATCTATACTAACAGAAATATCATTTGTGTTTCCCGCAGTTCCTCTAGCTTTCTCCTTAGAAAATATGAATGTGTTGAGATTGTCCCCATGTGGAACAAATTAGTGTTTCAATGGTACAAAATTAAATGTTTCCTGATAAAAATATACAAAACAATAAATTCCATCGATAATATCTAGAAACACAAACAGAGAGGCTTTCACAATATTTCGGATTGTGTTAGCCAAAACACAACTGGATATTTCTGGTTTCATCCAGTCATATACGGAAAAAGTGGTGTGCAATTCGTATGCAATGGACCGAGAAAATCACAGTGAAAATGGTTTTAGAGAAAAGCAAACACTTTTCATTAGGAAAGTAGATAAAATGTCATCTATACAAACATAAATATCCTGCTTGTTTGTTGCAGTTCCTCTAGCATTCTCCCTAGAAAATACAAATACGTAGAGCTGGTGTCTCCATGTGCAACCAATTAGTGTTTCCAAGCACAAAATTAAAAGTTCCCTGAAAAAAAAACATTGAAAAATATAAATCCATGCATAATATAAGGAATACACAAACACAGAGGCTTTCAAAATATTTCGGATTGAGTTAGCCAAAACACAACCAGATATTTCTGTTTTCATCCAGTCATATCCGGACAAACTGGTGTGGAATTCGTATGCAATGGACTGAGAAAATCAACGTACAAATGGTTTTGGAGAAAAGCAAAGTCTTCCATTAGGCAAGTGCATAAAATATCATCTATACAAACAGAAATATCATGTTTGTTTGCCGCAGTTCCTCTAGCTTTCTCCCTAGAATATACGAATGTGTAGAGCTGGTGTCCCCATGATGAACCAATTAGTGTTTCTATGGTAGAAAATTAAATGTTCCCTGATAAAAAACATTCAAAACGATAAAGTCTGTGGATAATATCAGGAATACACTAAAACATTGGCTGTAGCAATATCTAGGATTGAGTTATGCAAAAAAAACCCAGATATTTCCGGTTTCATGCAGTTATATCTGGACAATATGTGTGGAATTCGTATGCAATGGACTGAGAAAATCCCATAAAAATGGTTTTAGAGAAAAGCAAAGTCTTTTTGTTAGGCAAGTGCATAAAATGTCATCTATACAAACAGAAATACCATGTTTGTTTGCCGCAGTTATTCTAGCTTTGTCCCTGGAAAATACTATTGTGTAGAGCTGGTGTCTCCATGTGGAACCAATTAGTGTTTTCAAGCACAAAATTAAATGTTCCCTGAAAAAAAATGAAAAATATAAAGTCCATGACTAATAACAGGAATACACAAACACAGAGACTTTCACTATATTTCGGATTGAGTTAGCCAAAATAAACCCGGATATTTCCGGTTTCATCCAGTCATATCCGAACAAAGTGGTGTGGAATTCATATGCAATGGACAGAGAAATTCACAGTACAAATGGTTTTGGAGAAAAGCAAATTCTTTTTGTTATGCAAGTGCATAAAATGTCATCTATACAAACAGAAATATCATGCTGGTTTGTCGCAGTTCCTGTAGCATTCTCCCTAGAAAATACAAATATGTAGAGCTGGTGTCTGCATGTGCAACTAATTAGAGTTTCCAAGCACGAAATTAAATGTTCCCTGATGAAAAACATTAAAAACAATGTAGTCCATGAATAATATCAGAAATACACAAACACAGAGGCTGTAGTAATATCTGGGATTGAGTTAGCCAAAACGAAACCGGATATTTCTGGTTTCATCCAATCATATTCGGCCACCTGGTGTGGAATTCATATGCAATGGACCGAGAAATTCACAGTACAAATGGTTTTGGAGAAAAGCATCGTATTTTCGTGAGGCAATGCATAAAATGTAATCTATACAAACAAAAATATCATGTTTGTTTGCCGCAGTTCCTCTAGCTTTTTCCTTAGAAAATGTGAAAGTGTTGAGCTTGTCCCCATGTGGAACCAATTAGGGTTTCAATGGTACAAAATTAAGTGTTCCCTGATAAAAATATACAGAACAATAAATTCCATCTACAATTTCCCAAAACACAAACACAGAGGCTGTAGAAATATTTCGGATTGAGTTAGCCAAAACACAACCGGATATTTCTGCTTTCATCCAGTAATATCCGGACAAACTGGTGTGGAATTCATATGCAATGGAATGAGAAAATCACAGTAAAAATGGCTTTGGAGAAGAGCAAAGTTTTTACGTTAGGCAAGTGCATAAAATGTAATCGATACAAACAGAAATATCATGTTTGTTTGCCGCAGTTCCTCTAGCTTTCTCCCTAGAAAATACGAATGTGTGGAGCTGGTGTTCCCATGATGAACCAATTAGTGTTTCAATGGTACAAAATGAAATTTTCCCTAATAAAAATATTCAAAACAATAAAGTCCATCGATAATATTCAGAAAACACAAACACAGAGGCTGTAGAAATATTTCGGATTGAGTAATCCAAAAGACAACAGAATATTTCTGGTTTCAGCCAGTCATATCCGGACAAAGTGGTGTGGAATTCGTATGCAATGGACCGAGGAAATCGCAGTACAAATGGTTTTGGAGAAAAGCAAAGTCTTTTCGTTAGGCAATTGCATAAAATGTCATCTATACAAACAGAAATATCATGTTTGTTTGCAACGGTTCCTCTAGCTTTCTCCCTAGAAAATATGAATGTGTAGAGCTGGTGTCCCCATGATGAACCAACTAGTGTTTCAACGGTACAAAATTAAATGTTCCCTGATAAAAACATTCAAAACAATATAGTCTGAGGATAGTAGCCGGAAAACACAAACAGAGAGGCTTTCACAATATTTCGGATTCAGTTAGCCAAAACACAACCAGATATTTCCAGTTTCATCCAGTCATATCCGGACAAAGTGGTGTGGAATTCATATGCAATGGACGGAGAAAATCACAGTAAAAATGCTTTTGGAGAAAAGCAAAGTCTTTTTGTTAAGCAAGTGCCTAAAATGTCATCTATACAAACAGAAATATCATGTTTGTTTGCCGCAGTTCTTCTAGCTTTCTCCTTAGAAAATACGAATCTGTAGAGCTGGTGTCTCCATGTGGAATCAATTAGTGTTTCCAAACACAAAATTAAATGTTCCCTGAAAAAAAAACATTCAAAAAATAAAGTGCATGGATAGTATCAGGAATACACAAACATAGACTATGTAGCATTATCTGGGATTGAGTTAGACAAAAGAAAACCGGATTTTCTGGTTTCATCCAGTCATATACGGACAAACTGGAGTGGAATTCGTATGTAATGGACCGAGAAAATCACAGTAAAAATGGTTTTGGAGAAAAGCAAAGTCTTTTCATTAGGCAAGTGCATAAAATGTCATCTATACAAACAGAAATATCATGTTTGTTTGCCACAGGTCCTCTAGCTTTCTCCCTGGAAAATAAGAATGTGTAGAGCTGGTTACTCCATGTGGAACCAATTAGTGTTTGCAAGCACAAAATTAAATGTTACCTTAAAAAACATTCAAAAAAATAAAGTCCTTTGATGATATCAGGAATACACAAAGACAGTAGCTGTAGCAATATTTCGGATTGAGTTAGCCAAAACGCAACCAGATATTTCTGGGTTCATCCAGTCATTTCTGGACAAAGTGATTTGGAATTCGTATCCAATGGACCGAGAAAATCACAGTAAAAATGGTTTTGGAAAAAAGCAAAGTCTTTTCGTTAGGCAAGTGCATAATATGTCAAATATAGAAACAGAAATATCATGATTGTTTGCCACAGTTCCTCTAGCTTTCTCAGTAGAAAATACGAATTTGTGGAGCTGGTGTCTCCATGTGGAAACAATTATTGTTTCAACGGTACAAAATTAAATGTTCCCTGTTAAAAAACATTGAAAACATTAAAGTCCGTTGATAATATCAGGAAAACACAAACACAGAGGCTGTAGAAATATCTGGGATTGAGTTAGCCAAAACAAAACCGGATTTTTCTGGTTTCATCCAGTTATATCCGGAGAAACTGGTGTGGAATTCATATGCAATGGATCGAGAAAATCACACTACAAATGGTTTTGGAGAAAGCCAAAGTCTTTTTGTTAGGCAAGTGCAGAAAATGTCATCTATACAAACAGAAATATCATGTTTGTTTGCCGCAGTTCCTGTAGCATTCTCCCTAGAAAATACGAATGTGTAGAGCTGGTGTCCCCATGTGGAACCAATAAGTGTTTCCAACCACAAAATTAAATGTTCCCTGAAAAAAAAAAACATTGAAAAATACAAAGTCCACGCATAATATCAGGAATACACAAACACAGAGGCTTTCAAAATATTTCGGATTGAGTTAGCCAAAAGAAACCCGGATATTTCCGGTTTCATCCAGTCATATCCGGACAAAGTGCTTTCGAATTCGTATGCAATTGACCGAGAAAATCACAGTACAAATGCTTTGGAGGAAAGAAACAATTAGTGTTTCAACGGTACAAAATTAAATGTTCCCTGATAAAAACATTCAAAACAATAAAGTCCATCGATAATATCCAGAAAACACAAACACAGAGACTGTAGCAATATTTTGTATTGACTTAGCCAAAATACAATCCGATATTTCTGTTTTCATCCAGTCATATCCGGACAAACTGGTGTGGAATTCGTATGCAATGGACTGAGAAAATCAACGTACAAATGGTTTTGGAGAAAAGCAAAGTCTTTTCGTAAGTGAAGTTTATAAAATATCATCGATGCAAACAGAAATATCATGTTTGTTTGTCGCAGTTCCTCTAGCTTTCTACCTAGAAAATACGAATGGGTAGAGCTGGCGTCTCCATTTGGAACCAATTAGTGTTTCCAAGCACAAAATTAAATGTTCCCTGATAAAAACATTCAAAACAATAATTCCATGGATAATATCAAGAAAACAGAAACACAGAGGCTGTAGCAATATCTGGGATTGAGTTAGCCAAAAGAAAACCGGATATTTCTATTTTCATCCAGTGATATCCGGTCAAACTGGTATGGAAATCCTATGCAATGGACGTAGAAAATCATAGTAAAAATGGTTCTGGAGAAAAGCAAAGTCTTTTCATTAGGCAAGTGCATAAAATGTCATCTATACAAACAGAAATATCATGTTTGTTTGCCACAGGTCCTCTAGCTTTCTCCCTGGAAAATAAGAATGTGTAGAGCTGGTTACTCCATGTGGAACCAATTAGTGTTTGCAAGCACAAAATTAAATGTTACCTTAAAAAAACATTCAAAAAAATAAAGTCCTTTGATGATATCAGGAATACACAAAGACAGTAGCTGTAGCAATATTTCGGATTGAGTTAGCCAAAACGCAACCAGATATTTCTGGGTTCATCCAGTCATATCTGGACAAAGTGATTTGGAATTCGTATCCAATGGACCGAGAAAATCACAGTAAAAATGGTTTTGGAAAAAAGCAAAGTCTTTTCGTTAGGCAAGTGCATAATATGTCAAATATAGAAACAGAAATATCATGATTATTTGCCACAGTTCCTCTAGCTTTCTCAGTAGAAAATACGAATTTGTGGAGCTGGTGTCTCCATGTGGAAACAATTATTGTTTCAACGGTACAAAATTAAATGTTCCCTGTTAAAAAACATTGAAAACATTAAAGTCCGTTGATAATATCAGGAAAACACAAACACAGAGGCTGTAGAAATATCTGGGATTGAGTTAGCCAAAACAAAACCGGATTTTTCCGGTTTCATCCAGTTATATCCGGAGAAACTGGTGTGGAATTCATATGCAATGGATCGAGAAAATCACACTACAAATGGTTTTGGAGAAAGCCAAAGTCTTTTTGTTAGGCAAGTGCAGAAAATGTCATCTATACAAACAGAAATATCATGTTTGTTTGCCGCAGTTCCTGTAGCATTCTCCCTAGAAAATACGAATGTGTAGAGCTGGTGTCCCCATGTGGAACCAATAAGTGTTTCCAACCACAAAATTAAATGTTCCCTGAAAAAAAAAAAACATTGAAAAATATAAAGTCCACGCATAATATCAGGAATACACAAACACAGAGGCTTTCAAAATATTTCGGATTGAGTTAGCCAAAAGAAACCCGGATATTTCCGGTTTCATCCAGTCATATCCGGACAAAGTGCTTTCGAATTCGTATGCAATTGACCGAGAAAATCACAGTACAAATGCTTTGGAGGAAAGAAACAATTAGTGTTTCAACGGTACAAAATTAAATGTTCCCTGATAAAAACATTCAAAACAATAAAGTCCATCGATAATATCCAGAAAACACAAACACAGAGACTGTAGCAATATTTTGTATTGACTTAGCCAAAATACAATCCGATATTTCTGTTTTCATCCAGTCATATCCGGACAAACTGGTGTGGAATTCATATGCAATGGATTGAGAAAATCAACGTACAAATGGTTTTGGAGAAAAGCAAAGTCTTTTCGTAAGTGAAGTTTATAAAATATCATCGATGCAAACAGAAATATCATGTTTGTTTGTCGCAGTTCCTCTAGCTTTCTACCTAGAAAATACGAATGGGTAGAGCTGGCGTCTCCATTTGGAACCAATTAGTGTTTCCAAGCACAAAATTAAATGTTCCCTGATTAAAACATTCAAAACAATAATTCCATGGATAATATCAAGAAAACATAAACACAGAGGCTGTAGCAATATCTGGGATTGAGTTAGCCAAAAGAAAACCGGATATTTCTATTTTCATCCAGTGATATCCGGTCAAACTGGTATGGAAATCCTATGCAATGGACGTAGAAAATCATAGTAAAAATGGTTCTGGAGAAAAGCAAAGTCTTTTCATTAGGCAAGTGCATAAAATGTCATCTATACAAACAGAAATATCATGTTTGTTTGCCACAGGTCCTCTAGCTTTCTCCCTGGAAAATAAGAATGTGTAGAGCTGGTTACTCCATGTGGAACCAATTAGTGATTACAAGCACAAAATGAAATGTTCCCTGATAAAAAACATTCAAACAATAAAGTGCATGGATAATATCCAGAAAACACAAATACAGAAGCTGTAGCCATACTGGGATTGAGTTAGCCAAAACAAAACCGGGTATTTCCGGTTTCATCCAGTTGTATCAGGTAAACTGGTGTGGAATTCAAATGCAATGGACGGAGAAAATCACAGTACAAATGGTTTTGGAGAAAAGCAAACTCGTTAGCCAAGTGCATAAAATATCATCGATACATACAGATATATCATGTTTCTTTGCCACAATACCTCTAGCTTTCCACCTAGAAAATACGAATGTGTAGAGCTGGTGTCTGCATGTGGAACCAATTAGTGTGTCCAAGATCAAAATTGAATGTTCCCTGGTAAAAAACATTCAAAACAATAAAGTCCATTGATAATATCAGGAATACACAAACACAGAGGCTGTAGCAATATCTGGGATTCAGTTAGCCATAATAAAAGTGGATATTTCCCGTTACATCCAGTCATATCCGGACAAGGTGGTGTGTTATTCATAAGAAATGGACCGAGAAAATCACAGTAAAAATGGTTTTGGAGAATTGCAAAGTCTTTTCGTTAGGCAAGTGCATAAAATGTCATCTATACAAACAGAAATATCATGTTTGTTTGCCGCAGTTCCTCTAGCTTTCTCCCTATAAATTACGAATATGTTCAGCTGGTGTCTCCATTTGGAACCAGTTACTGTATCCAAGCTCAAAATAAAATGTTCCCTGATAAAAAAAAAAATTCAAAAAAATAAAGTCCTTTGATAATATTCAGAAAACACAAACACAGAGGCTTTCACAATATTTCGCATGGAGTTAGGCAAAACACAACCAGATATTTCTGTTTTCATCCAGTCATATCCGGACAAAATGGTGTGGAATTCGTATGCAATGAACCAAAAAATCACAGTAAAAATGGTTCTGGAGAAAAGCAAAGTCTTTTCGTTAGGCAAGTGCATAAAATGTCATCTATACAAACAGAAATATCATGTTTCTTTGCTGCAGTTCCTTTAGCTCTCTTCCTAGAAAATACGAATGTGTAGATCTGGTGTCTCCATGTGGAACAACTTAGTGATTTCACGCAAAAAATTAAATGTTCCCTGATAAAAAGCATTCAAAACAATAAAGTCCGTGGATAATATCAGGATTACACAAACACAGAGGCTGTAGGAATATCTGCGATTGGGTTAGCGAAAACACAACCGGATATTTCCGGTTTCATACAGTCATATCCGGTAAACTGGTGTGGAATGATGAACCAATTAGTGTTTCAACGGTACAAAATTAAATGTTCCCTGATGAAAACATTCAAAAAAATAAAGTCCCTCGATAATATCTAGAAAATACAAACACAGAAGCGGTAAAAATATCTGGGATTGTGTTAGCCAAAAAAAAAACGGGTATTTCCGGTTTCATCCAGTCATATCCGGACAAACTGGTGTGGAATTCGTGTGCAATGGACCGAGAAAATCACAGCAAAAATGGTTTTGGAGAAAAGCAAAGTCTTTTCATTAGGCACGTACATAAAATGTCATCTTTACAAACAGAAATATCATGTTTGTTTGCCGCAGGTCCTCTAGGTTTCTCAATAGAAAATACGAATGTGTAGAGCTGGTATCGCCATGTGGAACCAATTAGTGTTCCAAGCACAAAATTAAATGTTCCCTGATAAAAAACATTCAAAATAATAAAGTCTGTGGATAATATCAGGAATACACAAACACAGAGGCTTTCACAATATTTCGGATTGAGTTAGCCAAAACACAACCAGATATTTCTGGTTTCATCCAGTCATATCCGGAGAAAGTGGTGTGGAATTCGTATGCAATGGACCTAGAAAATCACAGTACAAGTGGTTTTGGGGAAAACCAAAGTCTTTCGTTAGGCAAGTGCATAAAATGTCATCTATACAAACAGAAGTAACATGTTTGTTTGCCGCTGTTCCTCTAGCTTTCTCCCTAGAAAATAGAACATGTAGAGCTGGTGTCTCCATGTGGAACCAATTACTGCATCCAAGCTCAAATAAAATGTTCCCCGATAAAAAAACATTAAATCAATAATGACTGTGGATAATATCCATAAAAAACAAACATAGAGGCTGTAGCAATATCTGGGATTGAGTTAGCAAAAACACAACCAGATATTTCCGGGTTCATCCAGACATATCCACTGGTGTGGAATTCGTATGCAATTGACTGAGAAAAACACAGTAAATGTGGTTTTGGGGAAAAGCAAAGTCTTTTTGTTAGGCAAGTGCATAAAATGTCATGTATAGGATCATAAATATCATGTTTGTTTGCCGCAGTTGCTCTAGCTTTCTCCCTAGAAAATACGAATGTGTAGAGCTGTTGTTCCCATTATGAAACAATTAGTGTTTTAACGGTACAAAATTAAATGTTCCCTGATTAAAACATTGAAAACAATAAGTCCATCGTTAATATCCAAAAAAGACAAACACAGAGGATGTAGCAATATTTCGGATTCAGTTAGCCAAAACACAACCAGATGTTACAATTTTACCCAGTCATATCCGGACAAACTAGTGTGGAATTCGTATGCAATGGATCGAGAAAATCACAGTACAAAAGGTTTTGGAGAAAAGCAAAGTCTTTTCGTTAGGCAAGTGCATAAAATGTCATCTATACAAACAGAAATATCATGGTTGTTTGCCGCAGTTACTCTAGCTTTCTCCCTAGAAAATACAAATGTGTAGAGCTGGTGTTCCCAAGTGGAACAAATTAGTGTTTTGCAGCACAAAATTAAATGATCCCTGAAAAAAAATTCAAAAAAATAATGTCCTTGGATAATATCAGGAATACACAAACACAGAGGCAGTAGCAATATTTCTGATTGAGTTAGCCAAAACACAACAAGGTATTTCTGGTTTCATGCAGTCATATCCAGACAAAGTGGTGTGGAATTCGAATGCAATGGAACGAGAAAATCACAGTAAAAATGGTTTTGGAGAAAAGCAAAGTCTTTTTGTTAGCAAGTGCATAAAATGTCATCTATACAAACAGAAATATCATGTTTGTTTGCTGCAGTTCCTCTAGAATTCTCCGCAGAAAATACAAACATTTAGGGCTGGTGTCTCAGTGGAACCAATTAGTGTTTCCAAGAACAATATTAAATGACCCCTGAAAAAAAATTCAAAAAAATAAAGTCTGTGAATAATGTCAGGAATACACAAAAACATAGGCTGTAGCCATATTTCGGATTGAGTTAGCCAAAACACAACCAGATATTTCTGGTTTCCTCCAGTCATATGCGGACAAAGTGGTGTGGGATTCGTATGCAATGGACTGAGAAAATCACAGTACAAGTTGTTTTGGGGAAAACCAAAGTCTTTTCGTTAGGCAAGTGCATAAAATGTCATCTATAGAAACAGAAATATCATGATTCTTTGCCGCAGTTCCTCTAGCTTTCTACCTAGAAAATATGAATGTGTAGAGCTGGTGTCTCCATGTGGAAACTATTAGTGTTTGCAGCACCAAATAAAATGTTATCCGATAAAAAACATTCAAAACAATAAAGTCTGTGGATAATAACAGGAATATTCAAACACAGATGCGGTAACAATATCTGGGATTGAGTTAGCCAAAACAAAACTGGATATTTCCATATTTCATACGGTCATATCTGGACAAACTGGTGTGGAATTCCTATGCAATGGACCGAGAAAATCACTGGTGTTCCCATTATGAACCAATTCGTGTTTCAATGGTACAAAATTAAATTTTCCCTGATAAAAACATTCAAAACAATAAGTCCCTCAATAATATCCAAAATACACAAACATAGAGGCTTTCACAATATTTCGGATTAAGTTAGCCAAAACACAACCGGATATTCCCAGTTTCATCCAGTCATATCCAGACAAACTGGTGTTGAATTCGTATGCAATGGACTGAGAAAATCACAGTAAAAATGGTTTTGGAGAAAAGCAACGTATTTTCGTTAGGCCAGCACATAAAATGTCATCTATACAAACGGAAATATCATGTTTGTTTGCCACAGTTCCTCTAGTTTTCTCCCTAGAAAATATGAATGTGTAGAGCTTGTGTCTCCATGTGTAACCAATTAGGGTTTTCAAGAACAAAATTAAATGTTCCCTGAACACAAACATTCAAAACAATAAAGTCTGTGGATAATATCAGCAAAATACAAACACAGAGTCTGTAGCAATATCTGGGATTGAGTGAATCAAAACACAACTGGATATTTCTGGTTTCATCCAGTCATATCCACACAAAGTTTTTCGGAATTCGTATGCAATGGACCGAGAAAATCACAGTAAAAATGGTTTTGGAGAAAAGCAAAGTCTTTTCGCTGGGCAAGTGCATAAAATGTCATCTAGACAAACAGAAATATCATGTTTGTTTGCCACAGTTCCTCTAGCTTTCTCCCTAGAAAATACGAATGTGCAGAGCTGGTGTCTCCATGTGGAACCAATTAGTGTTTCTGCGGTACAACATGAAATTTTCCCTGATAAAAATATTCAAAACAATAAAGTCCCTCGATAATATCCAGAAAGCACAAACACAGAGGCTGTAGCAATATTTTGGATTGAGTTAGCCAAATCACAACCGAATATTTCTGGTTTCATCCAGTCATATCCGGAAAAAGTGGTTTGGAATTCATATGCAGTCGACCCAGAAAAGCAAAAGAAAAATGGTTTTGGAGAAAAGCAAAGTCTATACGCTAGGCAAGTGCATAAAATGTCATGTATACAAACAGAAATATCATCTTTGTTTGTCGCAGTTGCTCTAGCTTTCTCCCTAGAAAATAAGAATGTGTAGAGATAGTGTCTCCATGTGGAACCAATTAGTGTTTCTACGGTACAAAATTAAATGTTCCATGATAAAAACATTCAAAACAATAAAGTCTGTAGATAATATCAGGAATACACAAAACAGAGGCTGTAGCAATATCTGGGATTGAGTTAGCCAAAACAAAATCGGATATTTCTGGATTCATCCGGTCATATCCGGACAAACTGGTGTGGAATTCGTATTCAATGGACCGCGAAAATCACAGTACAAATGGTTTTGGAGAAAATCAACGTATTTTCTTTAGGCAAGCACATAAAATGTCATCTCTAGAAACAGAAATACCATGTTTGTTTGCCCCAGTAATTCTAGCTTTCTTCCTAGAAAATACGAATGTGTAGAGCAGGTGTCTCCATGTGGAACCAGTTAGTGTATCCAAGTACAAAATTTAATGTTCCTTGAAAAAAAACATTCAAGAAATATAGTTTGTGGATAAAATCAGGAATACACAAACACAGAATCAGTAGCAATATCTAGGATTGAGTTAGCCAAAACAAAACCAGATATTTCCGGTTTTATCCAGTCATATCCAGAAAAAGTCGTTTGGAATTCGTATGCAATGGAAGGAGAAAATCACAGTACAAATGGTTTTGGAGAAAAGCAAAGTCTTTTCGTTAGGCAAGTGTATAAAATGTCATCTATACAAACAGAAATATCATGTTTGTTTGCCACAGTTCCTCTAGCTTTCTCCCTAGCAAATACGAATGTTTAGAGCTGGTGTCCCCATGATGAACCAATTAGTGTTTATAAGATACATAATTAAATGTACCCTGATAAGAACATTCAAAACAATTAGTCCCTCAAATATATCCAGAAAACACAAACACAGAGGCTGTAGCAATATTTCGGATTGAGTTAGCCAAAACACAACCGGATATTTCTGGTTTCATCCAGTCATATCTGGAGAAAGTGGTTTGGAATTCGTATGCAATGGACCGAGAAAATCTCAGTAAAAGTGCTTTTGGAGAAAAGCAACGTCTTTTCGTTAGGCAAGTGTATAAAATGCCATCTATACAAACAGAAATATCAGGTTTGTTTTCCGCAGTTTCTCTAGCTTTCTTCCTAGAAAATACGAATGTTTATAGTTGGTGTCTCCATGTTGAACCAATTAATGTTTCCAAGCACAAAATTAAATGTCCCCTGATAAAAAACCTTCAAAACAATAAATTCCGTGGATAATATCAGGAATACACAAACATAGAGGCTGTAGCAATATCTGGGATTGAATTAATCAAAACACAAGCAGATATTTCTGGTTTCGTCCTGTCATTTCCGTACAAATTGGTGTGGAATTCGTATGCAATTGATGGAAAAAAATCACAGTAAAAATGACTTTGGAGAAAAGCAAAGTCTTTTCGTTAGGCAAGTGCATAAAATGACATCTATACAAACAGAAACATCATGATTGTTTGCCGCAATTCCTCTAGCTTTCTCCCAAGAAAATACGAATCTGTAGAGCTGGTGTTCATATTATGAAACAATTAGTGTTTCAATGGTTCAAAATTAAATGTTCCCTGATAAAAGACATTCAAAACAATAAAGTATGTTGATAACATCGAGAAAACACAAACATAGAGGCTGTAGCAATATCAGGGATTGAGCTAGACAAAACACATCCAGATATTTCTGGTTTCATCCAGTCATATCTGGACAACTGGTGTGGAATTCATATGCAATGGACCGAGAATATCACTGTAAATATGGTTTTGGAGAAAAGCAAAGTCTTTTTGTTAGACAAGTGTATAAAATGTCATCGATAGAAACAGAAATATCATGTTTGTTTGCCGCAGTTCCTCTAGCTTTCTCCGTATAAAATACGAATATGTAGAGCTGGAGTCTCCATGTGTAACCATTACTGTATCCAAGCTGAAAATAAAATGTTCCCCGATAAAAATCATTCAAAACAATAATGTCTGTGGATAATATCCAGAAAAAACAAACACAGAGGCTGCAGCAATATCTGGGATTGAGTTAGCAAAAAAAAAACCCGGATATTTCCGGTTTCATCCAGTCATATCCGTACAAACTGGTGTGGAATTCATATGCAATGGACCAAGAAAATCACAGTACAAATGGTTTTGGAGAAAAGCAAAGTCCTTTTGTTAGGCAAGTGCATAAAATGTCATCCATACAAACAGAAATATCATGTTTGTTTGCCGCAGTTCCCATCGCTATCTCCCTAGAAAATACGAATGTGTAGTGCTGGTGTCCCCATGTGGAACCAATTAGTGTTTCCAAGCACAAAATTAAATGTTCCTTGATAAAAAACATTCAGAACAATAAAGTCCGTGGATAATATCAGGAATACGCAAACACAGAGTCTGTAGCAATATCTGGGATTGAGTTAGCCAAAACACAACCAGATATTTCGCGTTTCATTCAGTCATATCCGGACAAAGCGGTGGGGTATTCGTATGCAATGGACTGAGAAAATCACAGTAAAAATTGTTTTGGAGAATTGCAAGTATTTTCGTTAGGCAAATGCATAAAATGTCATCTACACAATCAGAAATATCATGTTTGTTTGCCGCAATTCCTATAGGTTTCTCCGTAGAAATTACCAATGTAATTACTGACGCCATGAACAAGAGTGTCAAATTGTTAAGGCAGCAACAGGAGTCACTGTGTACTTACATCCCATGTGGGATCTGTCCTTAATGTGTTGTCTAATGTGCAGTGATGCTATAACTAGTACTGAAACAGTATTTTTACACTTTGTGTTTCTGCATGGGTACAAACTGATGAGATCTTTACTAATTATATACTGAATCAATCTTCTGTATATAAAGATAATTGGAAATGAAAAAAAAACTGGTGTTAAATTGCAGATGGCATAGAAAATTAATTAATATTTAAAAAAATATTATGTAGGATCTCTGCCTTTAATGTGCTGTACACTCTTATTTAATGCTATAACTAGTACTCCAACAGTATTTTTTTTTCACTTTGTGTTGCTATATGGGGGCAAACTGTTGAAATCGTTACCTAATTTATACTAAAATGATCTTTTGTATATAAAGAGAATTGAAAATGAATCATGATGTGATTGGAATGGGAGAGGGAGCGGAAAAGGGGAGGGTTGTGGGTGGGAGGGAAGTTTTGGGAGAGTGTTTTCGTTAGGCAAGGGCATAAAATGTCATCTATACAAAAAGAAATATCATGTTTGTTTTCCGCAGGTATTCCTGCTTTCTCCCTAGAAAATAAGAATGTGTAGAGCTGGTGTTTCCATGTGCAACCATTTACTGTATCCAAGCTGAAAATAAAATGTTCCCTGATAAAAAAACATTCAAAACAATGAAATCCATCGATAATATCCAAAAAAAGTAACACAGAGCCTTTCAAATTATTTCGGATTGAGTTAGCCGAAACAAAACCGGATATTTCTGGTTTCATCCAGTCATATCTGGACAAAGTGTTTTAGAATTCGTATGCAATGGACCGAGAAAATCACAGTAAGTATGGTTTTGGAGAAAAGCAAAGTCTTTTTGTTAGGCAAGTGCATAAAATGTCATCGATACAAACAGAAATATCATGTTTGTTTGCCGCAGTTCCTCTAGCTTTCTCCCTAGAAAATACGAATGTGTGGAGCTGGTGTTCCCATGATGAACCAATTAGTGTTTCAATGGTACAAAATGAAATTTTCCCTGATAAAAATATTCAAAACAATAAAGTCCATCGATAATATTCAGAAAACACAAACACAGAGGCTGTAGAAATATTTCGGATTGAGTAATCCAAAAGACAACAGAATATTTCTGGTTTCAGCCAGTCATATCCGGACAAAGTGGTGTGGAATTCGTATGCAATGGACCGAGGAAATCGCAGTACAAATGGTTTTGGAGAAAAGCAAAGTCTTTTCGTTAGGCAATTGCATAAAATGTCATCTATACAAACAGAAATATCATGTTTGTTTGCAACGGTTCCTCTAGCTTTCTCCCTAGAAAATATGAATGTGTAGAGCTGGTGTCCCCATGATGAACCAACTAGTGTTTCAACGGTACAAAATTAAATGTTCCCTGATAAAAACATTCAAAACAATATAGTCTGAGGATAGTAGCCGGAAAACACAAACAGAGAGGCTTTCACAATATTTCGGATTCAGTTAGCCAAAACACAACCAGATATTTCCAGTTTCATCCAGTCATATCCGGACAAAGTGGTGTGGAATTCATATGCAATGGACGGAGAAAATCACAGTAAAAATGCTTTTGGAGAAAAGCAAAGTCTTTTTGTTAAGCAAGTGCCTAAAATGTCATCTATACAAACAGAAATATCATGTTTGTTTGCCGCAGTTCTTCTAGCTTTCTCCTTAGAAAATACGAATCTGTAGAGCTGGTGTCTCCATGTGGAATCAATTAGTGTTTCCAAACACAAAATTAAATGTTCCCTGAAAAAAAAACATTCAAAAAATAAAGTGCATGGATAATATCAGGAATACACAAACATAGACTATGTAGCATTATCTGGGATTGAGTTAGACAAAAGAAAACCGGATTTTCTGGTTTCATCCAGTCATATACGGACAAACTGGAGTGGAATTCGTATGTAATGGACCGAGAAAATCACAGTAAAAATGGTTTTGGAGAAAAGCAAAGTCTTTTCATTAGGCAAGTGCATAAAATGTCATCTATACAAACAGAAATATCATGTTTGTTTGCCACAGGTCCTCTAGCTTTCTCCCTGGAAAATAAGAATGTGTAGAGCTGGTTACTCCATGTGGAACCAATTAGTGTTTGCAAGCACAAAATTAAACGTTACCTTAAAAAAACATTCAAAAAAATAAAGTCCTTTGATGATATCAGGAATACACAAAGACAGTAGCTGTAGCAATATTTCGGATTGAGTTAGCCAAAACGCAACCAGATATTTCTGGGTTCATCCAGTCATATCTGGACAAAGTGATTTGGAATTCGTATCCAATGGACCGAGAAAATCACAGTAAAAATGGTTTTGGAAAAAAGCAAAGTCTTTTCGTTAGGCAAGTGCATAATATGTCAAATATAGAAACAGAAATATCATGATTGTTTGCCACAGTTCCTCTAGCTTTCTCAGTAGAAAATACGAATTTGTGGAGCTGGTGTCTCCATGTGGAAACAATTATTGTTTCAACGGTACAAAATTAAATGTTCCCTGTTAAAAAACATTGAAAACATTAAAGTCCGTTGATAATATCAGGAAAACACAAACACAGAGGCTGTAGAAATATCTGGGATTGAGTTAGCCAAAACAAAACCGGATTTTTCTGGTTTCATCCAGTTATATCCGGAGAAACTGGTGTGGAATTCATATGCAATGGATCGAGAAAATCACACTACAAATGGTTTTGGAGAAAGCCAAAGTCTTTTTGTTAGGCAAGTGCAGAAAACGTCATCTATACAAACAGAAATATCATGTTTGTTTGCCGCAGTTCCTGTAGCATTCTCCCTAGAAAATACGAATGTGTAGAGCTGGTGTCCCCATGTGGAACCAATAAGTGTTTCCAACCACAAAATTAAATGTTCCCTGAAAAAAAAAAAAAAACATTGAAAAATATAAAGTCCACGCATAATATCAGGAATACACAAACACAGAGGCTTTCAAAATATTTCGGATTGAGTTAGCCAAAAGAAACCCGGATATTTCCGGTTTCATCCAGTCATATCCGGACAAAGTGCTTTCGAATTCGTATGCAATTGACCGAGAAAATCACAGTACAAATGCTTTGGAGGAAAGAAACAATTAGTGTTTCAACGGTACAAAATTAAATATTCCCTGATAAAAACATTCAAAACAATAAAGTCCATCGATAATATCCAGAAAACACAAACACAGAGACTGTAGCAATATTTTGTATTGACTTAGCCAAAATACAATCCGATATTTCTGTTTTCATCCAGTCATATCCGGACAAACTGGTGTGGAATTCGTATGCAATGGACTGAGAAAATCAACGTACAAATGGTTTTGGAGAAAAGCAAAGTCTTTTCGTAAGTGAAGTTTATAAAATATCATCGATGCAAACAGAAATATCATGTTTGTTTGTCGCAGTTCCTCTAGCTTTCTACCTAGAAAATACGAATGGGTAGAGCTGGCGTCTCCATTTGGAACCAATTAGTGTTTCCAAGCACAAAATTAAATGTTCCCTGATAAAAACATTCAAAACAATAATTCCATGGATAATATCAAGAAAACAGAAACACAGAGGCTGTAGCAATATCTGGGATTGAGTTAGCCAAAAGAAAACCGGATATTTCTATTTTCATCCAGTGATATCCGGTCAAACTGGTATGGAAATCCTATGCAATGGACGTAGAAAATCATAGTAAAAATGGTTCTGGAGAAAAGCAAAGTCTTTTCATTAGGCAAGTGCATAAAATGTCATCTATACAAACAGAAATATCATGTTTGTTTGCCACAGGTCCTCTAGCTTTCTCCCTGGAAAATAAGAATGTGTAGAGCTGGTTACTCCATGTGGAACCAATTAGTGTTTGCAAGCACAAAATTAAATGTTACCTTAAAAAAACATTCAAAAAAATAAAGTCCTTTGATGATATCAGGAATACACAAAGACAGTAGCTGTAGCAATATTTCGGATTGAGTTAGCCAAAACGCAACCAGATATTTCTGGGTTCATCCAGTCATATCTGGACAAAGTGATTTGGAATTCGTATCCAATGGACCGAGAAAATCACAGTAAAAATGGTTTTGGAAAAAAGCAAAGTCTTTTCGTTAGGCAAGTGCATAATATGTCAAATATAGAAACAGAAATATCATGATTATTTGCCACAGTTCCTCTAGCTTTCTCAGTAGAAAATACGAATTTGTGGAGCTGGTGTCTCCATGTGGAAACAATTATTGTTTCAACGGTACAAAATTAAATGTTCCCTGTTAAAAAACATTGATAACATTAAAGTCCGTTGATAATATCAGGAAAACACAAACACAGAGGCTGTAGAAATATCTGGGATTGAGTTAGCCAAAACAAAACCGGATTTTTCCGGTTTCATCCAGTTATATCCGGAGAAACTGGTGTGGAATTCATATGCAATGGATCGAGAAAATCACACTACAAATGGTTTTGGAGAAAGCCAAAGTCTTTTTGTTAGGCAAGTGCAGAAAATGTCATCTATACAAACAGAAATATCATGTTTGTTTGCCGCAGTTCCTGTAGCATTCTCCCTAGAAAATACGAATGTGTAGAGCTGGTGTCCCCATGTGGAACCAATAAGTGTTTCCAACCACAAAATTAAATGTTCCCTGAAAAAAAAAAACATTGAAAAATATAAAGTCCACGCATAATATCAGGAATACACAAACACAGAGGCTTTCAAAATATTTCGGATTGAGTTAGCCAAAAGAAACCCGGATATTTCCGGTTTCATCCAGTCATATCCGGACAAAGTGCTTTCGAATTCGTATGCAATTGACCGAGAAAATCACAGTACAAATGCTTTGGAGGAAAGAAACAATTAGTGTTTCAACGGTACAAAATTAAATGTTCCCTGATAAAAACATTCAAAACAATAAAGTCCATCGATAATATCCAGAAAACACAAACACAGAGACTGTAGCAATATTTTGTATTGACTTAGCCAAAATACAATCCGATATTTCTGTTTTCATCCAGTCATATCCGGACAAACTGGTGTGGAATTCATATGCAATGGACTGAGAAAATCAACGTACAAATGGTTTTGGAGAAAAGCAAAGTCTTTTCGTAAGTGAAGTTTATAAAATATCATCGATGCAAACAGAAATATCATGTTTGTTTGTCGCAGTTCCTCTAGCTTTCTACCTAGAAAATACGAATGGGTAGAGCTGGCGTCTCCATTTGGAACCAATTAGTGTTTCCAAGCACAAAATTAAATGTTCCCTGATTAAAACATTCAAAACAATAATTCCATGGATAATATCAAGAAAACAGAAACACAGAGGCTGTAGCAATATCTGGGATTGAGTTAGCCAAAAGAAAACCGGATATTTCTATTTTCATCCAGTGATATCTGGTCAAACTGGTATGGAAATCCTATGCAATGGACGTAGAAAATCATAGTAAAAATGGTTCTGGAGAAAAGCAAAGTCTTTTCATTAGGCAAGTGCATAAAATGTCATCTATACAAACAGAAATATCATGTTTGTTTGCCACAGGTCCTCTAGCTTTCTCCCTGGAAAATAAGAATGTGTAGAGCTGGTTACTCCATGTGGAACCAATTAGTGATTACAAGCACAAAATGAAATGTTCCCTGATAAAAAACATTCAAACAATAAAGTGCATGGATAATATCCAGAAAACACAAATACAGAAGCTGTAGCCATACTGGGATTGAGTTAGCCAAAACAAAACCGGGTATTTCCGGTTTCATCCAGTTGTATCAGGTAAACTGGTGTGGAATTCAAATGCAATGGACGGAGAAAATCACAGTACAAATGGTTTTGGAGAAAAGCAAACTCGTTAGCCAAGTGCATAAAATATCATCGATACATACAGATATATCATGTTTCTTTGCCACAATACCTCTAGCTTTCCACCTAGAAAATATGAATGTGTAGAGCTGGTGTCTGCATGTGGAACCAATTAGTGTGTCCAAGATCAAAATTGAATGTTCCCTGGTAAAAAACATTCAAAACAATAAAGTCCATTGATAATATCAGGAATACACAAACACAGAGGCTGTAGCAATATCTGGGATTCAGTTAGCCATAATAAAAGTGGATATTTCCCGTTACATCCAGTCATATCTGGACAAGGTGGTGTGTTATTCATAAGAAATGGACTGAGAAAATCACAGTAAAAATGGTTTTGGAGAATTGCAAAGTCTTTTCGTTAGGCAAGTGCATAAAATGTCATCTATACAAACAGAAATATCATGTTTGTTTGCCGCAGTTCCTCTAGCTTTCTCCCTATAAATTACGAATATGTTCAGCTGGTGTCTCCATTTGGAACCAGTTACTGTATCCAAGCTCAAAATAAAATGTTCCCTGATAAAAAAAAAATTCAAAAAAATAAAGTCCTTTGATAATATTCAGAAAACACAAACACAGAGGCTTTCACAATATTTCGCATGGAGTTAGGCAAAACACAACCAGATATTTCTGTTTTCATCCAGTCATATCCGGACAAAATGGTGTGGAATTCGTATGCAATGAACCAAAAAATCACAGTAAAAATGGTTCTGGAGAAAAGCAAAGTCTTTTCGTTAGGCAAGTGCATAAAATGTCATCTATACAAACAGAAATATCATGTTTCTTTGCTGCAGTTCCTTTAGCTCTCTTCCTAGAAAATACGAATGTGTAGATCTGGTGTCTCTATGTGGAACAACTTAGTGATTTAACGCAAAAAATTAAATGTTCCCTGATAAAAAGCATTCAAAACAATAAAGTCCGTGGATAATATCAGGATTACACAAACACAGAGGCTGTAGGAATATCTGCGATTGGGTTAGCGAAAACACAACCGGATATTTCCGGTTTCATACAGTCATATCCGGTAAACTGGTGTGGAATGATGAACCAATTAGTGTTTCAACGGTACAAAATTAAATGTTCCCTGATGAAAACATTCAAAAAAATAAAGTCCCTCGATAATATCTAGAAAATACAAACACAGAAGCGGTAAAAATATCTGGGATTGTGTTAGCCAAAAAAAAAACGGGTATTTCCGGTTTCATCCAGTCATATCCGGACAAACTGGTGTGGAATTCGTGTGCAATGGACCGAGAAAATCACAGCAAAAATGGTTTTGGAGAAAAGCAAAGTCTTTTCATTAGGCACGTACATAAAATGTCATCTTTACAAACAGAAATATCATGTTTGTTTGCCGCAGGTCCTCTAGGTTTCTCAATAGAAAATACGAATGTGTAGAGCTGGTATCGCCATGTGGAACCAATTAGTGTTCCAAGCACAAAATTAAATGTTCCCTGATAAAAAACATTCAAAATAATAAAGTCTGTGGATAATATCAGGAATACACAAACACAGAGGCTTTCACAATATTTCGGATTGAGTTAGCCAAAACACAACCAGATATTTCTGGTTTCATCCAGTCATATCCGGAGAAAGTGGTGTGGAATTCGTATGCAATGGACCTAGAAAATCACAGTACAAGTGGTTTTGGGGAAAACCAAAGTCTTTCGTTAGGCAAGTGCATAAAATGTCATCTATACAAACAGAAGTATCATGTTTGTTTGCCGCTGTTCCTCTAGCTTTCTCCCTAGAAAATAGAACATGTAGAGCTGGTGTCTCCATGTGGAACCAATTACTGCATCCAAGCTCAAATAAAATGTTCCCCGATAAAAAACATTAAATCAATAATGACTGTGGATAATATCCATAAAAAACAAACATAGAGGCTGTAGCAATATCTGGGATTGAGTTAGCAAAAACACAACCAGATATTTCCGGGTTCATCCAGACATATCCACTGGTGTGGAATTCGTATGCAATTGACTGAGAAAAACACAGTAAATGTGGTTTTGGGGAAAAGCAAAGTCTTTTTGTTAGGCAAGTGCATAAAATGTCATGTATAGGATCATAAATATCATGTTTGTTTGCCGCAGTTGCTCTAGCTTTCTCCCTAGAAAATACGAATGTGTAGAGCTGTTGTTCCCATTATGAAACAATTAGTGTTTTAACGGTACAAAATTAAATGTTCCCTGATTAAAACATTGAAAACAATAAGTCCATCGTTAATATCCAAAAAAGACAAACACAGAGGATGTAGCAATATTTCGGATTCAGTTAGCCAAAACACAACCAGATGTTACAATTTTACCCAGTCATATCCGGACAAACTAGTGTGGAATTCGTATGCAATGGATCGAGAAAATCACAGTACAAAAGGTTTTGGAGAAAAGCAAAGTCTTTTCGTTAGGCAAGTGCATAAAATGTCATCTATACAAACAGAAATATCATGGTTGTTTGCCGCAGTTACTCTAGCTTTCTCCCTAGAAAATACAAATGTGTAGAGCTGGTGTTCCCAAGTGGAACAAATTAGTGTTTTGCAGCACAAAATTAAATGATCCCTGAAAAAAAATTCAAAAAAATAATGTCCTTGGATAATATCAGGAATACACAAACACAGAGGCAGTAGCAATATTTCTGATTGAGTTAGCCAAAACACAACAAGGTATTTCTGGTTTCATGCAGTCATATCCAGACAAAGTGGTGTGGAATTCGAATGCAATGGAACGAGAAAATCACAGTAAAAATGGTTTTGGAGAAAAGCAAAGTCTTTTTGTTAGCAAGTGCATAAAATGTCATCTATACAAACAGAAATATCATGTTTGTTTGCTGCAGTTCCTCTAGAATTCTCCGCAGAAAATACAAACATTTAGGGCTGGTGTCTCAGTGGAACCAATTAGTGTTTCCAAGAACAATATTAAATGACCCCTGAAAAAAAATTCAAAAAAATAAAGTCTGTGAATAATGTCAGGAATACACAAAAACATAGGCTGTAGCCATATATCGGATTGAGTTAGCCAAAACACAACCAGATATTTCTGGTTTCCTCCAGTCATATGCGGACAAAGTGGTGTGGGATTCGTATGCAATGGACTGAGAAAATCACAGTACAAGTTGTTTTGGGGAAAACCAAAGTCTTTTCGTTAGGCAAGTGCATAAAATGTCATCTATAGAAACAGAAATATCATGATTCTTTGCCGCAGTTCCTCTAGCTTTCTACCTAGAAAATATGAATGTGTAGAGCTGGTGTCTCCATGTGGAAACTATTAGTGTTTGCAGCACCAAATAAAATGTTATCCGATAAAAAACATTCAAAACAATAAAGTCTGTGGATAATAACAGGAATATTCAAACACAGATGCGGTAACAATATCTGGGATTGAGTTAGCCAAAACAAAACTGGATATTTCCATATTTCATACGGTCATATCTGGACAAACTGGTGTGGAATTCCTATGCAATGGACCGAGAAAATCACTGGTGTTCCCATTATGAACCAATTCGTGTTTCAATGGTACAAAATTAAATTTTCCCTGATAAAAACATTCAAAACAATAAGTCCCTCAATAATATCCAAAATACACAAACATAGAGGCTTTCACAATATTTCGGATTAAGTTAGCCAAAACACAACCGGATATTCCCAGTTTCATCCAGTCATATCCAGACAAACTGGTGTTGAATTCGTATGCAATGGACTGAGAAAATCACAGTAAAAATGGTTTTGGAGAAAAGCAAAGTCTTTTCGCTGGGCAAGTGCATAAAATGTCATCTAGACAAACAGAAATATCATGTTTGTTTGCCACAGTTCCTCTAGCTTTCTCCCTAGAAAATACGAATGTGCAGAGCTGGTGTCTCCATGTGGAACCAATTAGTGTTTCTGCGGTACAACATGAATTTTTCCCTGATAAAAATATTCAAAACAATAAAGTCCCTCGATAATATCCAGAAAACACAAACACAGAGGCTGTAGCAATATTTTGGATTGAGTTAGCCAAATCACAACCGAATATTTCTGGTTTCATCCAGTCATATCCGGAAAAAGTGGTTTGGAATTCATATGCAGTCGACCCAGAAAAGCAAAAGAAAAATGGTTTTGGAGAAAAGCAAAGTCTATACGCTAGGCAAGTGCATAAAATGTCATGTATACAAACAGAAATATCATCTTTGTTTGTCGCAGTTGCTCTAGCTTTCTCCCTAGAAAATAAGAATGTGTAGAGATGGTGTCTCCATGTGGAACCAATTAGTGTTTCTACGGTACAAAATTAAATGTTCCATGATAAAAACATTCAAAACAATAAAGTCTGTAGATAATATCAGGAATACACAAAACAGAGGCTGTAGCAATATCTGGGATTGAGTTAGCCAAAACAAAATCGGATATTTCTGGATTCATCCGGTCATATCCGGACAAACTGGTGTGGAATTCGTATTCAATGGACCGCGAAAATCACAGTACAAATGGTTTTGGAGAAAATCAACGTATTTTCTTTAGGCAAGCACATAAAATGTCATCTCTAGAAACAGAAATACCATGTTTGTTTGCCCCAGTAATTCTAGCTTTCTTCCTAGAAAATACGAATGTGTAGAGCAGGTGTCTCCATGTGGAACCAGTTAGTGTATCCAAGTACAAAATTTAATGTTCCTTGAAAAAAAAACATTCAAGAAATATAGTTTGTGGATAAAATCAGGAATACACAAACACAGAATCAGTAGCAATATCTAGGATTGAGTTAGCCAAAACAAAACCAGATATTTCCGGTTTTATCCAGTCATATCCGGAAAAAGTCGTTTGGAATTCGTATGCAATGGAAGGAGAAAATCACAGTACAAATGGTTTTGGAGAAAAGCAAAGTCTTTTCGTTAGGCAAGTGTATAAAATGTCATCTATACAAACAGAAATATCATGTTTGTTTGCCACAGTTCCTCTAGCTTTCTCCCTAGCAAATACGAATGTTTAGAGCTGGTGTCCCCATGATGAACCAATTAGTGTTTATAAGATACATAATTAAATGTACCCTGATAAGAACATTCAAAACAATTAGTCCCTCAAATATATCCAGAAAACACAAACACAGAGGCTGTAGCAATATTTCGGATTGAGTTAGCCAAAACACAACCGGATATTTCTGGTTTCATCCAGTCATATCTGGAGAAAGTGGTTTGGAATTCGTATGCAATGCACCGAGAAAATCTCAGTAAAAGTGCTTTTGGAGAAAAGCAACGTCTTTTCGTTAGGCAAGTGTATAAAATGTCATCTATACAAACAGAAATATCAGGTTTGTTTTCCGCAGTTTCTCTAGCTTTCTTCCTAGAAAATACGAATGTTTATAGTTGGTGTCTCCATGTTGAACCAATTAATGTTTCCAAGCACAAAATTAAATGTCCCCTGATAAAAAACCTTCAAAACAATAAATTCCGTGGATAATATCAGGAATACACAAACATAGAGGCTGTAGCAATATCTGGGATTGAATTAATCAAAACACAAGCAGATATTTCTGGTTTCGTCCTGTCATTTCCGTACAAATTGGTGTGGAATTCGTATGCAATTGATGGAAAAAAATCACAGTAAAAATGACTTTGGAGAAAAGCAAAGTCTTTTCGTTAGGCAAGTGCATAAAATGACATCTATACAAACAGAAACATCATGATTGTTTGCCGCAATTCCTCTAGCTTTCTCCCAAGAAAATACGAATCTGTAGAGCTGGTGTTCATATTATGAAACAATTAGTGTTTCAATGGTTCAAAATTAAATGTTCCCTGATAAAAGACATTCAAAACAATAAAGTATGTTGATAACATCGAGAAAACACAAACATAGAGGCTGTAGCAATATCAGGGATTGAGCTAGACAAAACACATCCAGATATTTCTGGTTTCATCCAGTCATATCTGGACAACTGGTGTGGAATTCATATGCAATGGACCGAGAATATCACTGTAAATATGGTTTTGGAGAAAAGCAAAGTCTTTTTGTTAGACAAGTGCATAAAATGTCATCGATAGAAACAGAAATATCATGTTTGTTTGCCGCAGTTCCTCTAGCTTTCTCCGTATAAAATACGAATATGTAGAGCTGGAGTCTCCATGTGTAACCATTACTGTATCCAAGCTGAAAATAAAATGTTCCCCGATAAAAATCATTCAAAACAATAATGTCTGTGGATAATATCCAGAAAAAACAAACACAGAGGCTGCAGCAATATCTGGGATTGAGTTAGCAAAAAAAAAAACCCGGATATTTCCGGTTTCATCCAGTCATATCCGTACAAACTGGTGTGGAATTCATATGCAATGGACCAAGAAAATCACAGTACAAATGGTTTTGGAGAAAAGCAAAGTCCTTTTGTTAGGCAAGTGCATAAAATGTCATCCATACAAACAGAAATATCATGTTTGTTTGCCGCAGTTCCCATCGCTATCTCCCTAGAAAATACGAATGTGTAGTGCTGGTGTCCCCATGTGGAACCAATTAGTGTTTCCAAGCACAAAATTAAATGTTCCTTGATAAAAAACATTCAGAACAATAAAGTCCGTGGATAATATCAGGAATACGCAAACACAGAGTCTGTAGCAATATCTGGGATTGAGTTAGCCAAAACACAACCAGATATTTCGCGTTTCATTCAGTCATATCCGGACAAAGCGGTGGGGTATTCGTATGCAATGGACTGAGAAAATCACAGTAAAAATTGTTTTGGAGAATTGCAAGTATTTTCGTTAGGCAAATGCATAAAATGTCATCTACACAATCAGAAATATCATGTTTGTTTGCCGCAATTCCTATAGGTTTCTCCGTAGAAATTACCAATGTAATTACTGACGCCATGAACAAGAGTGTCAAATTGTTAAGGCAGCAACAGGAGTCACTGTGTACTTACATCCCATGTGGGATCTGTCCTTAATGTGTTGTCTAATGTGCAGTGATGCTATAACTAGTACTGAAACAGTATTTTTACACTTTGTGTTTCTGCATGGGTACAAACTGATGAGATCTTTACTAATTATATACTGAATCAATCTTCTGTATATAAAGATAATTGGAAATGAAAAAAAAACTGGTGTTAAATTGCAGATGGCATAGAAAATTAATTAATATTTAAAAAAATATTATGTAGGATCTCTGCCTTTAATGTGCTGTACACTCTTATTTAATGCTATAACTAGTACTCCAACAGTATTTTTTTTTCACTTTGTGTTGCTATATGGGGGCAAACTGTTGAAATCGTTACCTAATTTATACTAAAATGATCTTTTGTATATAAAGAGAATTGAAAATGAATCATGATGTGATTGGAATGGGAGAGGGAGCGGAAAAGGGGAGGGTTGTGGGTGGGAGGGAAGTTTTGGGAGAGTGTTTTCGTTAGGCAAGGGCATAAAATGTCATCTATACAAAAAGAAATATCATGTTTGTTTTCCGCAGGTATTCCTGCTTTCTCCCTAGAAAATAAGAATGTGTAGAGCTGGTGTTTCCATGTGCAACCATTTACTGTATCCAAGCTGAAAATAAAATGTTCCCTGATAAAAAAACATTCAAAACAATGAAATCCATCGATAATATCCAAAAAAAGTAACACAGAGCCTTTCAAATTATTTCGGATTGAGTTAGCCGAAACAAAACCGGATATTTCTGGTTTCATCCAGTCATATCTGGACAAAGTGTTTTAGAATTCGTATGCAATGGACCGAGAAAATCACAGTAAGTATGGTTTTGGAGAAAAGCAAAGTCTTTTTGTTAGGCAAGTGCATAAAATGTCATCGATACAAACAGAAATATCATGTTTGTTTGCCGCAGTTCCTCTAGCTTTCTCCCTAGAAAATACGAATATGTAGAGCTGGTGTCTCCATGTGCAACCACTTACTGTATCGAAGCTGAAAATAAAATGTTCCGTGATAAAAAACATTCAAAACAATGAAATCCATTGATAATATCCAGAAAAAACAAACACAGAGGCTGTTGCAATATCTGGGATTGAGATAGCCAAAGAACAACCGGATATTTCCGGTTTCATCCAGTCATATCCGGTAAACTGGAGTGGAATTCGTATGCAATGGATGGAGAAAATCACAGTAAAAATGGTTTTGGAGAAAAGCAAAGTCTTTTCATTAGGCAAGTGCATAAAATGTCCTCGATACAAACAGAAATATCGTGTTTGTTTGCCACAGTTCCTCTAGCTTTCTCCCTAGAAAATACGAATGTGTAGAGCTGGTATCCCCATGATGAACCAATTAGTGATTAACGGTACAAAATTAAATGTTCCCTGATAAAAACATTCAAACAATAAAGTCCATCGATAATATCCAGATAACACAGACACAGAGGCTTTCAAAATATTTCTGATTGAGTTACCCAAAACACAACCGGATATTTCTGTTTTTATCCTGTCATATCCGGAAAAACTGGTGTGGAATTATTATGCAATTGATCGAGAAAATCACAGTACAAATGGATTTGGAGTAAAGCAAAGTCATTTCGTTAGGGAAGTGCATAAAATGCCATCGATACAAACAGAAATATCATGTTTGTTTGCCGCAGTTCCTCCAGCTTTCTCCCTAGAAAATACGAATGAGTAGAGCTGGTGTCTCCATGTGGAACCAATTAGTGTTTCAACGGTACAAAATTAAATATTCCCTGATGAAAAACATTGAAAAAATAAAGTCCGTGGATAATATCAGGAATACACAAACACAGAGGCTGTAGCAATATCTGGGATTGAGTTAGCCAAAACAGAACAAGATATTTCTGGTTTCATCAAGTAATATCCGGACAAAGTGGTGTGGAATTCGTATGCAATGGACCGAGAAAATCGCATTACAAATGGTTTTGTAGAAAAGCAAAGTCTTTTCGTTAGGCAAGTGCATAAAATGTCATGTATACAAACAGAAATATCATGTTTGTTTTCCACAGTTCCTATAGCTTTCTCCCTAGAAAATACGAATGTATAGAGCTGGTGTCTCCATGTGGATCCATTTACTGTGTCCAAGCAGAAAATAAAATGTTTTGCGATAAAAAACATTCAAAACAATAAGTCCATCGATAATATCCAGAAAACACAAACACAGAGTCTTTAGCAATATTTCGGATTGAGTTAGCCAAAATATAACCGGATATTTCCGGTTTCATCCAGCCATATCCGGACAAACTGCTGTGGAATTCGTATGCAATGCACCGAGAAAATAACAGTACAAATGGTTTTGGAGAAGAGCAAAGTCTTTTTGTTAGACAAGTGCATAAAATGTCATCGATACAAACAGAAATATCATGTTTGTTTGCCGCAGCTCCTCTAGCTTTCTCCCTAGAAAATATGAATGTGTAGAGCTGGTGTCTCCATGTAGAACCAATTAGTGATTCCAGCACAAAATTAAATGTTCCTTGATAGAAAACATTCAGAACACTAAAGTCCGTGGATAATATCAGGAATACACAAACACAGAGGCTGTAGCAATATCTGGGATTGAGTTAGCCAAAACAAAACCGGATATTTCTGGTTTCATCCAGTCATATCCGGACAAATTGGTGTGGAATTCGTATGCAATGGGCTGAGAAGATCACTGTAAAAATGGTTTTGGAGAAAAGCAAATTCTTTTCATTAGGAAGTCCATAAAATGTCATCCATACAAACAGAAATATCATGTTTGTTTGCCGCAGTTCCTCTAGCTTTCTCCCTAGAAAATATGAATGTGCAGAGCTGGTGTCTCCATGTGGAACCAATTACTGTATCCAAGCTCAAAATTAATTGTTCCCCGATAAAAAACATTCAAAAGAATAAAGTCCATGGATAATATCCAGGAAACACAAACACAGAGTCGGTAGCAATATCAGGGATTGAGTTAGCCAAAACACAACCAGATATTTCTGTTTTCATCAAGTCATATCCGGACAAACTGGTATGGAATTCATATGCAATGGACTGAGAAAATCACAGCAAAAATGGTTTTGGAGAAATGCATTCATTTCATTAGGCAAGTGCATAAAATGTCATCTATACAAACAGAAATAACATGTTTGTTTGCCGCAGTTCCTCCAGCTTTCTCCCTAGAAAATATGAATGTGTAGAGCTGGTGTTTCCATGAAGAAACAATTACTGTATCGAAGCACAAAATTAAATGTTCCCTGATTAAAAACATTCAAAACAATAAAGACCATCGATAATACCCAGAAATCGAAAACACAGAGTCTTTCACAATATTTCGGATTGAGTTAGCCAAAACACAACCGGATATTTCGGTTTACATCCAGTCATATCTGGAAAAACTGGTGTGGAATTCCTATGCAATGGACCGAGAAAACCACAGTAAAAATTGTTTTCGAGAACAGCAAAGTCTTTTCGTTAGGCAAGTGCATAAAATGTCACCTATACAAACAGAAATATCATGGGTGTTTGCCGCAGTTCCTCTAGATTTCTCCCTAGAAAATATGAATGTGTAGAGCTGGTGTCTCCATGTGGAACCAATTAGTGTTTCCAAGTACAAAATTAAATGTTCCCTGAAAAAAAAAACATTCAAAATAATAAAGTCTGTTAATAATATCAGGAATACACAAACACAGAGCCTGTAGCAATATTTCGGATTGAGTCAGCCATAACGAAACCAGATATTTCAGGTTTCATCCAGTCATATCCGGACAAACTGGTGTGGAATTTGTATGCAATGGACTGAGAAAATCACAGTTTAAAAATTTTTTTGGAGAAAAGCAAAGCCTTTTCTTTAGGCAAGTGCATAAAATGTCATGTATACAAACAGAAATATCATGCTTGTTTGCCGCAGTACTTCTAGCTTTCTCCCTGGAAAATAGGAATGTGTAGAGCTGGTGTCTCCATTGGAACCAATTAGTGTTTCCAAGTACAAAAATAATGTTCCCTAAAAAAAAATCATTTAAAAAAATAAAGTCCGTGAATAATATCAGGGATACACAAACACAGAGGCTTTGGCGATATCTGGGATTGAGTTAGCCAAAACAGGACCAGATATTTCTGGTTTCATCCAGTCATATCCGGAAAAACTCCTGTGGAATTCGTATGCAATGGACCGAGAAAATCACAGTAAAAATGGTTTTGGAGGAATGCAAAGTCTTTTCGTTAGGCGAGTGCTTCAAATGTCATCTACACAAACAGAAATATCATGTTTGTTTGCCACAGTTACTCTAGCTTTCTCCCTCGAAAATACAAATATGTAGAAGTGTTCTCTCCATGTGGAACCAATTACTGTATCCAAGCTGAAAATAAAATGTTCCCCGAGAAAAAATTTTCAAAACAATAAAGTCAGTGGATAATATCCGGAAAACACAAACACATATGCTTTCACAATATTTGGGATTAAGTTAGCCAAAACACAACCTGATATTTCTGTTTTCAACCAGTCACATCCGGACAAGGTGGTGTGGAATTCGTATGCAATGGACCGAGAAAACCACAGTAAAAATGGTTTTGGAGAAAAGCAAAGTCTTTTCAATAGGCAAGTGCATAAAATGTCATCTATACAAACAGAAATATCATCTTTGTTTGCCGCAGTTCCTCTAGCTTTCTCATAGAAAATACGAATGTGCAGAGCTGGTGTCCCCATGATGAACGAATTAGTGTTTCTATGGTACAAAATTAAATGTTCCCTGATAAAAACATTCAAAACAATAAAGTCCATGGATAATATGCGGAAAACACAAACACAGAGGCTTTCACAGTATTTCTGATTGAGTTAGCCAAAACAAAACAGGATATTTATGTTTTCTTCCAGTCATATCTGGAAAAACTGGTGTGGAATTCATATGCAATGGACCGAGAAAATCACAGTACAAATGGTTTTGGAGAAAAGCAAAGTCTTTACGTCAGGGTAGTGCAAAAAAGGTCATCTAGACAAACAGAAATATCATATTTGCTTTCCGCAGTTCCTCTAGCTTTCTACCTAGGAAATAGGAATGTGTAGAGCTGGTGTCTCCATGTGGAACCAATTAGTGTTTCCAAGCACAAAATTAGATGTTCCCTGAAAAAAAAAAACATTCAAAAAAATAAAGTCCGTGGATAATATCAGGAATAGAAAAACACAGAGGCTCTAGCAATATTTCGGATTGAGTTAGCCAATACACAACCAGATATTTCCGGTTTCATCCAGTCATATCCGGACAAACTGGTGTGGAATTTGTATACAATGGACCGAGAAAATCACAGTACAAATGATTTTGAAGAACAGCAAAGTCTTTTTGTTAGGCAAGTGCATAAAATGTCGTCTATACACCAGAAATATCATGTTTGTTTGCCGCAGTTCCTCTAGCTTTCTCCGTATAAAATACGAATGTGTAGAGCTGGTGTCTCCATGTGGAACCAATTAGTGTTTCCAATCACAAAATTAAATGTTCCCTGATAAAAAAACATTCAAAACAATAAAGTCCGTGGATAATATCCAGGAAACACAAACACAGAGTCTGTAGCAATATCAGGGATTGAGTTAGCCAAAACAAAACTGGATATTTCCGGGTTCATCCAGTCATATCCGGACAAAGTGGTGTGGAATTCGTATGCAAAAGACCGAGAAAATCACAGTTAAAATGGTTTTGGAGAAAAGCAAAGTCTTTTCCTTAGGCAAGTGCATAAAATGTCATGTATACAAACAGAAATATCATGTTTGTTTTCCAAAGTTCCTCTAGTTTTCTCCCTAGAAAATACGAATGTGTAGAGCTGGTGTCTCCATGTAGATCCATTTACTGTGTCCAAGCACAAAATTAAATGTTCCCAAATAAAAAACATTCAAAACAATGTCCATCTATAATATCCAGAATACACAAACACAGAGGCTGTAGCAATATCTGGTTTTGAGTAAGCCAAAACAAAACCGGTTGTTTCCGGTTTCATCCAGTCATATCTGGACAAACTTGTATGGAATTCATATGCAATGGACCGAGAAAATCACAGTAAAAATGGTTTTGGAGAAAAGCAAAGTCTTTTCGTTAGTCAAGTGTATAAAATGTCATCGATACAAAAAGAAATATCATGTTTCTTTGTGGCAGTTCCTCTAGCTTTCTCCCTAGAAAATACGAATGTGTAGAGCTGGTGTCTCCATGTGGAACCAATTTCTGTGTCAAATCCCCTGATAAAAACGTTCAAAACAATAAAGTCCATCAATAATATCCAGAAAACACAAACACAGAGGCTTTCAAAATATTTCAGATTGTGTTAGCCAAAATAAAACCGGATATTTCTGGTTTCATCCAGTCATATCCGTACAAACTGGTCTGGAATAAGTATGCAATGGACCGAGAAAATCACAGTAAAAAATGGTTTTAGAGAAAAGCAAAAGTCTTTTCATTAGGCTATGCATAAAATGTCATCTATACAAACAGAAATATCATGTTTGTTTGCCGCAGTTCCTCTAACTTTCTCCCTAGAAAATACGAATGTGTAGAGCTGGTGTCTCCATGTGGAACTAATTAGTGATTCCAAGCACAAAACTAAATGTTCCCTGATAAAAAACATTCAAAACAATAAAGTCCGTTGTTAATATCCAGAAAAAACAAAACAGAGGCCATAGCAAATTCTGGGATTGAGTTAGAAAAACAAAACCAGATATTTCCGGTTTCATCTAGTCATATCTGACAAACTGGTGTGGAATTCATCTGCAATGGAACAAGAAAATCACAGTGCAAATTGTTATGGAGAAAAGCAAAATCTTTTTGTTAGGCAAGTGCATAAAATGTCATGTATACAAACAGAAATATCATGTTTGTTTGCCGCAGTTCCTCTAGCTTTCTCCATAGAAAATACAAATACGTAGAGCTGGTGTCTCCATGTGGAACCAATTGGTGTATCCAAGCTCAAAATAAAATGTTCTCCGATAAAAAACATTCAAAACAATAAAGTCCGTGGATAATATCCAGGAAACACAAACACAGATGCTGTAGCAATATCAGGGATTGAGTTAGCCAAAATAAAACCGGATATTTCCGGGTTCATCCAGTCATATCCGGACAAACTGATGTGGAATTCATATGCAATGGACCGAGAATATCGCAGTACAAATGGTTTTGGAGAATAGCAAGTCTTTTCTTTAGGCAAGTGTATAAATTGTCATCTATACAAACAGAAATATCATGTTTGTTTGCTACAGTTCCTCTAGTTTCTCCCTAGAAAATACGGATGTGTAGAGCTGGTGTATCCATGTGGAAACAATTACTGTATCCAAGAACAAAATTAAATGTTCCCTGATAAAAAACATTCAAAACAATAAAGACCATTGATAATATCCAGAAATCGAAAACACAGAGGCTTTCACAATATTTCGGATTGAGTTAGCCAAAACACAACCGGTTATTTCTGTTTACATCCAGTCATATCTGGAAAAACTGGTGTGGAATTCCTATGCAATGGACCGAGAAAACCACAGTAAAAATTGTTTTGGAGTACAGCAAAGTCTTTTCGTTAGGCAAGTGCATAAAATGTCATCAATACAAACAGAAATATCATGTTTGTTTGCCGCAGTTCCTCTAGCTTTCTCCCTAGAAAATACGAATGTTTAGAGCTGGTGTCTCCATGTTGAACCAATTAGTGTTTCCAATCACAAAATTAAATGTTCCCTGATAAAAAAACATTCAAAACAATAAAGTCCGTGGATAATATCCAGGAAACACAAACACAGAGTCTGTAGCAATATCAGGGATTGAGTTAGCCAAAACAAAACCGGATATTTCCGGGTTCATCCAGTCATATCCGGACAAACTGATGTGGAATTCGTATGCAAAAGACCGAGAAAATCACAGTTAATTTGGTTTTGGAGAAAAGCAAAGTCTTTTCCTTAGGCAAGTGCATAAAATGTCATGTATACAAACAGAAATATCATGTTTGTTTTCCAAAGTTCCTCTAGTTTTCTCCCTAGAAAATACGAATGTGTAGAGCTGGTGTCTACATGTGGAACCATTTACTGTGTCCAAGCAGAAAATAAAATGTTTTCCGATAAAAAACATTCAAAACAATGTCCATCTATAATATCCAGTTACACAAACACAGAGGCATTTGCAATATCTGCTTTTGAGTAAGCCAAAACAAAACCGGTTGTTTCCGGTTTCATCCAGTCATATCTGGACAAACTTGTATGGAATTCATATGCAATGGACCGAGAAAATCACAGTAAAAATGGTTTTGGAGAAAAGCAAAGTCTTTTCATTAGTCAAGTGTATAAAATGTCATCGATACAAAAAGAAATATCATGTTTCTTTGTGGCAGTTCCTCTAGCTTTCTCCCTAGAAAATACGAATGTGTAGAGCTGGTGTCTCCATGAGGAACCAATTTCTGTGTCAAATCCCCTGATAAAAACGTTCAAAACAATAAAGTCCATCAATAATATCCAGAAAACACAAACACAGAGGCTTTCAAAATATTTCAGATTGTGTTAGCCAAAATAAAACCGGATATTTCTGGTTTCATCCCGTCATATCCGTACAAACTGGTCTGGAATAAGTATGCAATGGACCGAGAAAATCACAGTAAAAATGGTTTTGGACAAAAGCAAAAGTCTTTTCATTAGGCTATGCATAAAATGTCATCTATACAAACAGAAATATCATGTTTGTTTGCTTCAGTTCCTCTAGCTTTCTCCCTAGAAAATACGAATGTTTAGAGCTGGTGTCTCCATGTTGAACCAATTAATGTTTCCAAGCAGAAAATTAAATGTTACCTGATAAAAAACCTTCAAAATAATAAAGCCCGTGGATATTATCAGGAATAGACAAACAAAGAGGCTTTTACAATATTTCGGATTGAGTTATCCAAAACACAACTGGATATTTCTGGTTTCATCCAGTCATATGCGGAAAAGTGGTGTGGAATTCGCAAGCAATGGACAGAGATGATCACATTAAAAATGGTTTTGGAGAAAAGCAACATATTTTCTTTAGGCAAGTGCATAAAATGTCTCTATAAAAACAGAATTATCAGGTTTGTTTGCCGCAGTTCCTCTAGCTTTCTCCCTAGAAAATGCGAATGTGTAGAGCTGGTGTCTCCATGTGGAAACAATTAGTGTTTCGCAGGACAAATTAAATGTTCCCTGATAAAGACATTCAAAACAATTAAGTCTGTGGATAATATCAGGAATACACAAACACAGAGGCTGTAGGAATATCAGGGATTCAGTTAGCCAAAACACAACAGGATATTTCTGGTTTCATCCAGTCATATCCGGAAAAAGTGGTGTGGAATTCGTATGCGGTGGACCGAGAAAATCACAGTACAAAGGGTTTTGGAGAAAAGCAAAGTCTTTTCATTAGGCAAGTAGATAAAATGTCATTGATACAAACAGAAATACCATGTTTGTTTGCGCGGTTCCTCTAGCTTTCTCCCTAGAAAATACGAATGTGTAGAGCTGGTGTCCCCATGATGAACCAATTATTGTTTCTACAGTACAAAATTAAATGTTCCCTGATAAAAACATTCAAAACAATAAAGTCCATCGATAATATCCAGAAAACACAAACACAGAAGCTTTAACAGTATTTCGGATTGAGCTAGCCAAAACACAACCGGATATTTCTGGATTCATCCACTCATATCCGGACAACTGGTGTGGAATTCGTATGCAATGGACCGAGAATATCACTGTAAATATGGTTTTGGAAAAAAGCAAAGTCTTTTTGTTAGGCAAGTGCATAAAATCTCATCGATACAAACAGAAATATCATGTTTGTTTGTCGCAGTTCCTCTAGCTTTCTCCCTATAAAATATGAATATGTAGAGCTGGTGTCTCCATGTGGAACCATTACTGTATCCAAGCTCAAAATAAAATGTTCCCCAATAAAAATCATTCAAAACAATAAAGTCTGTGGATAATATCCAGAAAAAACAAACATAGAGGCTGCAGCAATATCTGGGGTTTTGTTAGCCAAAAAAAAAAACCAGATATTTCCGGTTTCATCCAGTCATATCCGGACAAACTGGTGTGGAATTCGTATGCAATGGACCAAGAAAATCACAGTACAAATGGTTTTGGAGAAAAGCAAAGTCTTTTCGTTAGGCAAGTGCATAAAATGTCATCCATACAAACAGAAATATCATGTTTGTTTGCCGCAGTTCCTCTAGCTTTCTCCTAGAAAATATGAATGTGTAGACGTGGTGTCTCCATGTGCAACCAATTAGTGTTTCCAAGCACAAAATTAAGTATTTTCATTAGGCAAGTTCATAAAATGTCATCTACACAATCAGAAATATCATGTTTGTTTGCCGCAATTCCTATAGGTTTCTCCGTAGAAATTATCAATGTAATTACTGACGCCATGAACAAGAGTGTCAAATTGTTAAGGCAGCAACAGGAGTCACTGTGTACTTACATTCCATGTGGGATCTGTCTTTAATGTGTTGTCTAATGTGCAGTGATGCTATAACTAGTACTGAAACAGTATTTTTACACTTTGTGTTTCTGCATGGGTACAAATTGATGAGATCTTTACTAATTACATACTGAATCAATCTTCTGTATATAAAGATAATTGGAAATGAAAAAAAAACCTGGTGTTAAATTGCAGATGGCATAGAAAATTAATTAATTTTTAAAAAAATATTATGTAGGATCTCTGCCTTTAATGTGCTGTACACTCTTATTTAATGCTATAACTAGCACTCCAACAATATTTTTTTTTTCACTTTGTGTTGCTATATGGGGGCAAACTGTTGAAATCGTTACCTAATTTATACTAAAAGGATCTTTTGTATATAAAGAGAATTGAAAATGAATCATGATGTGATTGGAATGGGAGAGGGAGCGGAAAAGGGGAGGGTTGTGGGTGGGAGGGAAGTTTTGGGAGAGGGAACCCATTATAACCCATGAGCTGTACTTTGGAAATTTATATTCATGAAATAAAAGTTTAATAAAAAAAAGAAATTACGAATGTGTAGAGCTGGTGTCTCCATGTGGAAACAATTAGTGTTTCGCAGGACAAATTAAATGTTCCCTGATAAAGACATTCAAAACAATAAAGTCTGTGGATAATATCAGGAATACACAAACACAGAGGCTGTAGCAATATCAGGGATTCAGTTAGCCAAAACACAACAGGATATTTCTGGTTTCATCCAGTCATATCCGGAAAAAGTGGTGTGGAATTCGTATGCGGTGGACCGAGAAAATCACAGTACAAAGGGTTTTGGAGAAAAGCAAAGTCTTTTCATTAGGCAAGTAGATAAAATGTCATTGATACAAACAGAAATATCATGTTTGTTTGCGCGGTTCCTCTAGCTTTCTCCCTAGAAAATACGAATGTGTAGAGCTGGTGTCCCCATGATGAACCAATTATTGTTTCTACAGTACAAAATTAAATGTTCCCTGATAAAAACATTCAAAACAATAAAGTCCATCGATAATATCCAGAAAACACAAACACAGAAGCTTTATCAGTATTTCGGATTGAGCTAGCCAAAACACAACTGGATATTTCTGGATTCATCCACTCATATCCGGACAACTGGTGTGGAATTCGTATGCAATGGACCGAGAATATCACTGTAAATATGGTTTTGGAAAAAAGCAAAGTCTTTTTGTTAGGCAAGTGCATAAAATCTCATCGATACAAACAGAAATATCATGTTTGTTTGTCGCAGTTCCTCTAGCTTTCTCCCTATAAAATATGAATATGTAGAGCTGGTGTCTCCATGTGGAACCATTACTGTATCCAAGCTCAAAATAAAATGTTCCCCAATAAAAATCATTCAAAACAATAAAGTCTGTGGATAATATCCAGAAAAAACAAACATAGAGGCTGCAGCAATATCTGGGGTTTTGTTAGCCAAAAAAAAAACCAGATATTTCCGGTTTCATCCAGTCATATCCGGACAAACTGGTGTGGAATTCGTATGCAATGGACCAAGAAAATCACAGTACAAATGGTTTTGGAGAAAAGCAAAGTCTTTTCGTTAGGCAAGTGCATAAAATGTCATCCATACAAACAGAAATATCATGTTTGTTTGCCGCAGTTCCTCTAGCTTTCTCCTAGAAAATACGAATGTGTAGACGTGGTGTCTCCATGTGCAACCAATTAGTGTTTCCAAGCACAAAATTAAGTATTTTCATTAGGCAAGTGCATAAAATGTCATCTACACAATCAGAAATATCATGTTTGTTTGCCGCAATTCCTATAGGTTTCTCCGTAGAAATTACCAATGTAATTACTGACGCCATGAACAAGAGTGTCAAATTGTTAAGGCAGCAACAGGAGTCACTGTGTACTTACATTCCATGTGGGATCTGTCTTTAATGTGTTGTCTAATGTGCAGTGATGCTATAACTAGTACTGAAACAGTATTTTTAAACTTTGTGTTTCTGCATGGGTACAAATTGATGAGATCTTTACTAATTATATACTGAATCAATCTTCTGTATATAAAGATAATTGGAAATGAAAAAAAAAACCTGGTGTTAAATTGCAGATGGCATAGAAAATTAATTAATTTTTAAAAAAATATTATGTAGGATCTCTGCCTTTAATGTGCTGTACACTCTTATTTAATGCTATAACTAGCACTCCAACAATATTTTTTTTCACTTTGTGTTGCTATATGGGGGCAAACTGTTGAAATCGTTACCTAATTTATACTAAAAGGATCTTTTGTATATAAAGAGAATTGAAAATGAATCATGATGTGATTGGAAGGGGAGAGGGAGCGGAAAAGGGGAGGGTTGTGGGTGGGAGGGAAGTTTTGGGAGAGGGAACCCATTATAACCCATGAGCTGTACTTTGGAAATTTATATTCATGAAATAAAAGTTTAATAAAAAAAAGAAATTACGAATGTGTAGAGCTGGTGTCTCCATGTGGAAACAATTAGTGTTTCAACGGTACAAAATTAAATGTTCCCAGTTAAAAAACATTCAAAACAATAAAGTCTGTGGATAATATCAGGAATACACAAACACAGAGGCTGTAGCAATATCTGGGATTGAGTTAGCCAAAACAAAACTGGATATTTCTGGTTTCCTGCAGTCATATCTGGACAAACTGGTGTGGAATTCGTGTGCAATGGACCGAGAAAATCACAGTAAAAATGGTTTTGGAGAACAGCAAAGTCTTTTCGTTAGGCAAGTGCATAAAATGTCATCGATACAAAGAGAAATATCATGTTTGCCGCAGTTCCTCCAGCTTTCTCCCTAGAAAATACGAATGTGTGGAGCTGGTGTCTCCATGTGGAAACAATTAGTGTTTCACAGCACAGAGTTAAATGTTACCTGATAAAGAACATTCAAAACAATAAAGTCTGTGGATAATATCAGGAATACACAAGCACAGAGGCGGTAACAATATCTGGGATTGAGTTAACCAAAACATCCCGGATATTTCCGGTTTCATCCAGTCATATCCGGAGAAAGTGGTGTGGAATTCCTATGCAATTGACCGAGAAAATCACAGTATAAATGGTATTGGAGAACAGCAAAGTCTTTTTGTTAGCCAAGTGCATATAATGTCACCTATACAAACAGCAATATCATGTTTGTTTGCCGCAGTTCCTCTAGATTTCTCCCTAGAAAATACGAATGTGTAGAGCTGGTGTCTCCATGTGGAACCAATTAGTGTTTCCAAGTACAAAATTAAATGTTCCCTGAAAAGAAAAAACATTCAAAAAAATAAAGTCCGTGGATAATATCAGGAATACACAAACACAGAGCCTGCAGCAATATTTCGGATTGAGTTAGCCAAAAGACAACTGCATATTTCTGGTTTTATGCAGTCATATCCGGACAGAGTGGTGTGGAATTCGTATGCAATGGACTGAGAAAATCACAGTAAAAATGGTTTTGGAGAAAAGCAAAGTCTTTTCGTTAGGCAACTGCATAAAATGTCATCTATACAAACAGAAATATCATGTTTGCTTGCCGCAGTTCCTCTAACTTTCTCCCTAGAAAATACGAATGTGTAGAGCTGGTGTATCCATGTGGAAACAATTAGTGTTTCAACAGTACAAAATTAAATGTTCCCTGATAATAAACATTGAAAACAATAAACTCTGTGGATAATATCAGGAATGAGCAAAAACAGAGGCTGTAGCAATATCTGGGATTGAGTTAGCCAAAACAAAACCGGATATATCTGCTTTCATCCAGTCATATCCGTACAAAGTGGTGTGGAATTCATATGCAATGGACCGAGAAAATCACAGTAAATATGGTTTTGGAGAAAAGCAAAGTATTTTCGTTAGGGAAGTGCATAAAATTTCATCTATACAAACAGAAATATCATGTTTGTTTGCCGCAGTTCCTCTAGCTTTCTCCCTAGAAAATACGAATATGTAGAGCTGGGGTCTCCATGTGGAAACATTTACTGTATCCAAGCTCAAAATAAAATGTTCCTCAATAAAAATAATTCAAAACAATAAAGACTGTGGATAATATCCAGAAAACACAAACACAGAGGCTGTAGCAATATCTGGGATTGACTTAGCCAAAACAAAACCAGATATTTCCGGTTTCATCCAGTCAAATCCGGACAAAGTGGTGTGGAATTCGTATGCAATGGACCGAGAAAACCACAGTAAAAATGGTTTTGGAGAAAAACAGAGTCTTTTCGTTAGGCAACTGCATAAAATGTCATCTATAAAACAGAAATATCACGTTTCTTTACCCCAGTTCCTCAAGCTTTCTCCCTAGAAAATGTGAATGTGTAGAGCTGGTGTCTCCATGTAGCAACAATTAGTGTTTCGCAGGAAAAATTTTAATGTTCCCTGATAAAAAACATTCAAAACCGCAAAGTCTGTGGATAATATCAGGAATACACAAACACAGAGGCTGTAGCAATATATGGTATTTAGTTAGCCAAAACAAAACCAGATATTTCCGGTTTCATCCATTAATATCCGCACAAACTGGTGAAGAATTCCTATGCAATGGACCAAGAAAAACACAGTATAAATGGTTTTGCAGAAAAGCAAAGTCTTTTTGTTAGCAAGTGCATAAAATGTCATCTATACAAGCAGAAATATCATGTTTTTTGCCGCAGTTCCTCTAGCTTTCTCCCTAGAAAATACGAATGTGTAGAGCTGGTGTCTCCATGGTGAACCAATTAGTGTTTCAATCATTCAAAACTAAATGTTCCCTGATAAAAACATTCAAAACAATAATTCCATCGATAATATCCAGAAAACACAAACACAGAGGCTGTAGCAATATTTTGGATTGAGTTAGCTAAAACCCAACCAGATATTTCTGGTTTCATCCAGTCATATCTGGACAAAGTGGTGGTGTGGAATTCGTATGCAATGGACCGAGAAAATCACAGTAAAACAAGTTTTGGAGAAAAGCAAAGTCGTTTCGTTAGGCAAGTGCATAAAATGTCATCTATACAAACAGAAATACCATGTTTGTTTGCCGCAGTTCTTCTAGGTTTCCCCCTGGAAAATACGAATGTGTAGAGCTGGTGTCCCAAGTGGAACCAATTAGTGTTTCCAAGAATAAAATTAAATGATCCCTGAAAAAAAAATTGAAAAATATAAAGTCCATGCATAATATCAGGAATACACGAACACAGAGTCTTTCACAATATTTCGGATTGAGTTAGCCAAAATACAGCCAGATATTTCTGTTTTTATCCAGTCATATAGAGAAAAAGTGGTGTGCAATTCGTATGCAATGGACCGAGAAAATCACAGTGAAAATGGTTTTAGAGAAAAGCAAACACTTTTCATTAGGAAAGTAGATAAAATGTCATCTATACAAACATAAATATCCTGCTTGTTTGTCGCAGTTCCTCTAGCATTCTCCCTAGAAAATACAAATATGTAGAGCTGGTGTCTCCATGTGCAACCAATTAGTGTTTCCAAGCACAAAATTAAAAGTTCCTGAAAAAAAAAACATTGAAAAATATAAATCCATGCATAATATAAGGAATACACAAACACAGAGGCTTTCACAATATTTCGGATTGAGTTAGCCAAAACAGAACCAGATATTTCTGTTTTCATCCAGTCATATCCGGACAAACTGGTGTGGAATTCATATGCAATGGACCGAGAAAATCACACTAAAAATGGTTTTGGAGAAAAGCAAAGTCTTCCATTAGGCAAGTGCATTAAATATCATCTATACAAACAGAAATATCATGTTTGTTTGTCGCAGTTCCTCTAGCTTTCTCCCTAGAAAATACGAATGTGTAGAGCTGGTGTCCCGTGATGAACCAATTAGTGTTTCTACAGTGGAAAATTAAATGTTCCCTGATAAAAAACATTCAAAACGATAAAGTCTGTGGATAATATCAGGAATACACAACACAGAGGCTGTAGCAATATCTAGGATTGAGTTATGCAAAAAAAAACCCAGATATTTCCGGTTTCATGCAGTTATATCTGGACAAACTGGTGTGGAATTCGTATGCAATGGACTGAGAAAATCCCAGTAAAAATGGTTTTAGAGAAAAGCAAAGTCTTTTTGTTAGGCAAGTGCATAAAATGTCATCTATACAAACAGAAATACCATGTTTGTTTGCCGCAGTTATTCTAGGTTTGTCCCTGGAAAATACTATTGTGTAGAGCTGGTGTCTCCATGTGGAACCAATTAGTGTTTTCAAGCACAAAATTAAATGTTCCCTGAAAAAAACATTGAAAAATATAAAGTCCATGCCTAATATCAGGAATACACAAACACAGAGGCTTTCACTATATTTCGGATTGAGTTAGCCAAAAAAAACCCGGATATTTCCGGTTTCATCCAGTCATATCCGGACAAAGTGGTGTGGAATTCATATGCAATGGACAGAGAAATTCACAGTACAAATGGTTTTGGAGAAAAGCAAATTCTTTTAGTTACGCAAGTGCCTAAAATGTCATCTATACAAACAGAAAAATCATGCTGGTTTGTCGCAGTTCCTGTAGCATTCTCCCTAGAAAATACAAATATGTAGAGCTGGTGCCTGCATGTGCAACTAATTAGTGTTTCCAAGCACGAAATTAAATGTTCCCTGATGAAAAACATTAAAAACAATGTAGTCCATGAATAATATCAGAAATACACAAACACAGAGGCTGTAGTCTTATCTGGGATTGAGTTAGCCAAAAACAAACCGGATATTTCTGGTTTCATCCAGTCATATTCGGCCACCTGGTGTGGAATTCATATGCAATGGACTGAGAAATTCACAGTACAAATGATTTTGGAGAAAAGCATCCTATTTTCGTGAGGAAATGCATAAAATGTCATCGATACAAACAGAAATATCATGTTTGTTTGTCGCAGTTCCTCTAGCTTTCTCCCTAGAATATACGAATGTGTAGAGCTGGTATATCCATGTGGAACCAATTAATGTTTCAGAGCTCAAAATAAAATGTTCCCCGATAAAAAACATTCAAAACAATTAAGTCTGTGGTGAATATCCAGAAAAAACAAACATAGAGTCTGTAGCAATAACTGGGATTCAGATAGCCAAAAAAAAAAAAAACAGATATTTCCGGTATCATCCTGTCATATCTGGAAAAAGTGGTGTGGAATTCGTATGCAATGGACCGAGAAAATCACAGTAAATATGGTTTTGGAGAAAAGGAAAGTCTTTTCGTTAGGCAAGTGCATAAAATATCATCTATACAAACAGAAATATCATGTTCGTTTACCGCAGTTCCTCTAGCTTTCTCCCTAGAAAATATGAATGTGTAGAGCTGGTGTCCCCATGATGAACCAATTAGTGTTTCTATGGTACAAAAATAAATGTTCCCTGATAAAAACATTCAAAACAATAAGTACATCGATAATATCCAGAAAACAAAACACAGAGGCTGTAGCAATATCTGGGATTGAGTTAGCCAAAGCACAACCAGATATTTCTGCTTTCATCCAGTCATATCCGGACAAACTGGTGTCGAATTTGTATGCAATGGACCGAGAAAATCACAGTACAAATGGTTTTGGAGAACAGCAAAGTCTTTTCATTAGGCCAGTAGATAAAATATCATCGATACAAACAGAAACATCATGTTTGTTTTCCGCAGTTCCTCTACCTTTCTACCTAGAAAATACAAATATGTAGAGCTGGTGTCTCCATGTGGAACCAATTAGGGTTTCCAAGCACAAAATTAAATGTTCCCTGAAACAAAACATCCAAAACAGTAAAGTCCGTGGATAATATCCAGAACACACAAACACAGAGGCTGTAGCAATATCTGGGATTGAGTTAGACAAAAGAAAACCGGATTTTCTGGTTTCATCCAGTCATATCAGGGCAAACTGGAGTAGAATTGGTATGCAATGGTCCGCGAAAATCACAGTACAAATTGTTTTGGAGAAAAGAAAATCTTTTCGTTAGGCAACTTCATAAAATGTCATCTATACAAACAGAAATATCATGCTTGTTTGCCACAGTTTCTCTAGAATTCTCCGTACAAAATATGAATGTGTAGAGCTGGTGTCCCCATGATGAACCAATTTGTGTTTCTACGGTACAAATTAAATGTTCCCTGATAAAAAACATTCAAAACAATAAAGTCCATCGATAATATCCAGAAAACACAAACACAGGGGCTTTCACAATATTTCGGATTCAGTTAGCTGAAACACAACCCGATATTTCTGGTTTCATGCAGTCATATCCGGACAAAGTGATGTGGAATACATATGCAATGGACCGAGAAAATCACAGTATAAATGGTTTAGGAGAACAGCAAAGCCTTTTCATAAGACAATTTCATAAAATGTCATCTATACAAACAGAAATATCATGTTTGTTTGTCGCAATTCCTCTAGCTTTCTACCTAGAATATATGAATGTGTAGAGCTGGTGATTCCATGTGGAACCAATTAGTGTTTCTACGGTAGAAAATTAAATGTTCCTTGATAAAAAACCTTAAAAACAATAAAGTCCGTGGATAATATCAGAAACACAGAAACACAGAGGCTGTAGTAATCTCTAGGATTGAGTTAGCCAAAATAAAACCGGATATTTCTGTTTTCATCCAGTTATGGTTTTAGAGAAAAGCAAAGTCATGTTTGTTTGCCACAGTTCCTCTAGCTTTTTCCTTAGAAAATGTGAAAGTGTTGAGCTTGTCCCCATGTGGAACCAATTAGTGTTTCAATGGTACAAAATTAAGTGTTCCCTGATAAAAATATACAAAACAATAAATTCCATCTACAATTTCCCAAAACACAAACACAGAGGCTGTAGAAATATTTCAGATTGAGTTAGCCAAAACACAACCGGATATTTCTGCTTTCATCCAGTAATATCCGGACAAACTGGTGTGGAATTCGTATGCAATGGACCGAGAAAATCACAGTAAAACAAGTTTTGGAGAAAAGCAAAGTCGTTTCGTTAGGCAAGTGCAAAACATGTCATCGACACAAACAGAAATATCATGTTTGTTTGCTGCAGTTCCTGTAGCTTTCTCCCTAGAAAATACCAATATGTGGAGCTGGTGTTCCCATGATGAACCAATTAGTGTTTCAACGGTACAAAATGAAATTTTCCCTGATAAAAATATTCAAAACAATAAAGTCCATCGATAATATTCAGAAAACACAAACACAGAGGCTGTAGAAATATTTCGGATTGAGTTATCCAAAAGACAACAGAATATTTCTGGTTTCAGCCAGTCATATAGAGAAAAAGTGGTGTGGAATTCGTATGCAATGGACCGAGGAAATCGCAGTACAAATGGTTTTGGAGAAAAGCAAAGTCGTTTCGTTAGGCAAGTGCATAACATGTCATCTATACAAACAGAAATATCATGTTTGTTTGCAACGGTTCCTCTAGCTTTCTCCCTAGAAAATATGAATGTGTAGAGCTAGTGTCTCCATGATGAACCAATTAGTGTTTCACAGAACAAAATTAAATGTTCCCTGATAAAGAACATTCAAAACAATAAAGTCTGTGGATAATATAAGGAAATCACAAACACATTGGCTGTAGCAATATCTGGGATTGAGTTAGCCAAAACACAACTGGATATTTCCGGTTTCATCCACTCATATCCGGACAAACTGGTGTGGAATTCCTATGCAATGGACCGAGAAAATCACAGTACAAATGGTTTTGGAGAAAAGCAAAGTCATTTCGTTAGGCAAGTGCATAACATGTCATCGATACAAACAGAAATATCATGTTTGTTTGCCGCAGTTCCTCTAGCTTTCTCCCTGGAAAATACGAAAGTGTAGAGCTGGTGTCTCCATGTGGAACCAATTAGTGTTTGCAAGCAAAAAATTAAATGCTCCCTGAAAAAAAACATTGAAAAATATAAAGTCCATGCATAATATCAGGAATACACAAACACAGAACCTGTAGCAATATTTCGGATTGAGTTAGCCAAAAGACAACCAGATATTTCTGGTTTCATCCAGTCATAACCGGTAAACTGGTGTGGAATTCGTAAGCAATGTACTGAGATATTCACAGTAAAACTGGTTTTGGAGAAAAGCAAAGTCGTTTCATTAGGCAAGTGCATAACATGTCATCGACACAAACAGAAATATCATGTTTGTTTGCCACAGTTCCTCTAGCTTTCTCCCTAGAAAATACAAATGTGTAGAGCTGGAGTCTCCATGTGGAAACAATTAGGGTTTCACAGCACAAAATTAAATGCTCCCTGATAAAGAACATTCAAAACAATAAAGTCTGTGGATAATATCAGGAATACACTAACACATTGGCTGTAGCAATATCTGGGTTTGAGGTAGCCAAAACAAAACTGGATATTTCCGGTTTCATCCAGGCATATCCGGACAAATTAGGGTGGAATTCGTGTGCAATGGACTGAGAAAATCACAGTAAAAATGGTTTTGGAGAAAAGCAAAGTCTTTTCGTTAGGCAAGTGCATAAAATGTTATCTATACAAACAAAAATATCATGTTTATTTGCGGAAGTTCCTCTAGCTTTCACCCTAGAAAATACGAATGTGTGGAGCTGGTGTCCCCATGTGGAACCAATTAGTGTTTCAATGGTAGAAAATTAAATGTTCCCTGATAAAAACATTCAAAACACTAAAGTCCATCGATAATATCCAGAAAAAACAAACACAGAGGCTGTAGCAATATCTGGGATTCAGTTAGCCAAAACAAAACCGGATATTTCCGGTTTTTTGCAGTCATTTCCAAACGAACTGGTGTGGAATTCATATGCAATGGAATGAAAATAACAGTCAAATGGTTTTGGAGAAAAGCAAAGTCTTTTCGTTAGGCAAGTGCATAAAATGTCATCTATAGAAACAGAAATATCATGTTTGTTTGCCGCAGTTCCTCTAGCTTTCTCCATAGAAAATACGAATGTGTGGAGCTGGTGTCCCCATGTGGAACCAATTAGTGTTTCACAGAACAAAATTAAATGTTCCCGGATAAAAACATTCAAAACACTAAAGTCCATCGATAATATTCAGAAAACACAAACACAGAGGCTGTAGCAATATCTGGGATTGAGTTAGCCAAAATAGAACCGGATATTTCCGGTTTCATCCTGTCATATCCGGAAAAAGTGGTGCAGAATTCGTGTGCAATGGACCGAGAAAATCACAGTACAAATGGTTTTGAAGAAAAGCAAAGTCGTTTCGTTAGGCAAGTGCATAACATGTCATCGATACAAACAGAAATATCATGTTTGTCTGCCGCAGTTCCTCTAGCTTACTCCCTAGAAAACACAAATATGTAGAGCTGGTGTCTCCATGTGGAACCAATTAGCATTTCGAAGCACAAAATTAAATGTTCCCTGAAAAAAACATTGAAAAATATAAAGTCCATGCATAATATCGGGAATACACAAACACAGAGGCTGTAGCAATATCTGGGATTGAGTTAGCCATAACACAACCAGATATTTATGGTTTCATCCACTCATATCCGGACAAAGTGGTGTGGAATTCGTATGCAATGGACCGAGAAAATCACACTAAAAATGGTTTTGGAGAAAAGCAAAGTCTTTTCGTTAGGCAAGTACATAACATGTCATCGATACAAAGAGAAATATCATGTTTGTTTGCTGCAGTTCCTCTAGCTTTCTCCCTAGAAAATACGACTGTATAGAGCTGGTGTCTCCATGAGGAAACAATTAGTGTTTCACAGCACAAAATTAAATGTTCCCAGATAAAGAACATTCAAAGCAATAAAGTCTGTGGATAATATCAGGAAATCACAAACACATTGGCTGTAGCAAAATCTGGGATTGCGTTAGCCAAAACAAAACCCGATATTTCCGGTTACTTGCAGTCATATCTGGACAACCTGGTGTGGAATTCGTGTGCAATGGACCGAGACAATCACAGTAAAACTGGTTTTGGAGAAAAGCAAAGTCTTTTCATTAGGCAAGCGCATAAAATTTCATCTATACAAACAGAAATATCCTGTTTGTTTGCCGCAGTTCCTCTAGCTTTCTCCCTAGAAAATACGAAAGTGTAGAACTGGTGTCTCCATGTGGAACCAATTAGTGTTTCCAAGCACAAAATTAAATGTTCCCTGAAAAAAAAAACATAGAAAAATATAAAGTCCATGCATAATATCGGGGATACACAAACACATTGGCTGTAGCAATATCTGGGATTGAGTTAGCCCAAACAAAAACGGATATTTCTGGTTTCATCCAGTCATATCCGGACAAACTGGTGTGGAATTCGTATACAATGGACCGAGAAAATCACAGTACAAATGGTTTTGAAGAAAAGCAAAGTCGTTTCGTTAGGCAAGTGCATAACATGTCATCGATACAAACAGAAATATCATGTTTGTCTGCCGCAGTTCCTCTAGCTTACTCCCTAGAAATCACAAATGTGTAGAGCTGGTGTCTCCATGTGGAACCAATTAGCATTTCGAAGCACAAAATTAAATGTTCCCTGAAAAAAACATTGAAAAATATAAAGTCCATGCATAATATCGGGAATACACAAACACAGAGGCTGTAGCAATATCTGGGATTGAGTTAGCCCAAACAAAAACGGATATTTCTGTGTTCATCCAGTCATATCCGGACAAACTGGTGTGGAATTCGTATGCAATGGACCGAGAAAATCACAGTACAAATGGTTTTGAAGAAAAGCAAAGTCTTTTCGTTAGGCAAGTACATAACATGTCATCGATACAAAGAGAAATATCATGTTTGTTTGCTGCAGTTCCTCTAGCTTTCTCCCTAGAAAATACGACTGTGTAGAGCTGGTGTCTCCATGAGGAAACAATTAGTGTTTCACAGCACAAAATTAAATGTTCCCAGATAAAGAACATTCAAAACAATAAAGTCTGTGGATAATATCAGGAAATCACAAACACATTGGCTGTAGCAAAATCTGGGATTGCGTTAGCCAAAACAAAACCCGATATTTCCGGTTACTTGCAGTCATATCTGGACAACCTGGTGTGGAATTCGTGTGCAATGGACCGAGACAATCACAGTAAAACTGGTTTTGGAGAAAAGCAAAGTCGTTTCGTTAGGCAAGTGCATAACATGTCATCGATACAAACAGAAATATCATGTATGTCTGCCGCAGTTCCTCTAGCTTTCTCCCTAGGAAATACGAATGTGTAGAGCTGGTGTCTTAATGTGGAACCAATTAATGTTTCCAAGCACAAAATTAAATGTTCATTGAGAAAAAACATTGAAAAATATAAAGTCCATGCATAATATCAGGAATACACAAACACAGAAGCTGTAGCAATATTTCGGATTGAGTTAGCCAAAACACAACCGGATATATCCAGTTTCATCCACTCATATCCGGACAAAGTGGTGTGGAATTCATATGCAATGGACCGAGAAAATCACAGTAAAACAAGTTTTGGAGAAAAGCAAAGTCGTTTCGTTAGGCAAGTGCAAAACATGTCATCGAAACAAACAGAAATATCATGTTTGTTTGCCACAGTTCCTCTAGCTTTCTCCCTAGAAAATACGAATGTGTACAGCTGGAGTCTCCATGTGGAAACAATTAGTGTTTCACAGCACAAAATCAAATGCTCAAGATAAAGAACATTCAAAACAATAAAGTCTGTGGATATCAGGAATACACTAACACATTGGCTGTAGCAATATCTAGGATTGAGGTAGCCAAAACAAAACTGGATATTTCCGGTTTCATCCAGGCATATCCGGACAAATTAGGTTGGAATTCCTGTGCAATGGACCGAGAAAATCACAGTAAAAATGGTTTTGGAGAAAAGCAGTCTTTTCGTTAGGCAAGTGCATAAAATGTTATCTATACAAACAAAAATATCATGTTTATTTGCGGAAGTTGCTCTAGCTTTCACCCTAGAAAATACGAATGTGTAGAGCTGGTGTCCCCATGTGGAACCAATTAGTGTTTCTACGGTACAAAATTAAATGTTCTCTGATTAAATACATTCAAAACACTAAAGTCCATCGGTAATATCCAGAAAACACAAACACAGAGGCTGTAGCAATATCTGGGATTGAGTTAGCCAAAATGGAACCGGATATTTCCGGTTTCATCCTGTCATATCCGGACAAACTGGTGTGGAATTCATATGCAATGGACCGAGACAATCACAGTAAAAATGGTTTTGGTGAAAAGCAAAGTCTTTTCATTAGGCAAGCGCATAAAATGTCATTTATACAAACAGAAATATCATGTTTGTTTGCCGCAGTTCATCTAGCTTTCTCCCTAGAAAATACGAATGTGTGGAGCTGGTGTCCCCATGTGGAACCAATTAGTGTTTCTACGGTACAAAATTAAATGTTCCCTGATAAAATAATTCAAAACACTAAAGTCCATCGATAATATCCAGAAAACACAAACACATTGGCTGTAGCAATATCTGGGATTGAGTTAGCGAAAACAAAAAACGGATATTTCCGGTTTCATCCTGTCATATCCGGACAAAGTGGTGTGGAATTCGTATCCAATGGACCGAGAAAATCACAGTAAAAATGGTTTTGGAGAAAAGCAAAGTCTTTTCATTAGGCAAGCGCATAAAATGTCATCTATACCAACAGCAATATCATCTTTGTTTGCCGCAGTTCCTGTAGCTTTCTCCCTAGAAAATATGAATGTGTAGAGCTGGTGTCTCCATGTGGAACCAATTAGTGTTTCCAAGCACAAAATTAAATTTTCTCTGAAAGAAAACCATTGAAAAATATAAAGTCCATGCATAATAGCAGGAATGCACAAACACAGAGGCTTTAGCAATACTTCGGATTGAGTTAGCCAAAACACAACCCGATATTTCTGGTTTCATCCAGTCATATCCGGACAAAGTGGTGTGGAACTCGTATGCAATGGACCGAGAAAATCACAGCAGAAATGGTTTTGGAGAAAAGCAAAGTCGTTTCGTTAGGCAAGTGCATAACATGTCATCGATACAAACAGAAATATCATGTTTGTTTGCCGCAGTTCCTCTAGCTTTCTCCCTAGAAAATACGAATGTGTAGAGCTGGTGTCTCCATGTGGAGCCAATTAGTGTTTCCAAGAACAAAATTAAATGTTTTCTGATAAAAGACATTCAAAACAATAAAGTCTGTGGATAATATCAGGAATACACAAACACAGAGTCTGTAGCAATATCTGGGATTCAGTTAGCCAACACATAACCGGATAATTCCGGTTTCATCCAGTCATATCCGGACAAACTGGTGTGGAATTCGTATGCTGTGGACCGATAAAATCACAGCACAAATGGTTTTGTAGAAAAGCAAAGTCTTTTCGTTAGGCAAGTGCATAAAATGTCATCTATACAAACAGAAATACCATGTTTGTTTGCCGCAGTTCTTCTAGGTTTCCCCCTGGAAAATACGAATGTGTAGAGCTGGTGTCCCAAGTGGAACCAATTAGTGTTTCCAAGAATAAAATTAAATGATCCCTGAAAAAAAAATTGAAAAATATAAAGTCCATGCATAATATCAGGAATACACGAACACAGAGTCTTTCACAATATTTCGGATTGAGTTAGCCAAAATACAGCCAGATATTTCTGTTTTTATCCAGTCATATAGAGAAAAAGTGGTGTGCAATTCGTATGCAATGGACCGAGAAAATCACAGTGAAAATGGTTTTAGAGAAAAGCAAACACTTTTCATTAGGAAAGTAGATAAAATGTCATCTATACAAACATAAATATCCTGCTTGTTTGTCGCAGTTCCTCTAGCATTCTCCCTAGAAAATACAAATATGTAGAGCTGGTGTCTCCATGTGCAACCAATTAGTGTTTCCAAGCACAAAATTAAAAGTTCCTGAAAAAAAAAACATTGAAAAATATAAATCCATGCATAATATAAGGAATACACAAACACAGAGGCTTTCACAATATTTCGGATTGAGTTAGCCAAAACACAACCAGATATTTCTGTTTTCATCCAGTCATATCCGGACAAACTGGTGTGGAATTCATATGCAATGGACCGAGAAAATCACACTAAAAATGGTTTTGGAGAAAAGCAAAGTCTTCCATTAGGCAAGTGCATTAAATATCATCTATACAAACAGAAATATCATGTTTGTTTGTCGCAGTTCCTCTAGCTTTCTCCCTAGAAAATACGAATGTGTAGAGCTGCTGTCCCGTGATGAACCAATTAGTGTTTCTACAGTGGAAAATTAAATGTTCCCTGATAAAAAACATTCAAAACGATAAAGTCTGTGGATAATATCAGGAATACACAACACAGAGGCTGTAGCAATATCTAGGATTGAGTTATGCAAAAAAAAACCCAGATATTTCCGGTTTCATGCAGTTATATCTGGACAAACTGGTGTGGAATTCGTATGCAATGGACTGAGAAAATCCCAGTAAAAATGGTTTTAGAGAAAAGCAAAGTCTTTTTGTTAGGCAAGTGCATAAAATGTCATCTATACAAACAGAAATACCATGTTTGTTTGCCGCAGTTATTCTAGGTTTGTCCCTGGAAAATACTATTGTGTAGAGCTGGTGTCTCCATGTGGAACCAATTAGTGTTTTCAAGCACAAAATTAAATGTTCCCTGAAAAAAACATTGAAAAATATAAAGTCCATGCCTAATATCAGGAATACACAAACACAGAGGCTTTCACTATATTTCGGATTGAGTTAGCCAAAAAAAACCCGGATATTTCCGGTTTCATCCAGTCATATCCGGACAAAGTGGTGTGGAATTCATATGCAATGGACAGAGAAATTCACAGTACAAATGGTTTTGGAGAAAAGCAAATTCTCTTAGTTACGCAAGTGCCTAAAATGTCATCTATACAAACAGAAAAATCATGCTGGTTTGTCGCAGTTCCTGTAGCATTCTCCCTAGAAAATACAAATATGTAGAGCTGGTGCCTGCATGTGCAACTAATTAGTGTTTCCAAGCACGAAATTAAATGTTCCCTGATGAAAAACATTAAAAACAATGTAGTCCATGAATAATATCAGAAATACACAAACACAGAGGCTGTAGTCTTATCTGGGATTGAGTTAGCCAAAAACAAACCGGATATTTCTGGTTTCATCCAGTCATATTCGGCCACCTGGTGTGGAATTCATATGCAATGGACTGAGAAATTCACAGTACAAATGATTTTGGAGAAAAGCATCCTATTTTCGTGAGGCAATGCATAAAATGTCATCGATACAAACAGAAATATCATGTTTGTTTGTCGCAGTTCCTCTAGCTTTCTCCCTAGAATATACGAATGTGTAGAGCTGGTATATCCATGTGGAACCAATTAATGTTTCAGAGCTCAAAATAAAATGTTCCCCGATAAAAAACATTCAAAACAATTAAGTCTGTGGTGAATATCCAGAAAAAACAAACATAGAGTCTGTAGCAATAACTGGGATTCAGATAGCCAAAAAAAAAAAAAACAGATATTTCCGGTATCATCCTGTCATATCTGGAAAAAGTGGTGTGGAATTCGTATGCAATGGACCGAGAAAATCACAGTAAATATGGTTTTGGAGAAAAGGAATGTCTTTTCGTTAGGCAAGTGCATAAAATATCATCTATACAAACAGAAATATCATGTTCGTTTACCGCAGTTCCTCTAGCTTTCTCCCTAGAAAATATGAATGTGTAGAGCTGGTGTCCCCATGATGAACCAATTAGTGTTTCTACGGTACAAAAATAAATGTTCCCTGATAAAAACATTCAAAACAATAAGTACATCGATAATATCCAGAAAACAAAACACAGAGGCTGTAGCAATATCTGGGATTGAGTTAGCCAAAGCACAACCAGATATTTCTGCTTTCATCCAGTCATATCCGGACAAACTGGTGTCGAATTTGTATGCAATGGACCGAGAAAATCACAGTACAAATGGTTTTGGAGAACAGCAAAGTCTTTTCATTAGGCCAGTAGATAAAATATCATCGATACAAACAGAAACATCATGTTTGTTTTCCGCAGTTCCTCTACCTTTCTCCCTAGAAAATACAAATATGTAGAGCTGGTGTCTCCATGTGGAACCAATTAGGGTTTCCAAGCACAAAATTAAATGTTCCCTGAAACAAAACATCCAAAACAGTAAAGTCCGTGGATAATATCCAGAACACACAAACACAGAGGCTGTAGCAATATCTGGGATTGAGTTAGCTAAAAGAAAACCAGATATTTCTGGTTTCATCCAGTCATATCAGGGCAAACTGGAGTAGAATTGGTATGCAATGGTCCGCGAAAATCACAGTACAAATTGTTTTGGAGAAAAGAAAATCTTTTCGTTAGGCAACTTCATAAAATGTCATCTATACAAACAGAAATATCATGCTTGTTTGCCACAGTTTCTCTAGAATTCTCCGTACAAAATATGAATGTGTAGAGCTGGTGTCCCCATGATGAACCAATTTGTGTTTCTACGGTACAAATTAAATGTTCCCTGATAAAAAACATTCAAAACAATAAAGTCCATCGATAATATCCAGAAAACACAAACACAGGGGCTTTCACAATATTTCGGATTCAGTTAGCTGAAACACAACCCGATATTTCTGGTTTCATGCAGTCATATCCGGACAAAGTGATGTGGAATACATATGCAATGGACCGAGAAAATCACAGTATAAATGGTTTAGGAGAACAGCAAAGCCTTTTCATAAGACAATTTCATAAAATGTCATCTATACAAACAGAAATATCATGTTTGTTTGTCGCAATTCCTCTAGCTTTCTACCTAGAATATATGAATGTGTAGAGCTGGTGATTCCATGTGGAACCAATTAGTGTTTCTACGGTAGAAAATTAAATGTTCCTTGATAAAAAACCTTAAAAACAATAAAGTCCGTGGATAATATCAGAAACACAGAAACACAGAGGCTGTAGTAATCTCTAGGATTGAGTTAGCCAAAATAAAACCGGATATTTCTGTTTTCATCCAGTTATGGTTTTAGAGAAAAGCAAAGTCATGTTTGTTTGCCACAGTTCCTCTAGCTTTTTCCTTAGAAAATGTGAAAGTGTTGAGCTTGTCCCCATGTGGAACCAATTAGTGTTTCAATGGTACAAAATTAAGTGTTCCCTGATAAAAATATACAAAACAATAAATTCCATCTACAATTTCCCAAAACACAAACACAGAGGCTGTAGAAATATTTCAGATTGAGTTAGCCAAAACACAACCGGATATTTCTGCTTTCATCCAGTAATATCCGGACAAACTGGTGTGGAATTCGTATGCAATGGACCGAGAAAATCACAGTAAAACAAGTTTTGGAGAAAAGCAAAGTCGTTTCGTTAGGCAAGTGCAAAACATGTCATCGACACAAACAGAAATATCATGTTTGTTTGCTGCAGTTCCTGTAGCTTTCTCCCTAGAAAATACCAATATGTGGAGCTGGTGTTCCCATGATGAACCAATTAGTGTTTCAACGGTACAAAATGAAATTTTCCCTGATAAAAATATTCAAAACAATAAAGTCCATCGATAATATTCAGAAAACACAAACACAGAGGCTGTAGAAATATTTCGGATTGAGTTATCCAAAAGACAACAGAATATTTCTGGTTTCAGCCAGTCATATAGAGAAAAAGTGGTGTGGAATTCGTATGCAATGGACCGAGGAAATCGCAGTACAAATGGTTTTGGAGAAAAGCAAAGTCGTTTCGTTAGGCAAGTGCATAACATGTCATCTATACAAACAGAAATATCATGTTTGTTTGCAACGGTTCCTCTAGCTTTCTCCCTAGAAAATATGAATGTGTAGAGCTAGTGTCTCCATGATGAACCAATTAGTGTTTCACAGAACAAAATTAAATGTTCCCTGATAAAGAACATTCAAAACAATAAAGTCTGTGGATAATATAAGGAAATCACAAACACATTGGCTGTAGCAATATCTGGGATTGAGTTAGCCAAAACACAACTGGATATTTCCGGTTTCATCCACTCATATCCGGACAAACTGGTGTGGAATTCCTATGCAATGGACCGAGAAAATCACAGTACAAATGGTTTTGGAGAAAAGCAAAGTCATTTCGTTAGGCAAGTGCATAACATGTCATCGATACAAACAGAAATATCATGTTTGTTTGCCGCAGTTCCTCTAGCTTTCTCCCTGGAAAATACGAAAGTGTAGAGCTGGTGTCTCCATGTGGAACCAATTAGTGTTTGCAAGCAAAAAATTAAATGCTCCCTGAAAAAAAACATTGAAAAATATAAAGTCCATGCATAATATCAGGAATACACAAACACAGAACCTGTAGCAATATTTCGGATTGAGTTAGCCAAAAGACAACCAGATATTTCTGGTTTCATCCAGTCATAACCGGTAAACTGGTGTGGAATTCGTAAGCAATGTACTGAGATATTCACAGTAAAAATGGTTTTGGAGAAAAGCAACGTCTTTTCATTAGGCAAGTGCATAAAATGTCATCTATACAAACAGAAATATCAGGTTTGTTTTCCACAGGTCTTCTAGCTTTCTCCCTAGAAAACACGAATGTGTAGAGCTGGTGTCCCCATGTGGAACCAATTAGTGTTTCAATGGTAGAAAATTAAATGTTCCCTGATAAAAACATTCAAAACACTAAAGTCCATCGATAATATCCAGAAAACACAAACACATTGGCTGTAGCAATATCTGGGATTCAGTTAGCCAAAACAAAACCGGATATTTCCGGTTTTTTCAGTCATTTCCAAACGAACTGGTGTGGAATTCATATGCAATGGAATGAAAATAACAGTCAAATGGTTTTGGAGAAAAGCAAAGTCTTTTCGTTAGGCAAGTGCATAAAATGTCATCTATAGAAACAGAAATATCATGTTTGTTTGCCGCAGTTCCTCTAGCTTTCTCCATAGAAAATACGAATGTGTGGAGCTGGTGTCCCCATGTGGAACCAATTAGTGTTTCACAGAACAAAATTAAATGTTCCCGGATAAAAACATTCAAAACACTAAAGTCCATCGATAATATTCAGAAAACACAAACACAGAGGCTGTAGCAATATCTGGGATTGAGTTAGCCAAAATAGAACCGGATATTTCCGGTTTCATCCTGTCATATCCGGAAAAAGTGGTGCAGAATTCGTGTGCAATGGACCGAGAAAATCACAGTACAAATGGTTTTGAAGAAAAGCAAAGTCGTTTCGTTAGGCAAGTGCATAACATGTCATCGATACAAACAGAAATATCATGTTTGTCTGCCGCAGTTCCTCTAGCTTACTCCCTAGAAAACACAAATGTGTAGAGCTGGTGTCTCCATGTGGAACCAATTAGCATTTCGAAGCACAAAATTAAATGTTCCCTGAAAAAAACATTGAAAAATATAAAGTCCATGCATAATATCGGGAATACACAAACACAGAGGCTGTAGCAATATCTGGGATTGAGTTAGCCATAACACAACCAGATATTTATGGTTTCATCCACTCATATCCGGACAAAGTGGTGTGGAATTCGTATGCAATGGACCGAGAAAATCACACTAAAAATGGTTTTGGAGAAAAGCAAAGTCTTTTCGTTAGGCAAGTACATAACATGTCATCGATACAAAGAGAAATATCATGTTTGTTTGCTGCAGTTCCTCTAGCTTTCTCCCTAGAAAATACGACTGTATAGAGCTGGTGTCTCCATGAGGAAACAATTAGTGTTTCACAGCACAAAATTAAATGTTCCCAGATAAAGAACATTCAAAGCAATAAAGTCTGTGGATAATATCAGGAAATCACAAACACATTGGCTGTAGCAAAATCTGGGATTGCGTTAGCCAAAACAAAACCCGATATTTCCGGTTACTTGCAGTCATATCTGGACAACCTGGTGTGGAATTCGTGTGCAATGGACCGAGACAATCACAGTAAAACTGGTTTTGGAGAAAAGCAAAGTCTTTTCATTAGGCAAGCGCATAAAATTTCATCTATACAAACAGAAATATCCTGTTTGTTTGCCGCAGTTCCTCTAGCTTTCTCCCTAGAAAATACGAAAGTGTAGAGCTGGTGTCTCCATGTGGAACATTTAGTGTTTCCAAGCACAAAATTAAATGTTCCCTGAAAAAAAAAAACATAGAAAAATATAAAGTCCATGCATAATATCGGGGATACACAAACACATTGGCTGTAGCAATATCTGGGATTGAGTTAGCCCAAACAAAAACGGATATTTCTGGTTTCATCCAGTCATATCCGGACAAACTGGTGTGGAATTCGTATACAATGGACCGAGAAAATCACAGTACAAATGGTTTTGAAGAAAAGCAAAGTCGTTTCGTTAGGCAAGTGCATAACATGTCATCGATACAAACAGAAATATCATGTTTGTCTGCCGCAGTTCCTCTAGCTTACTCCCTAGAAATCACAAATGTGTAGAGCTGGTGTCTCCATGTGGAACCAATTAGCATTTCGAAGCACAAAATTAAATGTTCCCTGAAAAAAACATTGAAAAATATAAAGTCCATGCATAATATCGGGAATACACAAACACAGAGGCTGTAGCAATATCTGGGATTGAGTTAGCCCAAACAAAAACGGATATTTCTGTGTTCATCCAGTCATATCCGGACAAACTGGTGTGGAATTCGTATGCAATGGACCGAGAAAATCACAGTACAAATGGTTTTGAAGAAAAGCAAAGTCTTTTCGTTAGGCAAGTACATAACATGTCATCGATACAAAGAGAAATATCATGTTTGTTTGCTGCAGTTCCTCTAGCTTTCTCCCTAGAAAATACGACTGTGTAGAGCTGGTGTCTCCATGAGGAAACAATTAGTGTTTCACAGCACAAAATTAAATGTTCCCAGATAAAGAACATTCAAAACAATAAAGTCTGTGGATAATATCAGGAAATCACAAACACATTGGCTGTAGCAAAATCTGGGATTGCGTTAGCCAAAACAAAACCCGATATTTCCGGTTACTTGCAGTCATATCTGGACAACCTGGTGTGGAATTCGTGTGCAATGGACCGAGACAATCACAGTAAAACTGGTTTTGGAGAAAAGCAAAGTCGTTTCGTTAGGCAAGTGCATAACATGTCATCGATACAAACAGAAATATCATGTATGTCTGCCGCAGTTCCTCTAGCTTTCTCCCTAGGAAATACGAATGTGTAGAGCTGGTGTCTTAATGTGGAACCAATTAATGTTTCCAAGCACAAAATTAAATGTTCATTGAGAAAAAACATTGAAAAATATAAAGTCCATGCATAATATCAGGAATACACAAACACAGAAGCTGTAGCAATATTTCGGATTGAGTTAGCCAAAACACAACCGGATATATCCAGTTTCATCCACTCATATCCGGACAAAGTGGTGTGGAATTCATATGCAATGGACCGAGAAAATCACAGTAAAACAAGTTTTGGAGAAAAGCAAAGCCGTTTCGTTAGGCAAGTGCAAAACATGTCATCGACACAAACAGAAATATCATGTTTGTTTGCCACAGTTCCTCTAGCTTTCTCCCTAGAAAATACGAATGTGTACAGCTGGAGTCTCCATGTGGAAACAATTAGTGTTTCACAGCACAAAATCAAATGCTCAAGATAAAGAACATTCAAAACAATAAAGTCTGTGGATATCAGGAATACACTAACACATTGGCTGTAGCAATATCTGGGATTGAGGTAGCCAAAACAAAACTGGATATTTCCGGTTTCATCCAGGCATATCCGGACAAATTAGGTTGGAATTCCTGTGCAATGGACCGAGAAAATCACAGTAAAAATGGTTTTGGAGAAAAGCAGTCTTTTCGTTAGGCAAGTGCATAAAATGTTATCTATACAAACAAAAATATCATGTTTATTTGCGGAAGTTGCTCTAGCTTTCACCCTAGAAAATACGAATGTGTAGAGCTGGTGTCCCCATGTGGAACCAATTAGTGTTTCTACGGTACAAAATTAAATGTTCTCTGATTAAATACATTCAAAACACTAAAGTCCATCGGTAATATCCAGAAAACACAAACACAGAGGCTGTAGCAATATCTGGGATTGAGTTAGCCAAAATGGAACCGGATATTTCCGGTTTCATCCTGTCATATCCGGACAAACTGGTGTGGAATTCATATGCAATGGACCGAGACAATCACAGTAAAAATGGTTTTGGTGAAAAGCAAAGTCTTTTCATTAGGCAAGCGCATAAAATGTCATTTATACAAACAGAAATATCATGTTTGTTTGCCGCAGTTCATCTAGCTTTCTCCCTAGAAAATACGAATGTGTGGAGCTGGTGTCCCCATGTGGAACCAATTAGTGTTTCTACGGTACAAAATTAAATGTTCCCTGATAAAATAATTCAAAACACTAAAGTCCATCGATAATATCCAGAAAACACAAACACATTGGCTGTAGCAATATCTGGGATTGAGTTAGCGAAAACAAAAAACGGATATTTCCGGTTTCATCCTGTCATATCCGGACAAAGTGGTGTGGAATTCGTATCCAATGGACCGAGAAAATCACAGTAAAAATGGTTTTGGAGAAAAGCAAAGTCTTTTCATTAGGCAAGCGCATAAAATGTCATCTATACCAACAGCAATATCATCTTTGTTTGCCGCAGTTCCTGTAGCTTTCTCCCTAGAAAATATGAATGTGTAGAGCTGGTGTCTCCATGTGGAACCAATTAGTGTTTCCAAGCACAAAATTAAATTTTCTCTGAAAGAAAACCATTGAAAAATATAAAGTCCATGCATAATAGCAGGAATGCACAAACACAGAGGCTTTAGCAATACTTCGGATTGAGTTAGCCAAAACACAACCCGATATTTCTGGTTTCATCCAGTCATATCCGGACAAAGTGGTGTGGAACTCGTATGCAATGGACCGAGAAAATCACAGCAGAAATGGTTTTGGAGAAAAGCAAAGTCGTTTCGTTAGGCAAGTGCATAACATGTCATCGATACAAACAGAAATATCATGTTTGTTTGCCGCAGTTCCTCTAGCTTTCTCCCTAGAAAATATGAATGTGTAGAGCTGGTGTCTCCATGTGGAAACAATTACTGTTTCACAGAACAAAATAAAATGTTCCCTCATAAAGAACATTCAAAACAATAAAGTCTGTGGATAATATCAGGAAATCACAAACACATTGGCTGTAGCAATATCTGGGATTGAGTTACCCAAAACAAAACCGGATATTTCCGGTTTCATCCTTCATATCCGGACAAAGTGGTTGGAATTCGTATGCAATGGTCCGAGAAAATGACAGTAAAACTGGTTTTGGAGAAAAGCAAAGTCTTTTCATTAGGCAAGCGCATAAAATGTCATTTATATAAACAGAAATGTCATGTTTTGTTGTCGCAGTTCCTCTAGCTTTCTCCCTAGAAAATACAAAAGTGTAGAGCTGGTGTCTCCATGTAGAACCAATTAGTGTTTGCAAGCAAAAAATTAAATGCTCCCTGAAAAAAAACATTGAAAAATATAAAGTCCATGCATAATATCCGGAATGCACAAACACAGAGGCTGTAGCAATATCTGGGATTGAGTTAGCCAAAACACAAGCGGATATTTCTAGTTTCATCCACTCATATCCGGACAAAGTGGTGTGGAATTCGTATGCAACGGACTGATAAAATCACAGTACAAATGGTTTTGGAGAAAAGCAAAGTCGTTTCGTTAGGCAAGTGCATAAAATGTCATCTATACAAACAGAAATATCATGTTTGTTTGCCAGAGTTCCTCTAGCTTTCTCCCTAGAAAATACGAATGTGTAGAGCTGGAGTCTCCATGTGGAAACAATTAGAGTTTCACAGCACAAAATTAAATGCTCCCTGATAAAGAACATTCAAAACAATAAAGTCTGTGGATAATATCAGGAATACACTAACACATTGGCTGTAGCAATATCTGGGATTGAGTTAGCCAAACAAAACCGGATATTTCCAGTTTCATCCAGGCATATCCGGACACATTCAGGTGCAATTCGTGTGCAATGGACCGAGAAAATCACAGTAAAAATGGTTTTGGAGAAAAGCAAAGTCTTTTCATTAGGCAAGTGCATAAAATGTCATCTATACAAACAGAAAATCATGTTTATTTGCGGAGGTTCCTCTAGCTTTCTCCCTAGAAAATACGAATGTGTAGAGCTGGTTTCCCCATGTGGAACCAATTAGTGTTTCACAGAAGAAAATTAAATGTTCCCGGATAAAGACATTCAAAACACTAAAGTCCATCGATAATATCCAGAAAACATAAACACAGAGGCTGTAGCAATATCTGGGATTGAGTTAGCCAAAACAAAACCGGATATTTCTGCTTTCATCCAGTCATATCCGGACAAAATGCTATGGAATTCTTATGCAATATTCCGAGAATACCACAATAAGAATGATTTTGGAGAAAAGCAAATACTTTTGTTAGGCAAGTACATAGAATGTCATCTATACAAACGGAAATATCATGTTTGTTTGCCACAGTTCCTCTAGCTTTCTCCCTAGAAAATACGAATGTGTAGAGCTGGAGTCTCCATGTGGAAACAATTAGAGTTTCACAGCACAAAATTAAATGCTCCCTGATAAAGAACATTCAAAACAATAAAGTCTGTGGATAATATCAGGAATACACTAACACATTGGCTGTAGCAATATCTGGGATTGAGTTAGCCAAACAAAACCGGATATTTCCAGTTTCATCCAGGCATATCCGGACACATTCAGGTGCAATTCGTGTGCAATGGACCGAGAAAATCACAGTAAAAATGGTTTTGGAGAAAAGCAAAGTCTTTTCATTAGGCAAGTGCATAAAATGTCATCTATACAAACAGAAAATCATGTTTATTTGCGGAGGTTCCTCTAGCTTTCTCCCTAGAAAATACGAATGTGTAGAGCTGGTTTCCCCATGTGGAACCAATTAGTGTTTCACAGAAGAAAATTAAATGTTCCCGGATAAAGACATTCAAAACACTAAAGTCCATCGATAATATCCAGAAAACATAAACACAGAGGCTGTAGCAATATCTGGGATTGAGTTAGCCAAAACAAAACCGGATATTTCTGCTTTCATCCAGTCATATCCGGACAAAATGGTATGGAATTCTTATGCAATATTCCGAGAATACCACAATAAGAATGATTTTGGAGAAAAGCAAATACTTTTGTTAGGCAAGTACATAGAATGTCATCTATACAAACGGAAATATCATGTTTGTTTGCCACAGTTCCTCTAGCTTTCTCCCTAGAAAATACGAATGTGTAGAGCTGGTGTCCCCATGATGAACCAATTAGTGTTTATATGGTACATAATGAAATGTTCCCTGATAAAAACATTCAAAACAATAAAGTCCCTCGATAGTATCCAGAAAACACAAACACAGAAGCTGTAGCAATATCTGGGATTGAGTTAGCCAAAACACAACCAGATATTTCTGGTTTCAACCAGTCATATCCGCACATAGTGGTTTGGAATTTGAATGCAATGGACCGAGAAAATCACAGTAGAAATGGTTTTGGAGAAAAGCAAAGTCTTTTCGTTAGGCAAGTGCATCAAATGTCATTTATACAAACAGAAATATCATGTTTGTTTGCCGCAGTTCCTCTAGTTTTCTCCCTAGAAATATGAATGTGTAGAACTGGTGTCTCCATGTGAAACCAATTAGGGGTTCCAAGAACAAAATTAAATGTTCCCTGAACACAAATATTCAAAACAATAAAGTCTGTGGATAATATCAGAAAATACAAACACAGAGGCTGTAGCAATATCTTCGATTGAGTGAATCAGAACACAGCTGGATATTTCTGGTTTCATCCAGTCATATCCGGACAAAGTGGTTTGGAATTCGTATGCAATGGACTGAGAAAATCACAGTAAAATGGTTTTGGAGAAAAGCAAAGTCTTTTCGTTAGGCAAGTGCATAAAATGTGATCTATACAAACAGAAATATCATGCTTGTTTGCCGCAGTTCCTCTAGATTTCTCCCTAGAGAACACGAATGTGTAGAGCTGGTGTCTCCATGTGGAACCAATTAGTGTTTCAACGGTACAAAATTAAATGTTCCCTGATAAAAAACTTTCAAAACAATAAAGTCCGTGGATAATATCAGGAATACACAAGCCCAGAGGCTGTAGCAATATCTGGGATTGAGTTAGGCAAAACAAAACCGGATATTTCCGGTTTCATGCATTCATATCCAGACAAACTGGTGTCGAATTCGTATGCAATGGAATGAGAATATCACAGTAAATTTGTTTTGGAGAAAAGCAAAGTATTTTCATTAGGAAGTAGATTAAATATCATCGATATATACAGAAATATCATGTTTGTTTTCCAAAGTTCCTCTAGCTTTCTCCCTATAAAATAGAAATATGTAGAGCTGATGTCTCCATATGGAAACAATTAGGGTTTCCAAGCACAAAATTAAATTTTCCCTAAAAAAAACATTGAAAACAATAAAGTCCCTGGATAATATCAGGAATACACAAACACAGAGGCTGTAGCAATATTTCGGATTGAGTTAGCCAAAACACAACCAGATATTTCTGGTTTCATCCAGTCATATCCGGAGAAAGTGGTGTGGAATTCGTATGCGATGGGCTGAGAAAATCACAGTAAAAATGGCTTTGGAAAAAGCAAAGCCTTTTCATTAGGCAAGTAGATAAAATGTCATCTATGCAAACACAAATATCATGTTTGTTTGCCGCAGTTCCTCCAACTTTCTTCCTAGAAAATACAAATATATAGATATGGTGTCTCCATGTGGAACCAATTACTGTATCCGAGCTCAAAATAAAATGTTCCCTGATAAAGAAACATTCAAAACAATAAAGTCCATGCATAATATCGGGAATACAAAAACACAGAGGCTGTAACAATATCAGGGATTGAGTTAGCCAAAATGAAACCGGATATTTCCGGTTTCTTCGAGGCATATCCGGACAACCTGGTGTGGAATTCCTATGCAATGGACCGAGAAAATCAGAGTACAAATGGTTTTGGAGAAAAGCAAAGTCTTTTCGTTAGGCAAGTGTATAAAATGTCATCTATACAAACAGAAATATCATGTTTGTTTGCCACAGTTCCTCTAGCTTTCTCCCTAGAAAATACGAATGTGTAGAGCTGGTGTCCCCATGTGGAACCAATTATTGTTTCAATGGTACAAAATTAAATGTTCCATGATAAAAAAAACATAACAATAAATTACATCGATAATATCCAGAAACACAACACAGAATCTTTCACAATATTTCCGATTGAGTTAGCCAAAACACAAGGGGATATTTCCGGTTTTATCCAGTCATATCCTTAAAAAGTTGTGTGGATCATGTAGAAGGAACCGAGAAAATCACAGTACAAATGATTTTGGAGAAAAGCAAAGTCTTTTGTTAGGCAAGTGCATAAAATATCATCTATACAAACAGAAATATCATGTTTCTTTGCCGCTTTTCCTCTAGCTTTCTACGTAGAAAATACGAATGTGTAGAGCTGGTGGCCCCATGTGGAAATAATTACTGATTCAACGGTACAAAATTAAATCTTCCCTGATAAAAAACATTCAAAACAATAAAGTCTGTGGATAATATCAGGAATACACAAACACAGAGGCTGTAGCAATATCTGCGATTGAGTTAGGCAAAACAAAACTGGATATTTCCGGTTTCATGCAGTCATATCCAGACAAACTGGTTGGAATTCGTAAGCAATGGACCGAGAAAATCACAGTAAAAATGGTTTTGGAAAAAAGCAAAGTCTTTTCATTAGGCCAGTAGATATAATATCATCGATACAAACAGAAATATCATGTTTTTTTTTTTTTTTTTGCAGTTCCTCTAGCTTTCTCCCTGGAAAATACAAATAATAGAGCTGGTGTCTCCATGTGGAACCAATTAGGGGTTCCAATCACAAAATTAAATGTTCCCTGAAAAAAAAAAACATTCAAAACCGTAAAGTCCATGGATAATATCAGGAATACACAAACACATTGGCTGTAGCAATATCTGGGAATGAGTTAGCCAAAACAAAAATGGATATTTCCGGTTTCATCCTGTCATATCCGGACAAAGTGGTGTGGAATTCGTATGACATGGACCAAGAAAATCACAGTAAAAATGGTTTTGGAGAAAAGCAAAGTCTTTTTGTTAGTAAAGTGCATAAAATGTCATCTATACAAACAGATATATCATGTTTGTTTGCCTCAGTTCGTCTAGCTTTCTCCCTAGAAAATACGAATGTGTAGAGCTGGTATCCCCATGATGAAACAATTAGTGTTTCTGCGGTACAAAATTAAATGTTCTCTGATAAAAACATTCAAAACAATAAAGTCCATCAATAATGTCCAGAAAACATGAAAACAGAGGCTTTCACAGTATTTCAGATTGCGTTAGCCAAAACGCAACCGTAAATTTCTGGTTTCATCCTGTCATATCCGGACAAAGTGGTGTGGAATTCATATGCAATGGACCGAGAAAATCACAGTAACAATGGTTTTGGAGAAAAGCAAAGTCTTTTCGTTAGGCAAGTGCATAAAATGTCATCTATACAAACAGAAATCTCATGTTTGTTTGCCGCAGTTCCTCTAGCTTTCTCCCTAGAAAATACGAATGTGTAGAGCTGTTGTCTCCATGTGGAACCAATTAGTGATTCCAAGCACAAAATTAAATGTTCCCTGATAAAAAACATTCAAAACAATAAAGTCCGTGGATAATATCAGGAATACACAAACACAGAGGCTGTAGGAATATCTGGGATTGAGTTAGCCAATACACAACCAGATATTTCAGGCTTCATCCAGTCATATCCGGACAACCTGGTGTGGAATTCATATGAATTGTACCGAGAAAATCACAGAAAAATGGTTTTGGAGAAAAGAAAAGTCTTTTCGTTAGGCAAGTGCATAAAATGTCATCTATACCAACAGAAATATCATGTTTGTTTGCCGCAGTTCCCCCAGCATTCTCCCGAGAAAATACGAATGTGTAGAGCTGGTGTCCCCATGATGAACCAATGAGTGTTTCTACGGTACAAAAATGAATGTTCCTTGATGAAAAACATTCAAAACCATAAAGTCCATTGATAATATACAGAAATCACAAACACAGAAGCTTTCACAATCTTTCAGATTGAGTTAGCCAAAACACAACCGGATATTTCTCTTTTCATCCAGTCATATCCTGACAAAGTCGTGTGGAATTCGTATGCAATGGACTGAGAAAACCAAGTACAAATGGTTTTGGAGAAAAGCAAAGTCTTTTCGTTAGGCAAGTGCATAAAATGTCATATATACAAACAGAAATATCATGTTTGTTTGCCTCAGATCATCTAGCTTTCTCCCTAGAAAATACGAATGTGTAGAGCTGGTATCCCCATGATGAAACAATTAGTGTTTCTGCGGTACAAAATTAAATGTTCTCTGATAAAAACATTCAAAACAATAAAGTCCATCAATAATGTCCAGAAAACATGAAAACAGAGGCTTTCACAGTATTTCGGATTGCGTTAGCCAAAACGCAACCGTAAATTTCTGGTTTCATCCTGTCATATCCGGACAAAGTGGTGTGGAATTCATATGCAATGGACCGAGAAAATCACAGTAACAATGGTTTTGGAGAAAAGCAAAGTCTTTTCGTTAGGCAAGTGCATAAAATGTCATCTATACAAACAGAAATCTCATGTTTGTTTGCCGCAGTTCCTCTAGCTTTCTCCCTAGAAAATACGAATGTGTAGAGCTGTTGTCTCCATGTGGAACCAATTAGTGATTCCAAGCACAAAATTAAATGTTCCCTGATAAAAAACATTCAAAACAATAAAGTCCGTGGATAATATCAGGAATACACAAACACAGAGGCTGTAGGAATATCTGGGATTGAGTTAGCCAAAACACAACCAGATATTTCAGGCTTCATCCAGTCATATCCGGACAACCTGGTGTGGAATTCATATGAATTGTACCGAGAAAATCACAGAAAAATGGTTTTGGAGAAAAGAAAAGTCTTTTCGTTAGGCAAGTGCATAAAATGTCATCTATACCAACAGAAATATCATGTTTGTTTGCCGCAGTTCCCCCAGCATTCTCCCGAGAAAATACGAATGTGTAGAGCTGGTGTCCCCATGATGAACCAATGAGTGTTTCTACGGTACAAAAATGAATGTTCCTTGATGAAAAACATTCAAAACCATAAAGTCCATTGATAATATACAGAAATCACAAACACAGAAGCTTTCACAATCTTTCAGATTGAGTTAGCCAAAACACAACCGGATATTTCTCTTTTCATCCAGTCATATCCTGACAAAGTCGTGTGGAATTCGTATGCAATGGACTGAGAAAACCAAGTACAAATGGTTTTGGAGAAAAGCAAAGTCTTTTCGTTAGGCAAGTGCATAAAATGTCATATATACAAACAGAAATATCATGTTTGTTTGCCTCAGTTCGTCTAGCTTTCTCCCTAGAAAATACGAATGTGTAGAGCTGGTATCCCCATGATGAAACAATTAGTGTTTCTGCGGTACAAAATTAAATGTTCTCTGATAAAAACATTCAAAACAATAAAGTCCATCAATAATGTCCAGAAAACATGAAAACAGAGGCTTTCACAGTATTTCGGATTGCGTTAGCCAAAACGCAACCGTAAATTTCTGGTTTCATCCTGTCATATCCGGACAAAGTGGTGTGGAATTCATATGCAATGGACCGAGAAAATCACAGTAACAATGGTTTTGGAGAAAAGCAAAGTCTTTTCGTTAGGCAAGTGCATAAAATGTCATCTATACAAACAGAAATCTCATGTTTGTTTGCCGCAGTTCCTCTAGCTTTCTCCCTAGAAAATACGAATGTGTAGAGCTGTTGTCTCCATGTGGAACCAATTAGTGATTCCAAGCACAAAATTAAATGTTCCCTGATAAAAAACATTCAAAACAATAAAGTCCGTGGATAATATCAGGAATACACAAACACAGAGGCTGTAGGAATATCTGGGATTGAGTTAGCCAAAACACAACCAGATATTTCAGGCTTCATCCAGTCATATCCGGACAACCTGGTGTGGAATTCATATGAATTGTACCGAGAAAATCACAGAAAAATGGTTTTGGAGAAAAGAAAAGTCTTTTCGTTAGGCAAGTGCATAAAATGTCATCTATACCAACAGAAATATCATGTTTGTTTGCCGCAGTTCCCCCAGCATTCTCCCGAGAAAATACGAATGTGTAGAGCTGGTGTCCCCATGATGAACCAATGAGTGTTTCTACGGTACAAAAATGAATGTTCCTTGATGAAAAACATTCAAAACCATAAAGTCCATTGATAATATACAGAAATCACAAACACAGAAGCTTTCACAATCTTTCAGATTGAGTTAGCCAAAACACAACCGGATATTTCTCTTTTCATCCAGTCATATCCTGACAAAGTCGTGTGGAATTCGTATGCAATGGACTGAGAAAACCAAGTACAAATGGTTTTGGAGAAAAGCAAAGTCTTTTCGTTAGGCAAGTGCATAAAATGTCATATATACAAACAGAAATATCATGTTTGTTTGCCTCAGTTCGTCTAGCTTTCTCCCTAGAAAATACGAATGTGTAGAGCTGGTATCCCCATGATGAAACAATTAGTGTTTCTGCGGTACAAAATTAAATGTTCTCTGATAAAAACATTCAAAACAATAAAGTCCATCAATAATGTCCAGAAAACATGAAAACAGAGGCTTTCACAGTATTTCGGATTGCGTTAGCCAAAACGCAACCGTAAATTTCTGGTTTCATCCTGTCATATCCGGACAAAGTGGTGTGGAATTCATATGCAATGGACCGAGAAAATCACAGTAACAATGGTTTTGGAGAAAAGCAAAGTCTTTTCGTTAGGCAAGTGCATAAAATGTCATCTATACAAACAGAAATCTCATGTTTGTTTGCCGCAGTTCCTCTAGCTTTCTCCCTAGAAAATACGAATGTGTAGAGCTGTTGTCTCCATGTGGAACCAATTAGTGATTCCAAGCACAAAATTAAATGTTCCCTGATAAAAAACATTCAAAACAATAAAGTCCGTGGATAATATCAGGAATACACAAACACAGAGGCTGTAGGAATATCTGGGATTGAGTTAGCCAAAACACAACCAGATATTTCAGGCTTCATCCAGTCATATCCGGACAACCTGGTGTGGAATTCATATGAATTGTACCGAGAAAATCACAGAAAAATGGTTTTGGAGAAAAGAAAAGTCTTTTCGTTAGGCAAGTGCATAAAATGTCATCTATACCAACAGAAATATCATGTTTGTTTGCCGCAGTTCCCCCAGCATTCTCCCGAGAAAATACGAATGTGTAGAGCTGGTGTCCCCATGATGAACCAATGAGTGTTTCTACGGTACAAAAATGAATGTTCCTTGATGAAAAACATTCAAAACCATAAAGTCCATTGATAATATACAGAAATCACAAACACAGAAGCTTTCACAATCTTTCAGATTGAGTTAGCCAAAACACAACCGGATATTTCTCTTTTCATCCAGTCATATCCTGACAAAGTCGTGTGGAATTCGTATGCAATGGACTGAGAAAACCAAGTACAAATGGTTTTGGAGAAAAGCAAAGTCTTTTCGTTAGGCAAGTGCATAAAATGTCATATATACAAACAGAAATATCATGTTTGTTTGCCTCAGTTTGTCTAGCTTTCTCCCTAGAAAATACGAATGTGTAGAGCTGGTATCCCCATGATGAAACAATTAGTGTTTCTGCGGTACAAAATTAAATGTTCTCTGATAAAAACATTCAAAACAATAAAGTCCATCAATAATGTCCAGAAAACATGAAAACAGAGGCTTTCACAGTATTTCGGATTGCGTTAGCCAAAACGCAACCGTAAATTTCTGGTTTCATCCTGTCATATCCGGACAAAGTGGTGTGGAATTCATATGCAATGGACCGAGAAAATCACAGTAACAATGGTTTTGGAGAAAAGCAAAGTCTTTTCGTTAGGCAAGTGCATAAAATGTCATCTATACAAACAGAAATCTCATGTTTGTTTGCCGCAGTTCCTCTAGCTTTCTCCCTAGATAATACGAATGTGTAGAGCTGTTGTCTCCATGTGGAACCAATTAGTGATTCCAAGCACAAAATTAAATGTTCCCTGATAAAAAACATTCAAAACAATAAAGTCCGTGGATAATATCAGGAATACACAAACACAGAGGCTGTAGGAATATCTGGGATTGAGTTAGCCAAAACACAACCAGATATTTCAGGTTTCATCCAGTCATATCCGGACAACCTGGTGTGGAATTCATATGAATTGTACCGAGAAAATCAGAGTACAAATGGTTTTGGAGAAAAGCAAAGTCTTTTCGTTAGGCAAGTGCATAAAATGTCATCTATACAAACAGAAATATCATGTTTGTTTGCCGCAGTTTGTCTAGCTTTCTCCCTAGAAAATACGAATGTGTAGAACTGGTGTTCCCATGATGAACCAATTAGTGTTTCAACGGCACAAAATTAAATGTTCCTTATAAAACATTCAAACAATAAATTCGATCGATAATATCCAGAAAACACAAACATATAGTCTTTCACAATATTTCGCATTCAATTAGCCAAAACATACCCGGATATTTCTGTTTTCATCCAGTCATATCTGGACAAAGTGGTGTGGAATTCATATGCACTGAATCAAAAAAATCACAGTACAAATGGTTTTGGAGAAAAGCAAAGTCTTTTATTTAGGCATGTGCATAAAATATCATCGATACAAACAGAAATATCATGTTTGTTTGTATGTCGCAGTTCCTCTAGCTTTCTCCATAGAAAATACGAATGTGTAGAGCTGGTGTCTCCATGTGGAACCAATTACTGTATCCAAGCTCAAAATAAAATATTCCCCGATAAAAAACATTCTAAAGAATAAAGTCCGGATAGGAAATTAGAAGAGCTGCAAGATGGCGGAATAGGCAGGTAGCACACTATTAGTCCGGGGGAGAGAAAGTTTAATATAAGTGGAGATACTGCAGTGTCAAGGAAGAGTAGTGGATGAAACAGCAGAAGAAACAGTTCCGGAACTAGTGATTCACAGTGTACCTGCGTCGAGAGCGTGGGAGCCCAAGTTCAGGACACCAGCGGCCGACTCAACACACCAGCGCTGGAACGTGAGGTGAGCCAAACCTCAATAGCCTGAGACACCAGCGGGCAAGTGGAAAGAGGAGGCTAGAGGGAACGAGGCTTGAAACTCCGTGGGGAAAAATTCACCAGGCTAAGTAGAAGAGAGAGAGGAAAAAAATAAAAAAAAGTGACCAATACGGACACAAGTTTCTCTCTCTCCGTTCACCTCTCAAAGGTGAGCAAGAAAGAGCAGGCGCCATTTTGGACATACGTCATAAGCAGATGATGAGATCGAAGAGATGCAATATGCGGATCTCAAAAAATTGATAATAATATTAAGAAGTTCTCAAAAACAAATTCTTGAACTACAGAAATCCTTAATGGACAAGATAGAAAATCTCTCTCGTGAAAATGAAATATTAAGGAGGAATCAAAATGAAATGAAACAACTAGTGGAACAAGAAACTGTGATAGTGATGAGAAATCATAATGAAATGAAGAATTCAATAGATCAAATGACAAACACATTAGAGAGCCTTAAAAACAGAATGGGCGAAGCAGAAGAGAGAATATCAGACTTAGAAGACGGAGAACAGGAAAGGAAACAGGCAAACCAAAGAAAAGAAGAAGAAATCAGTAATCTAAAAAATATTGTCAGGAATCTACAGGATACTATTAAAAAACCCAACATTCGGGTTCTAGGAGTTCCTGAAGGCATGGAAAGGGAGAAAGGATTAGAAGGCATTTTCAGTGAGATACTAGCAGAAAATTTCCCAGGTTTGGAGAAGGACAGAGGCATCTTAGTACAGGAAGCTTATAGAACCCCTAATAAACATGACCAAAAGAGATCCTCACCACGACATGTTGTAATCAAACTCACCACAGTGAAACATAAAGAAAAGATCCTAAAAGGTGCAAGAGAGAAATGTCAGATTACTCTTAGAGGATCTCCAATTAGACTCACAGCAGACTTCTCATCAGAAACCCTGCAAGCTAGAAGGGAATGGCGAGACATAGCCCAGGTACTAAGAGAGAAAAACTGCCAGCCCAGAATACTATATCCTGCAAAGCTCTCATTTGTGAATGAAGGTGAAATTAAGACTTTTCATAGTAAACAGAAACTGAAAGAATTTGTTGCCACTCATCCTGCCCTGCCAAAGATGCTTAAAGATGTGTTGCACACAGAAACACAGAAACACGGTCACCGATATGAAAGAAGGTAAAGGAAGGAAACCTCACAGCAAAAGAACACAGGAAGCTCAATTTCTCTTTGACATAGAATTAAACTCTGATGCTCTGTTAAAGCAATGTGTTAAAGTAATCTATTATGTGCTCTTGATGTCTGTTAAATTCTAATTGTTCAAAAACAGCTGAATTTTTATTAAGAGCTATGGGTTATTTAAATATGGGCTTATTTGCAAAGATTTGAATAGTCACCTTGTAACAATGATCAAATTTGGTCTATGTTATGTCATGATTTTAAGGAATCTTATTTCAACCAGATATTTTGGATTTTGAGCCTTCTTGGCATTCTTGACAGGCATTCAAAAAATCAAAGTTTCAAACAATCTGGTCTCTAAAATTTCCAGTAAATCCTGGACTTTGGTTTTTCCAGTTTGGGCCCAACTGAAAAAATCAAAGGACCTATGTCTCTCATCTTATAGAGACACCAACTAAGCAGGCTATTTGGATTTTATTAGAAGGACTGTCAGGATGTGATGTGGTACCAGACTTTAAGTTTCTATAATGGAAAATGCTATTAATACAAATGTTTGAGAATTAAAAAGTCTAATGATCTTGTGTTACTAGACATGGTAGTTATCTTAATGAGAAAGCCCCAGAGGCCTAAAGGGTTAAATACTTGTAAAATCCTACAGGTGCTTTCAAAAATACTGTGAAGTAAACAAGTGCCTCTTGTTCGTTGATGAGTTTATCATTTTAAACATGGCGACTTAAAGTTTTTTGTCATCCATAGTTATATATGATGTGCTGCTCATAAAACTAAAGCGTTGTTGGTTCTGTGTTTAGCTGTCCTCCTATAGGTTCCTATGGACTTTTCCAGCCACTTTTATTGCATTCAGTACTTTGGGATGGCTCTGTAAAGATGAAGCCAATAATGTATTAACAGTACCAACTGAGAGAAAGCATGGTTAACTGAGGTTACTAAAAACAAAAAGCAATTCAAATCCATTGGCAATCTAGAAAAAGAGTTAAAAATTTTAAAAGCTATTATTAAAGTTGCTATATATGTCTATTATGCTATGTTATATGTGTGTACATAATGTATGTCCACATGGGGAAATTTTATTAAGAGTTTTATTTTAAATGGCTTATAGATGAGATTGTCCATAAATTTAAGCTGCTAAAATCAATCAAAAATACATTTTAATTGGTGTGACCTGAATCTCTGTATCATATGTTTTAGACTTGTTGGTAGAAAGAAACTAAAAACATTTTAGATGGTTGTGCTTAAGTTTACTGGCTAAACAAACTACACCATGTTAGATATTTAAGAGGTGTTTTCAAATACATGATTGTTAAAATTTATAGAAGGCATTGGACCTTCTGGTAAATGTTTTCTTAAGTTGGTATCTAATGGTTGAAACAGTGTGCTAAGTATTCATGTAATATTGCTATTGTCAGTAAGCGATCTAGGACTTGCTCCCTCATTTCTCTATTCTCAGCCCAACTTGTTCTTTCATTTCTCTATTCTCTTCAAGGGAGGAAACTAATTCTATTATGAAGGAATCTGTAGGATGCACAATTTAATCTTTAGACCTTATAAAAGAGATGGTTAACATTTTTCTGTAATAGCATAGCCAAAATAAGAACTTAAATAATAATCTCATAGTAGATTCACTTTGCCATCAGCGAAGTATACAGAAGTAGAGAAAACCTCCCTTTCAGACCAAAGGGAAAGAAAGTTTTAAAGTGGGAATATAATTTTCCTCATGGGCATTGTCTACCTTAGAAAAACTACTACGGAATATGCCTGTGACTATAGACTTGTAGTTCAGGCCGCAGAAGATTAGAGATGGGACTCGGGCACTCCCTTGACTTGCATCATCTGGTCTGCTTATCACAAACCAGGAGGAAAAGAAAGCTGGGCATCAGAAGCAATGGGTGGCAGGCCTATTAATGGCTGATCTGTACAGTGATCTGCCCTCAAGGAGACCCAACAGTCCAGTCCACTGCAGTGGCTTTCAATGTGGTAAGCCTGGGCTTCAGCAGAAGTCAGCCTGTGAAGAGCCCTGGTAGCTCTGCCAAGAGTTGGATCACTGGAAATGGACCTGCCCTGGAGTCGAAGGATGCCCAAATCAGAGCCACAGATCTTATTGGCTCTAAGCTGAAAAGCCCTTCACTCAGCCCAGCTTCCAAAGTGACCACTGCAGCTGAGGGTATGGTCAAGTAGGGTCAGCAACATTGCAGGCAGAACTGTAAATTTCTTGTTAGCAATGCCACCTGCATTTACCTGGCCAGCGCTCCTCCCAGGCCAGCCAAGTAATGAAAGTCAACAGAGTGCCTTCCCCTAGGAGGTTCACACCTCCCTTAGGATATACCCCATGTGAAGAGATAGATAGGTCTGGGCCTCTGAATTTACAAGGCCTAAAGCCCACCAGATAATTATCAAGCCCCTTCTATCAGGTTCTATTTGCCTCTCAATCAGAAAAGTTACTTGTAGCTTAGACAGCACCTTTCTTAGCTCCTCTAATAATGACTCTGTCCTTTGTTCTAGGCCCTGTCTAGTGCACTTGGGCCTCATTCCTTCGTAATCATAACCTCTACTCTACCACCAATGGCTCTACTCCCAACCTGTGTGTACTGATGGTCCTCTTCCCCACTTAATGCTGTACAATTGTTCAAACCTGGTAAATGCCATTCTTAGGATCATTGGTTACTATCCTCACTCTGTCTTTTATGACCTTGTCTAAATATGATCAGAGTCGGTAAACTTGGAAGGCTTCCATAGCCTTGGCAACTCATGATGACAGCCTAGGATGGTTACTGGCGCCATAAACTAGAGTGTCAATGTGTTGGGTCAACAACAGGAGCCACTGTGCCCTTGCTCCTCATGTGGGATCTCTGTCCTTAATGTGCTGTACATTGTGATTTAATGCTATAACGAGTACTCAAACAGTATGTTTCACTTTGTGTTTCTATGTGGTTGCAAACTGTTGAAATCTTTACTTCATATATACTAAAATGATCTTCTGTATATAAAGAGAATTGAAAATGAATCTTGATGCAAATGAAAAGGGGAGAGAGAGTGGGAGAGGGGAGGGTTGCGGTGGGAGGGAAGTTATGGGAGGCGGAAGCCACTGTAATCCATAAGCTGTACACTGGAAATTTATATTCATTAAATAAAAGTTAAAACAAAGAAAAATATGTTGATAATATCGAGAAAACACAAACACAGAAGCTTTCACAATATTTCGGATTGAGTTAGCCAAATCACAACCGTATATTTCTGGTTACATCCAGTCTTATCCGGACAAAGTGGTGTGGAATTCGTATGAAATGAACCAAAAATATCACAGTAAAAATGGTTTTGGAGAAAAGGAAAGACTTTTCCTTAGGCAAGTGCATAAAATGTCATCTATACATACAGAAATATCATGTTTGTTTGCAAAAGTTCCTCTAGCTTTCTCCCTAGGAAATACGAATGTGTAGAGCTGGTGTCTCCATGTGCAACCAATTAGTGATTCCAAGCACAAAATTAAATATTCCCTGATAAAACACATTCAAAACAATAAAGTCTGTGGATAATATCAGGAATACACAAACACAGAGGTTGTAGCAATATCTGGGATTGAGTTAGCCAAAACAAAACCGGATATTTCCGGTTACATCCAGTCATATCGGGTAAACTGGTGTGGAATTTGTATGCAATGGACTGAGATATTCACAGTAAAAATGGTTTTGGAGAAAAGCAAAGTCTTTTCGTTAGGCAAGTGCATAAAATGTCATCTATACAAGCAGAAATATCATGTTTGTTTGCCACAGTTCCTCAGGCTTTCTCCCTAAAAATTACGAATATGTAGAGCTTGTGTCTCCATGTGGAACCAATTACTGTATCCAAGCTCAAAATAAAATGTTCCCCGATAAAAAACATTCAAAAAACTAAAGTCCTTTGATAATATCCAGAAAACACAAACACAGAGGCTTTCACAATATTTCGGAGTGTGTCAGCCAAAAAACAACTGGATATTTCTGTTTTCACCTGTCATATCCGGAAAAAGTCGTTTGGAATTTGGATGCAATGGTCCGAGAAAATCACAGTAAAAATGGTTTTGGAGAAAAGCAAACTCTCTTCTTTAGGGAAGTGCATAAAATGTCATCGATACAAACAGAAATATCATGTTTGTTTGCCGCAGTTCCTCTAGCTTTCTCCCAAGAAAATACGAATATGTTCAGCTGGTGTCTCCATGTGGAACAAGTTACTGTATCCAAGCTCAAAATAAAATGTTCCCCGATAAAAAGGCATTCAAAAAAATAATATCCGTTGATAATACCCAGAAAACACAAACACAGAGGCTTTCACAATATTTCAGAATGTGGCAGGCAAAACACAACCGGATATTTCTGTTTTCATCCAGTCATATCCGGACAAACTGGTGTGGAATTCGTAAGCAATGGACTGAGATATTCAAAGTAAAAATGGTTTTGGAAAAAAGCAAAGTCTTTTGTTTGGCAAGTGCATAAATGTCATCTATACAAAGAGAAATATCATGTTTGTTTGCGGCAGTTCCTCTAGCTTTCTCCCTAGAAAATACGAATGTGTAGAGCTGGTGTCTCCATGTGGAACCAATTAGTGATTACAAGAACAAAATTAAATGTTCCCTGATAAAAATATTCAAAAAAATAAAGTCCATCATTAATATCCAGAAAACACAAACACAGAGGCTTTCACAATATTTCAGATTCAGTTAGCCAAAACACAACTGGATATTTCTGGTTTCATCCAGTCATATCCGGAAAAAGTCGTTTGGAATTCGTATGCAATGGACCGAGACAATCACAGTAAAAATGGTTTTGGAGAAAAGCAAAGTATTTTCGTTAGGCAAGTGCATAAAATGTCATCTAGACAAACAGAAATATCATGTTTGTTTGTTGCAGTTCCTCTACCTTTCTCCCTAGAAAATACGAATGTGTAGAGCTGGTGTCTCCATGTGGAACCAATTAGTGATTCCAAGCACAAAATTAAATGTTCCCTGATAAAAAATATTCAAAAAACTAAAGTCCTTTGATAATATCCAGAAAACACAAACACAGAGGCTTTCACAATATTTCGGAGTGTGTCAGCCAAAAAACAACTGGATATTTCTGTTTTCACCTGTCATATCCGGAAAAAGTCGTTTGGAATTTGGATGCAATGGACCGAGAAAATCACAGTAAAAATGGTTTTGGAGAAAAGCAAACTCTCTTCTTTAGGGAAGTGCATAAAATGTCATCGATACAAACAGAAATATCATGTTTGTTTGCCGCAGTTCCTCTAGCTTTCTCCCAAGAAAATACGAATATGTTCAGCTGGTGTCTCCATGTGGAACAAGTTACTGTATCCAAGCTCAAAATAAAATGTTCCCCGATAAAAAAGCATTCAAAAAAATAATATCCGTTGATAATACCCAGAAAACACAAACACAGAGGCTTTCACAATATTTTGGAATGTGGCAGGCAAAACACAACCGGATATTTCTGTTTTCATCCAGTCATATCCGGACAAACTGGTGTGGAATTCGTAAGCAATGGACTTAGATATTCAAAGTAAAAATGGTTTTGGAAAAAAGCAAAGTCTTTTGTTTGGCAAGTGCATAAATGTCATCTATACAAAGAGAAATATCATGTTTGTTTGCGGCAGTTCCTCTAGCTTTCTCCCTAGAATATACGAATGTGTAGAGCTGGTGTCTCCATGTGGAACCAATTAGTGATTACAAGAACAAAATTAAATGTTCCCTGATAAAAATATTCAAAAAAATAAAGTCCATCATTAATATCCAGAAAACACAAACACAGAGGCTTTCACAATATTTCAGATTCAGTTAGCCAAAACACAACTGGATATTTCTGGTTTCATCCAGTCATATCCGGAAAAAGTCGTTTGGAATTCGTATGCAATGTACCGAGAAAATCACAGTAAAAATGGTTTTGGAGAAAAGCAAAGTATTTTCGTTAGGCAAGTGCATAAAATGTCATCTAGACAAACAGAAATATCATGTTTGTTTGTTGCAGTTCCTCTACCTTTCTCCCTAGAAAATACGAATGTGTAGAGCTGGTGTCTCCATGTGGAACCAATTAGTAATTCCAAGAACAAAATTAAATGTTCCCTGATAAAAACATTCAAAATAATAAAGTCCGTGGATAATATCAGGAATACACAAACACAGAGGCTGTAGCAATATCTGGGATTGAGTTAGCCAAAACAAAACAGGATATTTCCAGTTTCATCAGTCATATCCGGTAAAGTGCTCTGGAATTCGTATGCAATGCACTGAGATATTCACAGTAAAAAATGGTTTTGGAGAAAAGCAAACTCTCTTCTTTAGGCAAGTGCATAAAATGTCATCTATAGAAACAGAAAGAGGACTTACAGGGAACCCACCGCGTGGAAAACCAACCGAGACGAGCCGAGCGGCGAGCCAGAGCCACAGAATCTCGCCAGCGCGGGAACGGAGGAGGGTAAGAAAGACAAAGACCTGAGAAGTCCAAGACATTGGGGGGAGGGGGAACAGAGGCCTCTCCCTTCACTCACCAAGCAAAACAAAGAGCACCGCGATTTTACATATGTAAAGCTCAGCCAAACTCAGTATCTTTAGCGAAACTGGAGAATACATTGAGGGCTGCATAAACTCTGTGCATGGTCCCAGGGGTAGATCAAACGAATACTCACAGAGGCTAGATTTCAACTACCCTCAACTCCACTCCCAACTGAGTCAAAAAAAAAAAAGAGAGAGAGATAGAGAGAGCGTCCCAGCAAGGAGCAAATAATCTGGGAGAGTCGCTCTTTACACAGCCTTAAACCTCAAGAAACAAGCATAGCTCTCTGGCCACACCCATCACAGCCCCTAAGGCTCCAACAAAACAGACAGCTCACTTAGAGGCATAGTATAAGGAGAGAAAAAAAAAACAAAAACAAAAACACCACAAATTATCTCTAACATGCCAAGCAAGAAAAATAGAAGTGGAGGTACCAAGAACAAGGAAGGCACTATGACGCCCCCAAGTGAACAAGACATGCCAATGCAAGATTATGAAGATGAAGAGGTAGAGCAAATGCAAGAAGCAGATTTCAAAAAATTCATAAGAACATTAAGAAGTTCTCAAAAACAAATTCTTGAACTACAGAAATCCTTAATGGACAAGATAGAAAATATCTCCCGTGAAAATGAAATATTAAGGAGGAATCAAAATGAAATGAAACAACTAGTGGAACAGGAAACTGCGATAATGAAAAAAAACCTCAATGAAATGAAGAACTCAATAGATCAAATGGCAAACACATTAGAGAGCCTTAAAAACAGAATGGATGAAGCAGAAGAGAGAATATCGGAACTAGAAGATAGAGAACACGAAAGGAAACAGTCAAATCAAAGAAAAGAAGAAGAAATCAGAAATCTAAAAAATACTGTCAGGAATCTACAGGATACTATTAAAAAACCCAACATTCGGGTTCTAGGAGTTCCTGAAGGCATGGAGAGGGAGAAAGGATTAGAAGGCCTTTTTAGTGAGATACTAGCAGAAAATTTCCCAAGTTTGGAGAAGGACAGAGACATCCTAGTACAGGAAGCTCAGAGAACCCCTAATAAACATGATCAAAAGAGATCCTCACCACGACACGTCGTAATCAAACTCACCACAGTGAAACACAAAGAAAAGATCCTAAAATGTGCAAGAGAGAAACGACAGATTACTCTCAGAGGATCTCCAATTAGACTTACAGCTGATTTCTCATCAGAAACCCTATAAGCCAGGAGAGAATGGCGAGATATAGCCCAGGTACTAAGAGAGAAAAACTGCCAGCCCAGAATATTATATCCTGCAAAGCTCTCATTTGTGAATGAAGGTGAAATTAAGACCTTTCACAGCAAACAGAAATTGAAAGAATTTGTCGCCACTCGTCCAGCCCTGCAAAAGATGCTTAAAGATGTGTTACATACAGAAACACAGAAACACAGTCACCAATATGAAAGAAGGTAAAGGAAGGAAACCTCAGAGCAAAAGATCACAGGAATCTCAAACCAGATATTAGAAAATATCTTTGGCAAATGGCAAGGCAAAGTTACTCCTTCTCAATAGTCACATTGAATGTTAATGGCTTCAACTGTCCAGTTAAAAGACACCGATTGGCTGATTGGATTAAGGAACAAAACCCATCCTTTTGCTCCTTACAAGAAACCCATCTATCCAACAATGATCCATACAAGCTGAGAGTGAAAGGCTGGAAAAAGATATACCACGCCAACAGAAATGAAAAGAGAGCGGGCGTAGCCATCTTAATATCGGACAACATAAACTTTACCACAAAAACTGTTAGGAGAGACAAAGAGGGGCACTATATAATGATTAAGGGATCCATTCAACAGGAAGATATAACGATTATCAACGTATATGCACCTAATTACAGGGCACCAGCTTATTTAAAAGACTTGTTAAGGGACTTAAAGGGAGACTTAGACCCCAATACAATAGTACTGGGGGACTTCAATACTCCACTCTCAGAGATAGACAGATCAACAGGACAGAAGATCAACAAGGAGACAGTAGATTTAAATGACACTATAGCCCAAATGGATCTAACAGACATCTACAGAACATTTCATCCTACATCTAAGGACTTCACATTCTTCTCAGCAGTACATGGAACCCTCTCTAGGATTGACCACATACTAGGCCATAAAGCAAGTCTCAGCAAATTCAAAAGAATTAGAATCATACCATGCAGCTTCTCAGACCACAAAGGAATGAAATTGGAAATTGGCAACTCAGGAATCCCTAGAGCACGTGTAAACACATGGAGATTGAACAACATGCTCCTGAATGAACAACGGGTCATAGAAGAAATTAAAAGAGAAATCAAAAATTTTCTGGAAGTAAATGAGGATAACAGCACAACATACCAAAACCTATGGGATACAACAAAAGCAGTGTTAAGAGGAAAGTTTATATCAATAGGTGCCTACATCAAGAAATTGGAAAGGCACCAAATAGATGAGCTTTCAAGTCATCTCAAGGATCTAGAAAATCTGCAGCAAACCAAACCCAAACCCAGTAGGAGAAGAGAAATAATTAAAATCAGAGAAGAAATCAGCAGGATTGAATCCAAAAAAAATTACAAAAAATCAGCCAAACGAGGAGCTGGTTTTTTGAAAAAATAAACAAAATTGACACCCCATTGGCCCAACTAACTAAAAAAAGAAGAGAAAAGACCCAAATCAATAGGATCAGAGATGAAATGGGAAACGTAACAACAGACGCCACAGAAATAAAAAGAATCATCAGAAATTACTACAAGGACTTGTATGCCAGCAAACAGGGAAATCTATCAGAAATGGAAAGATTCTTGGACACATACAACCTCCCTAAATTGAGCCAGGAAGACATAGAAAACCTAAACAGACCAATAACTGACACAGAAATTGAAACAGTAATAAAGGCCCTCCCAACAAAGAAAAGCCCAGGGCCAGATGGATTCACTGCTGAGTTCTACCAGACATTTAGAGAAGAACTAACTCCAATTCTTCTCAAACTATTCAGAGCAATCGAAAAAGAGGGAATCCTCCCAAATTCTTTCTATGAAGCCACCATCACCTTAATTCCTAAGCCAGAAAGAGACGCAACATTGAAAGAGAATTACAGACCAATATCCCTGATGAACATAGATGCAAAAATAATAAAATTCTGGCCAATAGAATGCAACAACACATCAGAAAGATCATCCACCCAGACCAAGTGGGATTCATCCCCGGTATGCAGGGATGGTTCAACATTCGCAAAACAATCAACGTAATACACTACATTAACAGACTGCAGAAGAAAAACCATATGATTCTCTCAATAGACGCAGAGAAAGCATTTGATAAAATACAACACTCTTTCATGATGAAAACTCTAAGCAAACTGGGTATGGAAGGAACATTCCTTAATACAATCAAAGCAATATATGAAAAACCCACGGCCAACATCCTATTGAATGGGGAAAAGTTGGAAGCATTTCCACTGAAATCTGGTACCAGACAGGGATGCCCTCTCTCACCACTGCTATTCAATATAGTTCTGGAAGTTTTGGCCAGAGCTATTAGGCAAGAAAAAGAAATTAAAGGGATACAAATCGGGAAGGACGAACCCAAACTATCCCTCTTTGCAGATGATATGATTCTTTATTTAGGGGACCCAAAGAACTCTACTAAGAGACTGCTGGAACTCATCGAAGAGTTTGGCAAAGTAGCAGGATATAAAATCAATGCACAAAAATCAACAGCCTTTGTATACACAGGCAATGCCATGGCTGAGGAAGAACTTCTAAAATCAATCCCATTCACAATAGCTACAAAAACAATCAAATACCTTGGAATAAACTTAACCAAAGACGTTAAAGATCTCTACGATGAAAACTACAAAACCTTACAGAAAGAAATAGAAGGGGATACCAAAAAATGGAGAAATCTTCCATGCTCATGGATTGGAAGAATCAATATCTTCAAAATGTCTATCCTCCCTAAAGCAATTTATACATTCAATGCAATACCCATCAAGATCCCGAAGACCTTCTTCTCAGATCTAGAAAAAATGATGCTGAAATTCATATGGAGACACAGAAGACCTCGAATAGCCAAAGCAATCCTGTACAACAAAAACAAAGCCGGAGGAATCACAATACCTGATTTTAGGACATACTACAGGGCAGTTGTTATCAAAACAGCATGGTACTGGTACAGAAACAGATGGATAGACCAATGGAACAGAATAGAAACACCAGAAATCAATCCAAACATCTACAGCCAACTTATATTTGACCAAAGATCCAAATCTAATCCCTGGAATAAGGACAGTCTATTCAATAAATGGTGCTGGAAAAATTGGATTTCCACATGCAGAAGCTTGAAGCAAGACCCATACCTATCACCTTACACAAAAATTCACTCAACATGGATTAAAGACTTAAATCTATGACCCAAAACCATCAAATTATTAGAGAGCATTGGAGAAACCCTGCAAGATATAGGCACAGGCAAAGACTTCCTGGAAAATACTCCAACAGCACAGGCAGTCAAAACCAAAATTAACATTTGGGATTGCATCAAATTGAGAAGTTTCTGTACTTCGAAAGAAACAGTCAGGAAAGTGAAGAGGCAACCAACAGAATGGGACAAAATATTCGCAAACTATACTATAGATAAAGGATTGATAACCAGAATCTACAAAGAAATCAAGAAAATCCACAACAAGAAAACAAACAACCCACTTAAGAGATGGGCCAAGGACCTCAATAGACATTTTTCGAAAGAGGAAATCCAAATGGCCAACAGACACATGAAAAAATGTTCAAGATCACTAGCAATCAGAGAAATGCAAATCAAAACCACAATGAGGTTACATCTCACCCCGGTGAGAATAGCTCACATTCAGAAATCTACCAACAACAGATGCTGGAGAGGATGTGGGGAAAAAGGGACACTAACCCACTGTTGGTGGGAATGCAAACTGGTTAAGCCACTATGGAAGTCTGTCTGGAGATTCCTCAGAAACCTGAACATAACCCTACCATACAACCCAGCCATCCCACTCCTTGGAATTTACTCAAAGGAATTTAATTTGACAAATAAAAAAGCCATCTGCACATTAATGTTTATTGCAGCTCAATTCACAATAGCTAAGACCTGGAACCAACCCAAATGCCCATCAACAGTAGACTGGATAAAGAAATTATGGGACATGTACTCCATAGAATACTATACAGCAGTAAGAAACAATGAAACCCAGTCATTTGCAACAAGATGGAGCAATCTGGAAAACATCATGCTGAGTGAATTAAGCCAGTCCCAAAGAGAAAAATATCATTTGTTTTCCCTGATCGATGACAACTGAGCGCCAAAGAGGAAACCTGTTAGGTGAAATGGACACTATAAGCAACAATGAACTGATCAGCTCCTGTCCTGACTTTAGATGTACAATGTAATACTTTATCCTTTTTAGTATTTGTTGTTGTTGTTGTTGTTCTAGTACTATTGGTTGAACTCAGTAATTAACACACAATTATTCTCAGGTGTTTAAATTTTAACCGAAAAGTGATCCCTGTTAAATCTAAGAGTGGAAAAAGAGAGGGAGGAGATGAACAATTTGGAACATGCTCAATCGGACTGGCCGCAAATGGTGGAGTTAGAAATGTGCAGGGGATTCCAACACAATTCCATCAAGATGGCATGTACCAATGCCATCGCACTAGTCCAAGTGATCAATTTCAGCTCACAATTGATAGCTCTGATAGGTCTAAGAGTCAAAGAGATCACACAAACAAGACAAGTATCTGCTAATACTAACTGATAGAATCAAAAAGGGAGAGAAAGATCCAACATGGGAAGTGGGATACACAGCAGACTCATAGGATGGCAGATGTCCTAAACAACACTCCGGCCTCAGAATCAGCCCTCAAGGCATTCAGATCTGGCTGAAGAGCCCATGAGAGTATAGCAGGCATGGAAAGCCAAGATATCATGGAAAAAAAAGACCTAAATGAAGGATCTCTGTGAGTGAGATCCCAGTGGAAAGAAAGGGGCCATCAAAGAAGGAGGTACCCTTCTCCGAAGGGAGGAGAGAACCTCCACTTTGACTATGACCCTATCGGAATAAGATCAAAGTCAGCGAACTCTAAAGGCTTCCATAGCCCTGGCAACTCATGACTAGAGCCTAGGGAGATTACTGACACCATGAACAGGAGTGTCAAATTGTTAAGTCAGCAACAGGAGTCACTGTGTACTTAACCCCATGCGGGATCTGTCCCTAATGTGTCGTCTAAAGCCAAGTGATGCTATGACTGGTACTGAAACAGTATTTTTATACTTTGCGTTTCTGTGTGGGCGCAGACTGATGAGGTCTTTGCTAATTATATACTGAAGTGATCTTCTGTATATAAAGAGAATTGGAAATGAAAAAAAAAACAACCTGGTGTTAAAATGGAAATGGCATAGAAAATTAATTATTTTGAAAAAAAAAATTATGTAGGATCTCTGTCTTTAATGTGCTGTACATTGCTATTTAATTCTATAATTAGTAATCCAATGGTAGTTTTTTCACTTGATATTGCTATATGGGCAAAATGTTGAAATCTTTACCTAATATATACTAAATTGATCTTCTGTATACAAAGAGAATTGAAAATGATCTTTACATGAATGGAAGGGGAAAGGGAGCAGGAGGGAGGAGGGTTGCGGAAGGGAGGGAGGTTGTGGGAGGGGAGAAGCCATTGTAACCCATAAGCTATACTTTGGAAATTTATATTCATTAAATAAAAGTTTAAAAAAAAACAAAGAAAAAAAAATTAAATGTTCCCTGATAAAAAACATTCAAAACAATAAAGTCCGTGGATAATATTAGGAATACACAAACACAGAGGCTGTAGCAATATCTGTGATTGGCTTAGCCAAAACACAACTGGATATTTCCGGTTTCATCCAGTTATATCCGGTAAACTGGTGTGGAATTCGTATGCAATCCTCGGAGAAAATCACAGTAAAAATGGTTTTGGAGAAAAACAAAGTCTTTTCGTTGGGCAAGTGCATAAAATCACATAGATACAAACAGAAATATCATGTTTGTTTTCTGAAGTTCCTCAAGCTTTCTCCCTGGAAAATACGAATATGTAGAGCTGGTGTCCGCATGATGAACCAATTAGTGTTTCAACGGTATAAATCTAAATGCTCCCTGATAAAAAGCATTCAAAACAATAAAGTCCGTGGATAATATCAGGAATACACAAACACTAGGGTTTCACAATATTTCGGATTGAGTTAGCCAAAACTAAACCGGATATTTCCGGTTTCATCCAGTCATATCCAGACAAACATGTATGGAATTCATATGAAGTGTAACGAGAAAATCACAGAAAAACGGTTTTGGAGAAAAGCAAAGTCTTTTCGTTAGGCAAGTGCATAAAATGTCATCTATACAAACAGAAATATCATGTTTGTTTGCCGCAGTTCCTCTAGCAGTCTCCCTAGATAATAGGAATGTGTAGAGCCTGTGTCTCCATGATGAACCAATTAGTGATTCTACGGTACAAAATTACATGTTCCCTGAAAAATATTCAATACAAAAAAGTCCATAGATAATATCCAGAAAACACAAACACAGAGGCGTTCACAATATTTCGGATTGAGTTTGCCAAACACTACCGGATGTTTCTGTTTTAATCCAGTTATATCTGGACAAAGTGGTGTGGAATTCGTATGCAATGGACCGAGAAAATCACAGTAAAAATGGTTTTGGAGAAAAGCAAAGTGTTTTCGTTAGGCAAGTGCATAAAATGTCATCTATACAAACAGAAATATTATGTTTGTTTGTCGCAGTTCCTCTAGCTTTCTCCCTAGAAAATACGAATGTGTAGAGCTGGTGTCTCCATGTGGAAGCAATTAGTGATTCCAAGCACAAAATTAAATGTTCCCTGATAAAAAAAATTCAAAACAATAAAGTCCGTGTATAATATCAGGAATGCACAAACACAGAGGCTGTAGCAATATCTGGGATTGAGTTAGCCAAAACAAAACCGTATATTTCCGGTTTCATCCAGTCATATCCGGACAAACTGGTTGTGGAATTCGTATGCAATGGACCAAGATATTCACAGTAAAAATGGTTTTGGGGAAAAGCAAAGTCTTTTCGTTAGGCAAGTGCATAAAATGTCATCTAGACAAACAGAAATATCATGTTTGTTTGCCGCAGTTCCTCTAGCTTTCTCCCTAGGAAATACGAATATGTTCAGCTGGTGTCTCCATGTGTAACCAATTACTGTATCCAAGCTCAAAATAAAATGCTCCCCGACAAAAAAGCTTTCAAAAAAATAATGTCCGTTTATAATATCCAGAAAACACAAACACAGAGGCTTTCACAATATTTCGGATTGAGTTAGCCAAAACTCAACCGGATATTACCGGTTTCATCCTGTCATATCTGGACAAAGTGGTTTGGAATTCATATGCAATGGACCGAGAAAATCACAGTAAAAATGGTTTTGGAGAAAAGCAAAGTATTTTCGTTAGGCAAGTGCATAAAATGTCATCTATACAAAGAGAAATATCATGTTTGTTTGCGGCAGTTCCTCTAGCTTTCTCCCTAGAATACGAATGTGTAGAGCTGGTGTCTCCATGTGGAACCAATTAGTGATTACAAGAACAAAATTAAATGTTCCCTGATAAAAATATTCAAAAAAATAAAGTCCATCATTAATATCCAGAAAACACAAACACAGAGGCTTTCACAATATTTCAGATTCAGTTAGCCAAAACACAACTGGATATTTCTGGTTTCATCCAGTCATATCCGGGAAAAGTCGTTTGGAATTCGTATGCAATGGACCGAGAAAATCACAGTAAAAATGGTTTTGGAGAAAAGCAAAGTATTTTCGTTAGGCAAGTGCATAAAATGTCATCTAGACAAACAGAAATATCATGTTTGTTTGTTGCAGTTCCTCTACCTTTCTCCCTAGAAAATACGAATGTGTAGAGCTGGTGTCTCCATGTGGAACCAATTAGTGATTCCAAGCACAAAATTAAATGTTCCCTGATAAAAACATTCAAAATAATAAAGTCCGTGGATAATATCAGGAATACACAAACACAGAGGCTGTAGCAATATCTGGGATTGAGTTAGCCAAAACAAAACAGGATATTTCCAGTTTCATCAGTCATATCCGGTAAAGTGCTCTGGAATTCGTATGCAATGCACCGAGATATTCACAGTAAAAATGGTTTTGGAGAAAAGAAAAGTCTTTTCGTTAGGCAAGTGCATAAAATGTCATCGATACAAACAGAAATATCATGTTTGTTTGCCGCAGTTCCTCTAGCTTTCTACCTAGAAAATATGAATGTGTAGAGCTGGTGTCTCCATGTGGAACCAATTAGTGATTACAAGAACAAAATTAAATGTTCCCTGATAAAAATATTCAAAAAAATAAAGTCCATCGTTAATATCCAGAAAACACAAACACAGAGGCTTTCATAATATTTCAGATTCAGTTAGCCAAAACACAACTGGATATTTCTGGTTTCATCCAGTCATATCCGGAAAAAGTCGTTTGGAATTCGGATGCAATGGACCAAGAAAATCACACTAAAAATGGTTTTGGAGAAAAGTAAAGTCTTTTCGTTAGGCAAGTGCATAAAATGTCATGTATACAAACAGAAATATCATGTTTGTTTTCTGCGGTTCCTCTAGCTTTCTCCCAAGAAAATACAAATGTGTAGAGCTGGTGTCTCCATGTGGAACCAATTAGTGATTCCAAGCACAAAATTAAATGTTCCCTGATAAAAAGCATTCAAAGCAATAAAGTCCGTGGATAATATTAGGAATACACAAACACAGAGGCTGTAGCAATATCTGCGATTGGCTTAGCCAAAACACAACTGGATATTTCTGGTTTCATCCAGTTATATCCGGTAAACTGGTGTGGAATTCGTATGCAATCCTCGGAGAAAATCACAGTAAAAATGGTTTTGGAGAAAAGCAAAGTGTTTTCGTTAGGCAAGTGCATAAAATGTCATCTATACAAACAGAAATATCATGTTTGTTTGTTGCAGTTCCTCTAGCTTTCTCCCTAGAAAATACGAATGTGTAGAGCTGGTGTCTCCATGTGGAAGCAATTAGTGATTCCAAGCACAAAATTAAATGTTCCCTGATAAAAAACATTCAAAACAATAAAGTCCGTGTATAATATCAGGAATGCACAAACACAGAGGCTGTAGCAATATCTGGGATTGAGTTAGCCAAAACAAAACCGTATGTTTCCGGTTTCATCCAGTCATATCTGGACAAACTGGTTGTGGAATTCGTATGCAATGGACCAAGATATTCACAGTAAAAATGGTTTTGGGGAAAAGCAAAGTCTTTTCGTTAGGCAAGTGCATAAAATGTCATCTAGACAAACAGAAATATCATGTTTGTTGGCCGCAGTTCCTCTAGCTTTCTCCCTAGGAAATACGAATATGTTCAGCTGGTGTCTCCATGTGTAACCAATTACTGTATCCAAGCTCAAAATAAAATGCTCCCGACAAAAAAGCTTTCAAAAAAATTATGTCCATTTATAATATCCAGAAAACACAAACACAGAGGCTTTCACAATATTTCGGATTGAGTTAGCCAAAATTCACCGGATATTACCGGTTTCATCCTGTCATATCCGGACAAAGTAGTGTGGAATTCATATGCAATGGACCAAGAAAATCACAGTAAAAATGCTTTTGGAGAAAAGCAAAGTCTTTTCGTTAGGCAAGTGCATAAAATGTCATCTATACAAACAGAAATATCATGTTTGTTTGCCGCAGTTCCTCTAGCTTTCTCCCTAGAATATACAAATATATTCAGCTGTTGTCTCCATGTGGAACCAATTACTGTATCCAAGCTCAAATTAAATGTTCCCCGGTAAAAAATAATTCAAAAAACTAAAGTTTGTTGATAATATCCAGAAAACACAAACACAGAGGCTTTCACAATATTTCCGATTGAGTTAGACAAAACACAACCGTACATTTCTGGTTTCATCCAGTCATATCCGGACAAAGTGGTTTGGAATTCGTATGCAATGGACCGAGAAAATCACAGTAAAAATGGTTTTGGAGAAAAGCAAAGTATTTTCGTTAGGCAAGTGCATAAAATGTCATCTAGACAAACAGAAATATCATGTTTGTTTGTTGCAGTTCCTCTACCTTTCTCCCTAGAAAATACGAATGTGTAGAGCTGGTGTCTCCATGTGGAACCAATTAGTGATTCCAAGCACAAAATTAAATGTTCCCTGATAAAAACATTCAAAACAATAAAGTCTGTGGATAATATCAGGAATACACAAACACAGAGGCTGTAGCAATATCTGGGATTGAGTTAGCCAAAACAAAACAGGATATTTCCAGTTTCATCAGTCATATCCGGTAAAGTGCTCTGGAATTCGTATGCAATGCACCGAGATATTCACAGTAAAAATGGTTTTGGAGAAAAGCAAAGTGTTTTCGTTAGGCAAGTGCATAAAATGTCATCGATACAAACAGAAATATCATGTTTGTTTGCCGCAGTTCCTCTAGCTTTCTACCTAGAAAATATGAATGTGTAGAGCTGGTTTCTCCATGTGGAACCAATTAGTGATTACAAGAACAAAATTAAATGTTCCCTGATAAAAATATTCAAAAAAATAAAGTCCATCGTTAATATCCAGAAAACACAAACACAGAGGCTTTCACAATATTTCAGATTCAGTTAGGCAAAACACAACTGGATATTTCTGGTTTCATCCAGTCATATCCGGAAAAAGTCGTTTGGAATTCGGATGCAATGGATCAAGAAAATCACACTAAAAATGGTTTTGGAGAAAAGTAAAGTCTTTTCGTTAGGCAAGTGCATAAAATGTCATGTATACAAACAGAAATATCATGTTTGTTTGCTGCGGTTCCTCTAGCTTTCTCCCTAGAAAATACGAATCTGTAGAGCTGGTGTCTCCATGTGGAAGCAATTAGTGATTCCAAGCACAAAATTAAATGTTCCCTGATAAAAAGCATTCAAAACAATAAAGTCCGTGGATAATATTAGGAATACACAAACACAGAGGCTGTAGCAATATCTGCTTTGGCTTAGCCAAAACACAACTGGATATTTCTGGTTTCATCCAGTTATATCCGGTAAACTGGTGTGGAATTCGTATGCAATCCTCAGAGAAAATCACAGTAAAAATGGTTTTGGAGAAAAGCAAAGTGTTTTCGTTAGGCAAGTGCATAAAATGTCATCTATACAAACAGAAATATCATGTTTGTTTGTTGCAGTTCCTCTAGCTTTCTCCCTAGAAAATACGAATGTGTAGAGCTGGTGTCTCCATGTGGAAGCAATTAGTGATTCCAAGCACAAAATTAAATGTTCCCTGATAAAAAACATTCAAAACAATAAAGTCCATGGATAATATCAGGAATGCACAAACACAGAGGCTGTAGCAATATCTGGGATTGAGTTAGCCAAAACAAAACCGTATGTTTCCGGTTTCATCCAGTCATATCCGGACAAACTGGTTGTGGAATTCGTATGCAATGAACCAAGATATCCACAGTAAAAATGGTTTTGGGGAAAAGCAAAGTCTTTTCGTTAGGCAAGTGCATAAAATGTCATCTAGACAAACAGAAATATCATGTTTGTTTGCCGCAGTTCCTCTAGCTTTCTCCCTAGGAAATACGAATATGTTCAGCTGGTGTCTCCATGTGTAACCAATTACTGTATCCAAGCTCAAAATAAAATGCTCCCGACAAAAAAGCTTTCAAAAAAATTATGTCCGTTTATAATATCCAGAAAACACAAACACAGAGGCTTTCACAATATTTCGGATTGAGTTAGCCAAAATTCAACCGGATATTACCGGTTTCATCCTGTCATATCCGGACAAAGTAGTGTGGAATTCATATGCAATGGACCAAGAAAATCACAGTAAAAATGGTTTTGGAGAAAAGCAAAGTCTTTTCGTTAGGCAAGTGCATAAAATGTCATCTATACAAACAGAAATATCATGTTTGTTTGCCGCAGTTCCTCTAGCTTTCTCCCTAGAATATACGAATATATTCAGCTGTTGTCTCCATGTGGAACCAATTACTGTATCCAAGCTCAAATTAAATGTTCCCCGGTAAAAAATAATTCAAAAAACTAAAGTTTGTTGATAATATCCAGAAAACACAAACACAGAGGCTTTCACAATATTTCTGATTGAGTTAGACAAAACACAACCGTACATTTCTGGTTTCATCCAGTCATATCCGGACAAAGTGGTTTGGAATTCGTATGCAATGGACCGAGAAAATCACAGTAAAAATGGTTTTGGAGAAAAGCAAAGTATTTTAGTTAGGCAAGTGCATAAAATGTCATCTAGACAAACAGAAATATCATGTTTGTTTGTTGCAGTTCCTCTACCTTTCTCCCTAGAAAATACGAATGTGTAGAGCTGGTGTCTCCATGTGGAACCAATTAGTGATTCCAAGCACAAAATTAAATGTTCCCTGATAAAAACATTCAAAATAATAAAGTCCGTGGATAATATCAGGAATACACAAACACAGAGGCAGTAGCAATATCTGGGATTGAGTTAGCCAAAACAAAACAGGATATTTCCAGTTTCATCAGTCATATCCGGTAAAGTGCTCTGGAATTCATATGCAATGCACCGAGATATTCACAGTAAAAATGGTTTTGGAGAAAAGAAAAGTCTTTTCGTTAGGCAAGTGCATAAAATGTCATCGATACAAACAGAAATATCATGTTTGTTTGCCGCAGTTCCTCTAGCTTTCTACCTAGAAAATATGAATGTGTAGAGCTGGTGTCTCCATGTGGAACCAATTAGTGATTACAAGAACAAAATTAAATGTTCCCTGATAAAAATATTCAAAAAAATAAAGTCCATCGTTAATATCCAGAAAACACAAACACAGAGGCTTTCATAATATTTCAGATTCAGTTAGCCAAAACACAACTGGATATTTCTGGTTACATCCAGTCATATCCGGAAAAAGTCGTTTGGAATTCGGATGCAATGGACCAAGAAAATCACACTAAAAATGGTTTTGGAGAAAAGTAAAGTCTTTTCGTTAGGCAAGTGCATAAAATGTCATGTATACAAACAGAAATATCATGTTTGTTTTCTGCAGTTCCTCTAGCTTTCTCCCAAGAAAATACAAATGTGTAGAGCTGGTGTCTCCATGTGGAACCAATTAGTGATTCCAAGCACAAAATTAAATGTTCCCTGAGAAAAAGCATTCAAAACAATAAAGTCCGTGGATAATATTAGGAATACACAAACACAGAGGCTGTAGCAATATCTGCGATTGGCTTAGCCAAAACACAACTGGATATTTCCGGTTTCATCCAGTTATATCCGGTAAACTGGTGTGGAATTCGTATGCAATCCTCGGAGAAAATCACAGTAAAAATGGTTTTGGAGAAAAACAAAGTCTTTTCGTTGGGCAAGTGCATAAAATCACATAGATACAAACAGAAATATCATGTTTGTTTTCTGAAGTTCCTCCAGCTTTCTCCCTGGAAAATACGAATGTGTAGAGCTGGTGTCCGCATGATGAACCAATTAGTGTTTCAACGGTATAAAATTAAATGCTCCCTGATAAAAAGCATTCAAAACAATAAAGTCCGTGGATAATATCAGGAATACACAAACACAGAGGGTTTCACAATATTTCGGATTGAGTTAGCCAAAACTAAACCGGATATTTCCGGTTTCATCCAGTCATATCCAGACAAACATGTGTGGAATTCATATGAAGTGTAACGAGAAAATCACAGAAAAACGGTTTTGGAGAAAAGCAAAGTATCTTCGTTAGTCAAGTGCATAAAATGTCATCTATACAAACAGAAATATCATGTTTGTTTGCCGCAGTTCCTCTAGCAGTCTCCCTAGATAATAGGAATGTGTAGAGCTGGTGTCCCCATGATGAACCAATTAGTGATTCTACGGTACAAAATTAAATGTTCCCTGAAAAATATTCAATACAATAAAGTCCATCGATAATATCCAGAAAACACAAACACAGAGGCGTTCAAAATATTTCGGATTGAGTTTGCCAAACACTACCGGATGTTTCTGTTTTAATCCAGTTATATCTGGAGAAAGTGGTGTGGAATTCGTATGCAATGAACCAAAAGAATCACAGTAACAATGGTTTTGGAGAAAAGCAAAGTGTTTTCATTAGGCAAGTGCATAAAATGTCATCTATACAAACAGAAATATCATGTTTGTTTGTCGCAGTTCCTCTAGCTTTCTCCCTAGAAAATACGAATGTGTAGAGCTGGTGTCTCCATGTGGAAGCAATTAGTGATTCCAAGCACAAAATTAAATGTTCCCTGATAAAAAACATTCAAAACAATAAAGTCCGTGGATAATATCGGGAATACACAAACACAGAGGCTGTAGCAATATCTGGGATTGAGTTAGCCAAAACAAAACCGTATATTTCCGGTTTCATCCAGTCATATCCAGACAAACTGGTTGTGGAATTCGTATGCAATGAACCGAGATATTCACAGTAAAAATGGTTTTGGGGAAAAGCAAAGTCTTTTCGTTAGGCAAGTGCATAAAATGTCATCTAGACAAACAGAAATATCATGTTTGTTTGCCGCAGTTCCTCTAGCTGTCGCCCTAGAAAATACGAATATGTTCAGCTGGTGTCTCCATGTTGAACAAGTTTCTGTATCCAAGCTCAAAATAAAATGTTCCCCGATAAAAAAGCATTCAAAAAATAATGTCCGTTGATAATACAACGAAAACACATACACAGAGGCTTTCACAATATTTAGGATTGAGTTAACCAAAACAAAACCGGATATTTCTGATTTCATCCAGTCATATCCCGGAAAAGTCATTTGGAATTCGGATGCAATGGACCGAGAAAATCAGAGTAAAAACAGTTTTGGAGAAAAGCAAAGTCATTTCGTTAGGCAAGTGCATAAAATGTCATCTATACAAACAGAAATATCATGTTTGTTTGCTGCAGTTCCTCTAGCAGTCTCCGTAGAAAATACAAATGTGTAGAGCTGGTTTCCCCATGACGAACCAATTAGTGTTTCTACGGTTCAAAATTAAATGTTCGCTGATAAAAATATTCAAAAAAATAAAGTCCATCGTTAATATCCAGAAAACACAAACACGAGGCTTTCACAACATTTCAGATTCAGTTAGTGAAAACACAACTGGATATTTCTGGTTTCATCCAGTCATATCCGGAAAAAGTCGTTTGGAATTCGGATGCAATGGACCGAGAAAATCACAGTAAAAATGGTTTTGGAGAAAAGCAAAGTATTTTCGTTAGGCAAGTGCATAAAATGTCATCTAGACGAACAGAAATATCATGTTTGTTATCTGCAGTTACTCTACCTTTCTCCCTAGAAAATATGAATGTGTAGAGCTGGTGTCCAATGATGAACCAATTAGTGTTTCTACAGTAAAAAAATTAATGTTCCCTGATAAAAACATTCAAAACAATAAAGTACGTGGATAATATCAGTAATATACAATCACAGAGGCTGTAGCAATATCTGGGATTGGGTTAGCCAAAACACAACCGGATATTTCCAGTTACATCTAGTCATATCCGGTAAACTGGTGTGGAATTCGTATGCAATGGACCGAGAAAATTTCAATACAAATGGTTTTGGAGAAAAACAAAGTCTTTTCGTTACGCGAGTGCATAAAATCCCAAAAGATACAAACAGAAATATCATGTTTGTTTGCTGAAGTTCCTCCAGCTTTCTCCCTAGAAAATACGAATGTGTAGAGCTGGTGTCTTCATGTGGAACCAATTAGTGTTTCTACGGTACAAAATGAAATGTTCCCTGATAAAAATATTCCAAACAATAAAGTCCATCGATAATATCCAGAAAACACAAACATAGAGGCTTTCACAATATTTCGGATTGAGTTAGAGAAAACACAACCGGATATTTCTGGTTTCATCCAGTCATATCCGTACAAAGTGGTGTGGAATTTGTATGCAATGGACCGAGAAAATCACAGTAAACTTGGTTTTGGAGAAAAGCAAAGTCTTTTCGTTAGGCAAGTGCATAAAATGTCATCTATACACACTGAAATATCATGTTTTTTTTTGTCACAGTTCCTGTAACTTTCTCCCTAGAAAATACGAATGTGTAGAGCTGGTGTCTCCATATGGAATGCATTACTGTATCCAAGCTAAAAATAAAATTTTCCCCAATAAAAAAACATTGAAAACAATAACGTCCGTGGATAATATCGAGAAAACACAAACACAGAGGCTGTAGAAATATCTGGGATTGAGTTAATCAAAACACAACCGGATATTTTTGGTATAATCCAGTCATATCCGGACAAACTGGTTTGGAATTCGTATGCAATGGACTGAGCAAATCACTGTAAAAATGATTTTGGAGAAAGGCAAAGTCTTTTCGTTAGGTAAGTGCATAAAATGTCATCTATACAAACAGAAATATCATGTTTGTTTGCCGCAGTTCCTCTAGTTTTCTCACTAGAAAATACTAATGTGTAGAGTTGGTGTTCCCATTATGAACCAATTACTGTTTCTACAGTACAAAATTAAATGTTCCCTGATAAAAACATTCAAAACAATAAGTCCTTCGATAATATCCAGAAAACACAAACACAGAGGCTGTAGCAATATTTTGGATTGAGTTAGCCAAAACACAACCGGATATTTCCAATTTCATCCACTGATATCCGGACAAAGTGGTGTGGAATTCGTATGCAATGGACCGAGAAAATCACAGTAAATATGGTTTTGGAGAAAAGCAAAGTCTTTTCATTAGGCAAGTGCATAAAATGAAATCTACAGAAACAGAAATATCATGTTTGTTTGCCGCAGTTCCTCCAGCTTTCTCCCTAGAAAATACGAATGTGTAGAGCTGGTGTCTCCATGTGGAACCAATTAGTGTTTCCAAGAACAGAACTAAATGTTCCCTGATAAAAAACATTCAAAACAATAAATTCTGTGGATAGTATAAGGAATACACAAACACAGAGTCTGTAGCCATATCTGGGAATGAGTTAATCAAAACACTACCGGATATTTCCGGTTTCATCCAGTCATATCCGGACAAAGTGGTGTGGAATTCGTATGCAATGGACCAAGAAAATCACAGGAAAATGGTTTTGGGGAAAAGCAAAGTCTTTCCGTTAGGCAAGTGCATAAAATGTCATCAATACATACAGAAATATCATGTTTGTTTGCCACAGTTCCTCTAGCTTTCTCCCTAGAAAATACGAATGTGTGGAGCTGGTGTTCCCATTATGAACCAATTAGTATTTCTACGGTACAAAATTAAATGATCCCTGATAAAAACATTAAAAACAATAAAGTCCATCAATAATATCCAGAAAAATCAAACACAGAGGCTTTCACAATATTTCGGATTCAGTTAGCCAAAACACAACCGGATAATTCCAGTTTCATCCAGTTATATCCGGAAAAAGTGGTTTTGAATTTGTATGCAATGGACCGAGAAAATCACAGTAAAAATGGTTTTGGAGCAAACCAAAGTCATTTCTTTAGGCAAGTGCATAAAATGTCATCTATAGAAACATAAATATCATGTTTGTTTGCCTCAGTTCCTCTAGATGTCTCCCTAGAAAATACGAATATGTAGAGCTGGTGTCTTCATATGGAATGAATTACTGTATCCAAGCTCAAAATAATATGTTCCCCAATAAAAAACATTCAAAAAAAAATAAAGTCCATTTATAGTGTCCATAAAAAACAAACATAGATTCTGTAGCAATATCTGGGATTGTGTTGGCCAAAACAAAACCAGGTATTTTTCTGTTTTCATCCAGTCATATTCGGACAAACTGGTGTTGAATTCGTATGCAATGGACCGAGAAAATCACAGTACAAATGGTTTTGGAGAAAAGCAAAGTCTTTTCGTTAGGGAAGTGCTTAAAATGTCATCTATACAAACAGAAATATCATGTTTGTTTGTCGCAGTTCCTCTAGCTTTCACCCTAGAAAATACGAATGTGTAGAGCTGGTGTCCCCATGATGAACCAATAAGTGTTTCCAAGAACAAAATTAAATGTTCCCTGATAAAAACATTCAAAACAATAAATTCCATCTTTAATCTCCAGAAAACACAAACACAGAGGCTTTCACAATATTTCGGATTGAGTTAGCCAAAACACAAGCGGATATTTCCGTTTTCATCCAGTCATATCCTGACAAACTGGTGTGGAATTCAGATGCAGTGGACCGAGAAAATCACACTAAAAATGGTTTTGGAGAAAAGCAAAGTCTTTTTGTTAGGCATGTGCATCAAATATCATCTATGCAAACAGAAATATCATGTTTGTTTGCCGCAGTTCCTCTAGCATTCTCCCTAGAAATAAGAATGTGTAGAGCTGGTGTCCCCATGATGAACCAATTAGTGTTTCTACAGTTCAAAAATAAATGTTTCCAAGAGAGCAGCAAGGTGGCTGAATAGGCAGGGAGCACACTATTAGTCCGGGGGAGAGACAGCTTAATATAAGTGGAGACAATGCAGTGTCAAGGAAGTGTAGGTGAAGATACAGCAGAGGAAACTCTTCCGGAACAAGTGATTCACAGTGTACCTGCGTGGAGAGCGTGGGAGCCCAAGTTCGAGACACCAGCGGCAGACTCAACACACCAGCGCTGGAACGTGAGGTGAGCCGAACCTCAACAGCCCGAGACACCAGCGGGCAAGCGGAAAGAGGAGGCTAGATGGAACGTGGTTTGAAACTCCGTGGGGAAAAATTCACCAGGCTAACTAGAAGAGAGAGAGGAAAAAATAAAAAAAAGTGACCGATACGGACACAAGTTTCTCTCTCTCCGCTCACCTCTCAAAGGCGAGCAAGACAGAGCAGTGTCATTTTGGACATACGTCATATGCAGGGTGACCTCAGGTCTGCACCAGCCCTGAGCCTAGCAGAAACACCTGACTCTGGGGGGAGGGGTGAAATAACAGGAGATTAGCATCCAAGTTGGCAACCCAGTGGGAGACTGCAGGAGAATTGGAGCCCATACTGAGGGCAGCAGAGATTCCCTATGTGGTCCGTGGGAAAGAGCTTCTGATCTCTGGCTCCTGTGGGTATATCATTTGCCTGCTAACTACCTCCAATTACGTTCAGCTGGGCAGAATTACTTCCCTTTTGAATCAAAAAAAGAAAGAGAGATTTACCACACCTAACCTGGGAGTGTCATCTTTGACACACCCTCAACCCTGAGGAACCAAACACAGCTCTCAGTCCACACTCATCTCAAGCCTCTAAGACTCCACTGAGTCTAAGACTCCACTTAATATAGAGCCATAGTGTAACAAGAAAAAACACCACAGTGAAGAAACCAAATATCTCCAACATGCCAAACAACAAATGCAAAAACCAAGCTAACGAGAACAAGGAAGACACTATGACATCCCCAAATGAAAAAGACATCCCAATTCAAGATTATGAAGACGATGAGATCGAAGAGATGCAGTAAGCGGATCACAAAAAATTGATAAGAACATTAAGAAGTTCTCAAAAACAAATTCTTGAACTACAGAAATCCTTAATGGACAAGATAGAAAATCTCTCTCGTGAAAATGAAATATTAAGGAGGAATCAAAATGAAATGAAACAACTAGTGGAACAAGAAACTGTGATAGTGACGAGAAATTATAATGAAATGAAGAATTCAATAGATCAAATGACAAACACATTAGAGAGCCTTAAAAACAGAATGGGCGAAGCAGAAGAGAGAATATCAGACTTAGAAGACGGAGAACAGGAAAGGAAACAGGCAAACCAAAGAAGAAGAAGAAATTTGAAATCTAAAAAATATTGTTGGGAATCTACAGGATACTATTAAAAAACACAACATTCGGGTTCTAGGAGTTCCTGAAGGCATGGAGATGGAGAAAGGATTAGAAGGCATTTTCAGTGAGATACTAGCAGAAAATTTCCCAGGTTTGGAGAAGGACAGAGGCATCTTAGTACAGGAAGCTTATAGAACCCCTAATAAACATGACCAAAAGAGATCCTCACCACGACATGTTGTAATCAAACTCACCACAGTGAAACATAAAGAAAAGATCCTAAAAGGTGCAAGAGAGAAACGTCATATTACTCTTAGAGGATCTCCAATTAGACTCACAGCAGACTTCTCATCAGAAACCCTACAAGCTAGAAGGGAATGGCGAGACATAGCCCAGGTACTAAGAGAGAAAAACTGCCAGCCCAGAATACTATATCCTGCAAAGCTCTCATTTGTGAATGAAGGTGAAATTAAGACTTTTCATAGCAAACAGAAACTGAAAGAATTTGTTGCCACTCATCCTGCCCTGCAAAAGATGCTTAAAGATGTGTTACACACAGAAACACAGAAACACGGTCACCAATAAGAAAGAAGGTAAAGGAAGGAAACCTCACAGCAAAAGATCACAGGAAGCTCAATTTCTCTTTGACATAGAATTAAACTCTGATGCTCTGTTAAAGCAATGTGTTAAAGTAATCTATTATGTGCTCTTGATGTCTGTTAAATTCTAATTGTTCAAAAACAGCTGAATTTTTATTAAGAGCTATGGGTTATTTAAATAGGTGCTTATTTTCAAAGATTTGAATAGTCACCTTGTAACAATGACCAAATTTGGTCTGTGTTATGTCATGATTCTAAGGAATCTTATTTCAACCAGATATTTTGGATTTTGAGCCTTCTTGGCGTTCTTGACAGGCATTCAAAAAATCAAAGTTTCAAACAATCTGGACTCTAAAATTTCCAGTAAATCCTGGACTTTGGCTTTTCCAGTTTGGGCCCAACTGAAAAAATCGAAGGACCTATGTCTCTCATCTCATAGAGACACCAACTAAGCAGGCTATTTGGATTATATTAGAAGGACTGTCAGGATGTGATGTGGTACCAGACTTTAAGTTTCTATAATGGAAAATGCTATTAATACAAATGTTTGAGAATTAAAAAGTCTAATGATCTTGTGTTACTAGACATGATAGTTATTTAATGAGAAAGCCCCAGAGGCCTAAAGGGTTAAATACTTGTAACATCCTACAGGTGCTTTCAAAAATACTGTGAAGTAAGCAAGTGCCTCTTGTTCGTTGATGAGTTTATAATTTTAAACATGGCGACTTAAAGTCTTTTGTCATCCATAGTTATATATGATGTGCTGCTCGTAAAACTAAAGTGTTGTTGGTTCTGTGATTAGCTGTCCTCCTATAGGTTCCTATGGACTTTTTCCAGCCACATTTATTGCATTCAGTACTTTGGGATGGCTCTGTAAACAGATGAAGCCAATAATGTATTAACAGTACCAACTGAGAGAAAGTATGGTTAACTGAGGTTACTAAAAACAAAAAAGCAATTCAAATCCATTGGCAATCTAGAAAAAGAGTTAAAGATTTTAAAAGCTATTATTAAAATTGCTATATTGGTCTATTATGCTATGTTACATGTGTGTACATATTGTATGTCCACATGGGGAAAGTTTATTAAGAGTTTTATTTTAAATGGCTTATAGATAAAATTGTCCATAAATTTAAGCTGCTAAAATCAATCAAAGATACATTTTAATTGGTGTGACCTGAATCTCTGTATCATATGTTTTAAACGTGTTGGTAGAAAGAAACTAAAAACATTTTAGATGGTTGTGCTTAAGTTTACTGTTTAAACAAACTACACCATGTTAGATATTTAAGAGGTGTTTTCAAATACATGATTCTTAAAATTTATAGAAGGCATTGGACCTTCTGGTAAATGTTTTCTTAAGTTGGTATCTAATGGTTGAAACTATTTGCTAAGTATTCATGTAATATTGCTATTGTCAGTAAGCGATCTAGGACTTGCTCCCTCATTTGTCTATTCTAAGCCCAACTTGTTCTTTCATTTCTCTATTCTCTTCAAGGTAGGAAACTAATTCTATTAGAAAGGAATCTACAGGACGCACAATTTAATCTTTAGACCTTATAAAAGAGATGGCTAATATTTTTCTGTAATAGCATAGCCAAAATAAGAACTTAAATAATAATCTCATAGTAGATTCACTTTGCCATCAGCGAAGTATACAGTAAGTAGAAAAAACCTCCCTTTCAGACCAGAGGGAAAGAAAGTTTTAAAGTGAGAATATAATTTTCCTCATGGGCATTGTCTACCTTAGAAAAACTACTGCAGAACATGCCTGTGATTATAGACTTGTAGTTCAGGCCGCAGAAGATTAGAGATGGGACTCGGGCACTCCCTTGACGTGCATCCTCTGGTCTGCTTTAACACAAACCAGGAGGAAAAGAAAGCTGGGCATCAGAAGCAATGGGTGGCAGGCCTATTAATGGCTGATCTGTACAGTGATCTGTCCTCAAGGAGACCCAACAGTCCAGTCCACTGCAGTGGCTTTCAATGTGGTAAGCCTGGGCTTCAGCAGAAGTCAGCCTGTGAAGAGCCCTGGTAGCTCTGCCAAGAGTTGGATCACTGGAAATGGACCTGCTCTGGAGTCGAAGGATGCCCAGGTCAGAGCCACAGATCTTATTGGCTCTAAGCTGAAAAGCCCTTCACTCAGCCCAACTTCCAAAGTGACCACTGCAGCTGAGGGTTTGGTCAAGTAGGGTCAGCAACATTGCAGGCAGAACTGTAAATTTCTTGTTAGAGATGCCCCTGCATTTACCTGGCCAGCACACCTCCCAGGCCAGCCAAGTAGTGAAAGTCAACAGAGTGCCTTCCCCTAGGAGGTTCACACCTCCCTTAGGATATACCCCATGTAAAGAGATAGATAGGTCTGGGCCTCTGAATTTACAAGGCCTAAAGCCCACCAGATTATTATCAAGCCCCTTCTCTCAGGTTCTATTTGCCTCTCAATCAGAAAAATTACTAGTAGCTTAGACAGCACCTTTCTTAGCTCTTCTAATAATGACTCTGTCCTTTGTTCTAGGCCCTGTCTAGTGCACTTGGGCCTCATTCCTTTGTAATCATATCCTCTACTCTACCACCAATGGCTCTACTCCCAACCTGTGTGTACTGATGGTCCTCTTCCCCACTTAATGCTGTACAATTGTTCAAACCTGGTAAATGCCACTCTTAGGATCATTGGTTACTATCCTCACTCTGTCTTTTATGACCTTGTCTAAATATGATCAGAGTCGGTAAACGTGGAAGGCTTCCATAGTCTTGGCAACTAATGACGACAGCCTAGGATGGATACTGGTGCCATAAACTAGAGTGTCAATTTGTTGGGTCCACAACAGGAGCCACTGTGCCCTTGCTCCTCATGTGGGATCTCTGTCCTTAATGTGCTGTACATTGTGATTTAATGCTATAACTAGTACTCAAACAGTATGTTTCACTTTGTGTTTCCATATGGGTGCAAACTGTTGAAATATTTACTTCATATATACTAAATTTATCTTCTGTATATAAAGAGAATTGAAAATGAATCTTGATGCAAATGAAAGGGGAGAGGGAGCAGGAGAGGGGAGGGTTGCGGTGGGAGGGAATTTATGGGATGGGAAGCCATTGTAATCCATGAGCTGTACACTGGAAATTTATATTCATTAAATAAAAGCTTTAAAAAAAGAAAAAAAAATAAAGTCCGTTGATAATATCCAGAAAACACAAACACAGAGGCTTTCACAATATTTCAGATTGAGTTAGCCAAAACACCACCGGATATTTCTGTTTTCATCCAGTCATATCCAGACAAACTGGTGGGGAATTCGTATGCAATGGACCGAGACAATCACAGTAAAAATCGTTTTGGAGAAAAGCAAAGTCTTTTTCGTTAGGCAAGTGCATAAAATGTCATCTATACAAACAAAAATATCATGTTTGTTTGTTGCAGTTCCTCTAGCTTTCTCCCTAGAAAATACGAATATGTTCAGCTGGTGTCTCCATGTGGAACCAATTACTGTATCCAAGCAAAAAATTTAACGTTCCCTGAAAAAAAAATGCAAAAAATAAAGTCCGTGGATTATATCAGGAATACACAAACACAGAGGCTGGAGCAATACCTGGGATTGTGTTAGCCAAAACACAACCAGATATTTCCGGTTTCATCCAGTCATATCCGGTAAACAGGTGTGGAATTCGTAAGCAATGGACTGAGATATTCATAGTAAAAATGATTTTGGAGAATAGCAAAGGCTTTTCATTAGGCAAGTGCATAAAATGTTATCTATACAAAATAAAATATCATGTCTGTTTGCTGCAGTTCCTCTAGCTTTCTCCCTAGAAAATACGAATGTGTAGAGTAGCTCCCCATGAAGAACCAATTAGTGTTTCTTCTGTACAAAATTAAATCTTCCCTGTTAAAAAATTAAAAAAATAAAGTCCATTGATAATATCCAGAAAACACAAAAACAGAGGCTTTCACAATATTTCAGATTGAGTTAGCCAAAAAAAACCGGATATTTCTGTTTTCATCCAGTCATATCCAGACAAACTGGTGTGGAATTCGTATGCAATGGACGGAGATCTTCACAGTAAAATTGGTTATGGAGAAAAGCAAAGTCTTTCATTAGGCAAGTGCATAAAATGTCATCTATACAAACAGAAATATCAGGTTTGTTTGCCGCAGTTCCTCTAGTTTTCTCCCAAGAAAATACAAATATGTAGAGCTGGTGTCTCCATGTGGAAATTATTAGTGTTTTCAAGCACAAAATTAAATGTTCCCTGATAAAAAACAATCAAAACAATAAAGTCTGTGGATAATATCAGGAATACACAAACACAGAGGCGGTAAAAATAGCTGTGATTGAGTTATCCAAAACAAAACCGGATATTTCAGGTTTAATCCAGTCATATCCGGACAAACAGGTGTGTAATTCATATGCAATGGACCGAGAAAATCACAGTGAAAATGGTTTTGGAGAAAAGCAAAGACTTTTCATTAGGCAAGTGCATAAAATGTCCTCTATACAAACAGAAATATCACGTTTGTTTGCCGCAGTTCCTCTAGCTTTCTCCCTAGAAAATATGAATGTGTAGAGCTGGTGTCTCCATGTGGAATCAATTAGTGTTTCCAAGCGAAAAATTAAATGTTTCCTGAAAAAAAACTTTCAAAACAGTAAAGTCCGTGGATAATATCAGGAATACACTAACACATGGGCTGTAGCAATATCTGGGATTGAGTTATCCAAAACAAAACCGGATATTTCCGGTTTCTTCCAGTCATATCCGGACAAAGTGGTGTGGAATTCGTATGCAATAGACCGAGAAAATGACAGTAATAACGGTTTTGGAGAAAAGCAAAGTATTTTCATTAGGCAACTGCATGAAATGTCATCATACAAACATAAAAATCATGTTTTTTTGCTGCAGTTCCTCTGGCTTTCTCCCTAGAAAATACGAATTTGTAGAGCTGGTGTCTCCATGTGGAACCAATTAGTGTTTCCAAGCACAAAATTAAATGTTCCCTGAAAAAAAAACATTCAAAAAAATAAAGTCCGTGGTTAATATCATGAATACAGAAACACAGACGTTGTAGCATTTTTTCGGATTTAGTTAGTCAAAACACAACCAGACATTTCTGGTTTCATCCAGTCATATGCGGACAAAGTGGTGTAGAATTCGTATGCAATGGACCGAGAAAATCATAGTAAAAATGGTTTTGGAGAAAAGCAAAGTCTTTTCGTTAGGCAAGTACATAAAATGTCATCGATACAAAAAGAAATATCATGTTTGTTTGCCGCATTTCCTCTAGCTTTCTCCCTAGAAACACGAAAGTGTAGAGCTGGAGTCTGCATGTGGAACCAATTAGTGTTTCCAAGCACAAAATTAAATGTTCCCTGCAAAAAAAAAACATTCAAAAAATAAAGTCCGTGTTTAATATCATGAATACACAAACACAGAGGTTGTAGCATTATTTCGGATTGAGTTAGCCAAAAAACAACCAGATATTTCTGTTTTCATCCAGTCATATGCGGACAAAGTGTTGTGGAATTCGTATGCAATGGATCGAGAAAATTACAGTAAAAATGGATTTGGAGAAAAGCAAAGTCTTTTCGTTAGGCAGATGCATAAAATCTCATCTATAGATACAGAAATATCATGTTTGTTTGCCGCAGTTCCTCTAGCTTTCTCCCTAGAAAATACGAATATGTAGACCTGGTGTCTCCATGTGGAACAAATTAATGTTTCCAAGCACAAAATTAAATGTTCCCTGAAAAAAAAAAAACATTCAAAGAAATAAAGTCCATGGATAATAGCAGGAATACACAAACACAGAGGCTTTAGCAATTATTCTGATTGAGTTATCCAATACACAACCAGATATATCTGGTTCCATCCAGTCATATCCGGACAAACTGTTATGGAATTCCTATGCAATGGACCGGGAAAATCACAGTAATAACAGTTTTGGAGAAAAGCAAAGTCTTTTCATTAGGCAAGTGCATAAAATGTCATCCATACAAACAGAAATATCATGTTTGTTTTCCGCAGTTCCTCTAGGTTCCTACCAAGAAAATACGAATTTGTAGAGCTGGTGTCTCCATGTGGAACCAATCAGTGTTTCCAAGCACAAAATTAAGTGTTCCCTGAAAAATAATTAAAAAAATAAAGTCCGTGGATAATATCAGGAATACACAAACTCGTAGGCTGTAGCAATATTTCCGATTGAGTTAGCCAAAACACAACCAGATATTTCTGGTTTCATGCAGTCATATCCGGACAAAGTGGTGTGGAATTCGTATGCAATAGACCGAGAAAATCACAGTTCAAATGGTTTTGGAGAAAAGCAAAGTCTTTTCTTTAGGCAAGCACATAAAATGTCATCTATACAAAAAGAAATATCATGTTTGCTTGCCGCAGGTCCTCTAGCTTTCTCCCTAGAAAATATGAATATGTAGAGCTGGTGTCTCCATGTGCGACCTATTAGTGTTTCCAAGCACAAAATTAAGTGTTCCCTGAAAAAAAATATTCAAAAAAATAAACTCCATTGATAATATCAGGAATACACAAACACAGAGACTGTAGCAATATTTCGGATTGAGTGAGCCAAAACACAACCAGATATTTCTGGTTTCATGCAGTCATATCCAGACAAACTGGTGTGGAATTCGAATGCAATGGACCGAGAAAATCACAGTACAAATGGTTTTGGACTAAATCACAGTCTTTTGTTACACAAGTGCATAAAATGTCATCTATACAAACAGAAATATCATGTTTGTTTGCCGCAGTTCCTCTAGCTTTCTCCCTAGAAAATACGAATGTGTAGAGTGGGTGTCTCTATGTGGGACCAATTAGTGTTTCCAAGCACAAAATTAAATGTTCCCTGCTAAAAAACATTCGAAACAATAAAGTCCATGGATAATATCAGGAATACACAAACACAGAGGCTGTAGCAATATCTGGAATTGAGTTAGACAAAACAATACCGGCTATTTCCGGTTTCCTCTAGTCATATACGGACAAACTTGTGTGGAATACGTAAGCAATGGACCGAGAAAATCAAAGTACAAATGGTTTTGGAGAAAAGCAAAGTCTTTTCGTTAGGCAAGTGCATAAAATGTCATCTATACAAAGAGAAATATCATGTTTGTTTGCTGCAGTTCCTCTAGCTTTCTCCCTAGAAAATACTAATGTGTAGAGCTGATGTCCCCATGATGAACCAATTAGTGTTTCAACGGTACAAAATTAAATGTTCCCTGATAAAAACATTCAAATCAATAAAGTCCATCTATAATATCCAGAAAAGACAAACACAGAGGCTTTCACAATATTTCGGATTGAGTTAGCCAAAACAAAACCGGATATTTCCGGTTTCATCCAGTCATATCCGGACGAACTCGTGTTTAATTCGTATGCAATGGAACAAAAACTCAGAGTAAAAATGGTTTTGGAGAAAACCACAGTCTTTTCGTTAGGCAAGTGCATAAAATGTCATCTATACAAACAGAAATATCATGTTTGTTTGCCACAGTTCCTCTGGATTTCTCCCTAGAAATCACGAATGTGTAGTGCTGGTGTCTCCATGTGGAACCAATTAGTGTTTCCAAGCACAAAATTAAATGTTCCCTGAAAAAAAAAAACATTCAAAGAAATAAAGTCCTTGGATAATATCAGGAATACACAAACACAGAGGCTGTAGCAATATCTGGGATTGAGTTAGCCAAAACACAACCAGATATTTCTGGTTTCATCCAGTCATATCCAGACAAACTGTTGTGGAATTCGTATGCAATGGACCGAGAAAATCACAGTACAAATGGCTTTGGAGAAAAGCAAAGTCTTTACGTTAGGCAAGTGCATAAATTGTCATCTATACAAACAGAAATATCATGTTTGTTTGCCGCAGTTCCTCTAGATTTCTCCCTAGAAAATACGAATGTGTAGAGCTGCTGTCTCCATGTGGAACCAGTGTTTCCAAGCACAAAATTAAGTGTTCCCTGAAAAAAACATTCAAAACAATAAAGTCTGTGGATAATATCAGGAATACACAAACTCATAGGCTGTAGCAATATTTCGGATTGAGTGAGCCAAAACACAACCAGATATTTCTGGTTTCATGCAGTCATATCCAGACAAACTGGTGTGGAATTCGTATGCAATTGACCGAGAAAATCACAGTACAAATGGTTTTGGAGAAAAGCATAGTCTTTTCGTTACGCAAGTGCATAAAATGTCATCTATACAAACAGAAATATCATGTTTGTTTGCCGCAGTTCCTCTAGCTTTCTCCCTAGAAAATACGAATGTGTAGTGCTGGTGTCTCCATGTGGGACCAATTAGTGTTTCCAAGCCCAAAGTGAAATGTTCCCTGATAAAAACATTCAAAACAATAAAGTCCGTGGATAATATCCGGAAAACACAAACACAGAGGCTTTCACAATATTTCTGATTGAGTTACACAAAACAAAACCGGATATTTCCGGTTTCATCCAGTGATATCCGGACAAACTGGTGTGGAATTCGTATGCAATGGACTGAGAAAATCACAGTACAAATGGTTATGGAGAAAAGCAAAGTATTTCGTTATGCAAGTGCTTAAATTGTCAACTATAAAAACAGAAATATCATGTTTGTTTTGCGCAGTTCATCTAGCTATCTTCCTAGAAAATACGAATGTGTAGAGCTGGTGTAGAGCCTTACAAAACCAGATATTTACGGTTTCTTCCAGTCATATCTGGACAAACAGGGGGGGAATTCGTATGCAATGGACTGAGAAAATCACAGTAAAATTGGTTTTGGAGAAAAGCAAAGTCTTTTCATTAGGCAAGTGCATAAAATGTCATTGATACAAACAGAAATATCATGTTTGTTGCCGCAGTTCCTCATACTTTCTTCCTAGAAACTAAAAATATGTAGAGCTGGAGTCTCCATGTGGAACCAATTAGTGTTTCCAAGCACAAAATTAAATGTTCCCTGAAAAAAAAAAAAACATTGAAATATATAAATTCCATGGATAATATCCGGAAAACACAAACACAGAGGCTTTCACAATAATTCTGATTGAGTTACACAAAACAAAACCGGATATTTCCGGTTTCATCCACTCATATCCTGACAAACTGGTGTGGAATTCATATGCAATGGACCGAGAAAATCAGTGTAAAAAGGATTTTGGAGAAAAGCAACGTCTTTTCGTTAGGCAAGTGCATAAAATGTCATCCATACAAACAGAAATATCATGTTTGTTTTCTACAGTTCCTCTAGGTTCCTACCAAGAAAATACGAATGTGTAGAGTGGGTGTCTCCATGTGGAACCAATCAGTGTTTCCAAGCACAAAATTAAGTGTTCCCTGAAAAAAAAAATTAAAAAAATAAAGTCCGTGGATAATATCAGGAATACACAAACTCATAGGCTGTAGCAATATTTCGGATTGAGTGAGCCAAAACACAACCAGATATTTCTGGTTTCGTCCAGTCATATCCGGACAAAGTGCTGTGGAATTCGTATGCAATGGACCGAGAAAATCACTGTAAAAACGGTATTGGAGAAAAGCAAAGTCTATTCGTCAGGCAAGTGCATAAAATGTCATTGATACAAACAGAAATAATCATGTTTGTTTGCCACCGTTCCTCTAGTTTTCTCCCTAGAAAATACGAATGTGTAGAGCTGGTGTCTCCATGTGGAACCAATTAGTGTTTTCAAGCACAAAATTAAATGTTCCCTGATAAAAAAACTTTCAAAACAATAAAGTCTGTGGGTAATATCAGGAATACACAAACACAGAGGCGGTAAAAATATCTGGGATTGAGTTAAGCAAAAAAACCGGATATTTCCGGTTTCATCCACTCATATCCGGACAAAGTGGTGTTTAATTCGTAGTCAATGGGCCGAGAAAATCAAAGTACAAATGGTTTTGGAGAAAAGCAAAGTCTTTTCGTTAGGCAAGTGCATAAAATGTCATCTGTACAAACAGAAATATCAGGTTTGATTGCCGCATTTCCTCTAGCTTTCTCCCTAGAAAACACTAATGTGTAGAGCTGGTGTCTCCATGTGGAACCAATTAGTGTTTGCAAGCACAAAATTAAATGTTCCCTGAAAAAAAACATTCAAAAAAATAAAGTCCATGGATAATACCAGGAATACACAAACAGAGGGGATGTAGCAATATTTCAGATTGAGTTATCCAAAACACAACCAGATATTTCTGGTTTCATCCAGTCATATCCGGATAAAGTGGTGTGGAATTCGTATGCAATGGACCGAGAAAATCACAGTAAAAATGGTTTTGGAGAAAATGAAAGCCTTTTCGTTATGCAAGTGCATAAAATGTCATCTATACAAACAGAAATATCAGTTTTGTTTGCCACAGTTCCTCTAGCTTGCTCCCTAGAAAATACGAATGTGTAGAGCTTGTGTCCCCATGTGGTGCCAATTAGTGTTTCTAGAGTACAAAATAAAATGTTCCCTGATAAAAACATTCAAAACAAGAAAATCCACTATGATATCCAGAAAACACAAGCACAGACACTTTCACAATATTTCGGATTGAGTTAGCCAAAGAACAACCGGATATTTCTGGTTTCGACCAGTCATATCATAAAAAAGTGGTGTGGAATTCGTACACAATGGACTGAGGAAATCAGAGTAAAAATGGTTTTGGAGAAAAGCAAAGTCTTTTCGTTACACAAGTGCATAAAATGTCATCTATAGAAACAGAAATATGATGTTTGTTTGCCACAGTTCCTCTAGCTTTCTCCATAGAAAATAGAAATATGTAGAGCTGGTGTCTCTATGGGGAACCAATTAGTGTATCTAAGTTCAAAATTAAATGTTCCCCGATAAAAAAACATTGAAAACAATAAAGTCCATTGATAATACCCAAAAAAACAAACAGAGAAGCTGTAGCAATATCTGGATTGAGTTAGGCAAAAATAACAGGACATTTCCGGTTACAACCAGTCATATCCGGACAAACTGGTGAGGAATTCATATGCAGTGTACCGAGGAAATCACAGTGAAAATGGTTTTTGAGAAAAGCAAAGTCTTTTCATTAGGCAAGTGCATAAAATGTCATCGATACAAACAGAAATATCGTGTTTGTTTGCCGCAGTTCCACTAGCTTTAGCCATAGAAAACACGAATGTGTAGAGCTGGTGTCCCCATGATGAACCAATTAGTGTTTCTACGGTACAAAATTAAATGTTCCCTGATAAAAACATTCAAAACAATAAAGTCCATCGATAATATCCAGAAAACACAAACACAGAAACTTTCAAAATATTTCGCATTGAGTTAGACAAAACAGAACCGGATATTTCCGGTTTCAACCAGAGATATCCGGAAAAAGGCGTTTGGAATTCCTACGTAATGGACCGAAATATCAATGTAAAAATGGTTTTGGAGAAATGTAAAGTCTTTTCGTTAGGCAAGTGCATAAAATGTCATCTATACAAACAGAAATATCATGTTTGTTTGCCACAGTTCCTCCTGCTTTCTCCCTAAAAAATATGAATATGTTCAGCTGGTGTCTCCTTGTGGAACCATTTAGTGTATCTAAGTTCAAAACTAAATGTTCCCCGATAAAAAACATTGAAAACAAGAAAGTCCATTGATAATATCCGAAAAACAGAAACACAGAGGCAGTAGCAATACCTGTGATTGAGTTATACAAAAAAAAAAGCAGATATTTCTGGTTTCATCCAGTCATATCCGGACAAACTGGTGTGGCATCTGTATGCAATGGACCGAGAAAATCACAGTACAAATGGTTTAGGAGAAAAGCTTTTCGTTAGGCAAGTGCATAAAATGTCATCTATACAAACAGAAATATCATGTTTGTTTGCCGCAGTTCCTCTAGCTTTCTCCGTAGAAAATACAAATGCGTAGAGCTGGTGTCTCCATGTGAAAACAATTAGTGTTTCAACGGTACAAAATTAAAAGTTCCCTGATAGAAAACATTCAAAACAACAAATTCCCTTCATAATATCAGGAATATACAAACACAGAGGCTGTAGCCTTATCTGGGATTGAGTTAGGCAAAACACAGCCATCCCACTCCTTGGAATTTACACAAAGGAAATTAATTTGGTTAATAAAAAAGCCATCTGCACATTAATGTTTATTGCAGCCCAATTCACAATAGCTAAGACCTGGATCCAACGCAAATGCCCATCAACAGTAGACTGGATAAAGAAATTATGGGACATGTACTCCATAGAATACTATACAGCAGTAAGGAACAATGAAACCCAGACATTTGCAACAAGATGGAGGGATCTGGAAAGCATCATGCTGAGTGAATTAAGCCAGTCCCAAAGAGACAAATATCATTTGTTTTCCCTGATCGGCGACAATTGAGCACCAAAGGGGAAACCTGTTGAAGTGAAATGGACACTATCAGAAACAATGACCTGATCAGCTTTTGTCCTGACTCTAGATGTACAATGTAATACTTTATCCGTTTTAGTATTTGTTGTTGTTGTTGTTGTTGTCCTAGTACTAGTGGTTGAACTCTGTAATTAACTCACAATTATTCTTAGGTGTTTAAATTTTAACTGAAAAGTGATCCCTGTTAAATTTCAGAGTGGGAAAAGAGAGGGAGGAGATGCACAGTTTGGGACATGCACAATCAGTCTTGCCCCAAATGATGGAGATAGTAATGTGCCAGGGGATTCCAATACAATCCCATCAAGGAGGCATGTACCAATGGCATCTCACTAGTCCAAGTGATCAATTTCAGTTCACATTGGATGGCTTGGATAGGTCTAAGAAACAAAGGGATCACACAAACAAGACTGCTGTCTGCTAATACTATCTGATAGAATCAAGGAGGGAGAGAAGGATCCAGCATGGGAAGTGGGATACACAGCAGACTCATAGAATGGCAGATGTCCTAGATGACACTCTGGCCTCAGAATCAGCCCTTAAGGCTTTCGGATCTGGCTGAAGAGCCCATGAGAGCATTGTAGGCATGGAAAGCCAAGATACCATGGGAAAGAAAAAAAGAAGAAGACCTAAATGAAAGATCTCTGGAAGTGAGATCCCGGTGGAAAGAACGGGGACATCAAAGAAGGAGGTACCTTTCTCTGAAGGGAGGAGAGAACTTCCACTTTGACTGTGACCCTATCGGAATAAGATCAAAGTCAGCGAACCCTAAAGGCTTCCATAGCCCTGGCAACTCATGACTAGAGCCTAGGGAGATTACTGACGCCATGAACAAGAGTGTCAAATTGTTAAGTCAGCAACAGGAGTCACTGTGTACTTAACATCCCATGTGGGATCTGTCCTTAATGTGTTGTCTAATGTGCAGTGATGCTATAACTAGAACTGAAACAGTATTTTTACACTTTGTGTTTCTGCGTGGGTAAAAACTGATGAGATCTTTACTAATTATATACTGAATCGATCTCCTGTATATAAAGATAATTGGAAATGAAAAAAAAAAACCTGGTTTTAAATTGGAAATGGCATAGAAAATTAATTAATTTTTTTAAAAAAATAATATGTAGGATCTCTGCCTTTAATGTGCTGTACACTCTTATTTAATACTATAACTAGTACTCCAACAGTATTTTTTTTCACTTTGTGTTGCTATATGGGGGATACTGTTGAAATCGTTACCTAATTTATACTAAGCTGATCTTTTGTATATAAAGAGAATTGAAAATAAATCATGATGTGATTGGAAGGGGAGAGGGAGCGGGAAAGGGGAGGGTTGTGGGTGGGAGGGAAGTTTTGGGAGGGGGAAGCCATTGTAACACATGAGTTGTACTTAGGAAATTTATATTCATTAAATAAAAGTTTAAAAAAATATCATGTTTGTTTGCCGCAGTTCCTCTATCTTTCTCCCTAGAAAATACGAATGTGTAGGTCTGGTGTTCCCATGATGAAGCAATTAGTTTTTCTATGGTACAAAATTAAATGTTCCCTGATAACAACATTCAAAACAATAAAGTCCATCGATAATATTCAGAAAACGCAAACACAGAGGAAGTAACAATATCTGGGATTGAGTTAGCCAAAACAAAACTGGATATTTCTGGTTTCATCCAGTCATATCCCGACAAAGTGGTGTGGAATTCCTATGCAATGCACTGAGAAAATCACAGTACAAATGGTTTTGGAGAAAAGCAAAGTCTTTTCGTTAGGCAAGTGCATAAAATGTCATCTATACAAACAGAAATATCATGTTGTTTGTCGCAGTTCCTCTAGCTTTCTCCCTAGAAAATACGAATGTGCAGAGCTGGTGTCTCCATGTGGATCAAATTAGTGATTCCAACCACAAAATTAAATGTTCCCTGATAAAAAACATTAAAGACAATAAAGTCCGTTTATAATATCTAGAAAATACAAACACAGAGGCAGTAGCAATACGTGGGATTGAATTAGTCAAAACATAACAGGATATTTCCGGTTTCATCCAGTCATATCCGGACAAACTGGTGTGGAATTCATATGCAATGCCCCGAGAAAATCACAGTAAAAATTTTTTTGAAGAAAAGCAAAGTCTTTTCCTTACGCAAGTGCATTAAATGTCATCGATAGAAACATAAATATCATGTTTGTTTGCCTCAGTTCCTCCAGCTTTCTCCCCAGAAAATACGAATATGTTCAGCTGGTGTTTCCATATGGAACCAATTAGTGATTCCAAGCACAAAATTAAATGTTCCCTGATAAAAACATTCAAAGCAATGAAGTCCGTGGATAATATCAGGAATACACAAACACAGAGACTTTCACAAAATTTCGGATTGAGTTAGCCAAAACACTACCGGATCTTTCTGATTTCATCCAGTCATATCCGGAGAAAGTGGGTGTGGAATTCTTATGTATTGCACAGAAAAAGTCAGAGTAAAATGGTTTTGGAGAAAAGCAAAGTCTCTTCATTAGGCAAGTGCATAAAATCTCATCGATACAAACAGAAATATCATGTTTGTTTGCCGCAGTTATTCTAGCTTTCTCGCTAGAAAATACAAATGTGTAGAGCTGGTGTCCCCATGATGAACAAATTAGTGCTTCTAGGGTACAAAATTAAATGTTCCCTAATAAGAATATTCAAAACAATAAAGTCCATCGATGATTCCAGAAAACCCAAGCACAGAGTCTTTCTCAATATTTCGGATTGAGTTAGCCAAAACACAACCGGATATTTCCAGTTTCATCCGATCATATCCGGAGAGAGTGGTGTGGAATTCGTGTGCAATGGACTGAGAAAATCACAGTAAAACTGGTTTTGGAGAAAAGCAAAGTCGTTTCGTTAGGCAAGTGCATAACATGTCATCGACACAAACAGAAATATCATGTTTGTTTGCTGCAGTTCCTCTAGCTTTCTCCCTAGAAAATACGAATGTGTAGAGCTGGAGTCTCCATGTGGAAACAATTAGTGTTTCACAGCACAAAATTAAATGCTCCCTGATAAAGAACATTCAAAACAATAAAGTCTGAGGATAATATCAGGAATACACTAACACATTGGCTGTAGCAATATCTGGGATTGAGGTAGCCAAAACAAAACTGGATATTTCCGGTTTCATCCAGGCATATCCGGACAAATTAGGGTGGAATTTCTGTGCAATGGACTGAGAAAATCACAGTAAAACTGGTTTTGGAGAAAAGCAAAGTCTTTTCGTTAGGCAAGTGCATAAAATGTTATCTATACAAACAAAAATATCATGTTTATTTGCGGAAGTTCCTCTAGCTTTCTCCCTAGAAAATACGAATGTGTGGAGCTGGTGTCCCCATGTGGAACCAATTAGTGTTTCAATGGTACAAAATTAAATGTTCTCTGATAAAAAGCATTCAAAACACTAAAGTCCATCGATAATATCCAGAAAACACAAACACAGAGGCTGTAGCAATATATGGGATTCAGTTAGCCAAAATAGAACCGGATATTTCCGGTTTCAACCTGTCATATCCAGACAAACTGGTGTGGAATTCGTATGCAATGGACCGAGACAGTCACAGTAAAAATGGTTTTGGAGAAAAGCAAAGTCGTTTCGTTAGGCAATTGCATAAAATGTCATCGATACAAACAGAAATATCATGTTTGTTTGCCGCAGTTCCTCTAGCTTTCTCCCTAGTAAATACAAATGTGTAGAGCTGGTGTCTCCATGTGGAAACAATTAGTGTTTCACAGCACAAAATTAAATGTTCCCTGATAAAACACATTGAAAAACATAACGTCCATGCATAATATCGGGAATACACAAACACAGAGGCTGTAGCAATATCTGGGATTGAGTTAGCCAAAACACAACCAGATATTTCTGGTTTCATCCACTCATATCCGGACAAAGTGGTGTGGAATTCGTATGCAATGGACCGAGAAAATCAGAGTACAAATTGTTTTGGAGAAAAGCAAAGTCTTTACGTTAGGCAAGTGCATAACATGTCATCGATAAAACAGAAATATCATGTTTGTTTGCCGCAGTTCCTCTACCTTTCTCCCTAGAAAATACGAATGTGTAGAGCTGGTGTTCCCATGTGGAAACAATTAGTGTTTCACAGCACAAAATTAAATGCTCCCTGATAAAGAACATTCAAAACAATAAAGTCTGTGGATAATATCAGGAATACACTAAACCATTGGCTGTAGCAATATCTGGGATTGAGTTAGCCAAAACAAAACCCGATATTTCCGGTTACTTGCAGTCATATCTGGACAACCTGGTGTGGAATTCGTATGCAATGGACCGAGAAAATCACAGTAAAACTGGTTTTGGAGAAAAACAAACTCTTTTCGTTAGGCAAGTGCATAAAATGTCATCTATACAAAAAGAAATATCATGTTTATTTGCGGAAGTTCCTCTAGCTTTCTCCCTAGAAAATACGAATGTGTAGAGCTGGTGTCCCCATGTGGAACCAATTAGTGTTTCAATGGTACAAAATTAAATGTTCCCTGATAAAAACATTCAAAACACTAAAGTCCATCGATAATATCCAGAAAACACAAACACATTGGCTATAGCAGTATCTGGGATTGAGTTAGCCAAAACAAAACCGGATATTTCCGGTTTTTTGCAGTCATTTCCGGACGAACTGGTGCGGAATTCATATGCAATGGAACGAAAATAACAGTACAAATGGTTTTGGAGAAAAGCAAAGTCTTTTCGTTAGGCAAGTGCATAAAATAGCATCTATAGAAACAGAAATATCATGTTTGTTTGCCACAGTTCCTCTAGCTTTCTCCCTAGAAAATACGAATGTGTGGAGCTGGTGTCCCCATGTGGAACCAATTAGTGTTTCACAGAACAAAATTAAATGTTCCCGGATAAAAACATTCAAAACACTAAAGTCCATCGATAATATCCAGAAAACACAAACACAGAGGCTGTAGCAATATCTGGGATTGAGTTAGCCAAAAGAGAACCGGATATTTCCGGTTTCATCCTGTCATATCCAGACAAAGTGGTGTGGAATTCGTATGCCATGGACCGAGACAATCACAGTAAAAATGGTTTTGGAGAAAATCAAAGTCTTTTCATTAGGCAAGCGCATAAAATGTCATTTATACAAACAGAAATATCATGTTTGTTTGCCGCAGTTCCTCTAGCTTTCTCCCTAGAAAATACGAAAGTGTAGAGCTGGTGTCTCCATGTGGAACCAATTAGCGTTCCAAGAACAAAATTAAATGTTCCCTGAAAAAAACATTGAAAAATATGAAGTCCATGCATAATATTGGGAATACACAAACACAGAGGCTGTAGCAATATCTGGGATTGAGTTAGCCAAAACACAACCAGATATTTCTGCTTTCATCCACTCATATCCGGACAAACTGTTGTGGAATTCCTATGCAATGGACCGAGAAAATCAGAGTACAAATGGTTTTGGAGAAAAGCAAAGTCGTTTCGTTAGGCAAGTGCATAACAAGTCATCGATACAAACAGAAATATCATGTTTGTTTGCCGCAGTTCCTCTAGCTTTCTCCCTAGAAAATATGAATGTGTAGAGCTGGTGTCTCCATGTGGAACCAATTAGTGTTTCCAAGCACAAAATTAAATGCTCCCTGAAAAAAAAAAACATTGAAAAATATAAAGTCCATGCATAATATCAGGAATACACAAACACAGAAGCTGTAGCAATATTTCGGATTGAGTTAGCCAAAACACAACCGGATATTACCAGTTTCATCCACTGATATCCGGAGAAAGTGGTGTGGAATTCGTATGCAATGGAACGAGAAAATCACAGTAAAACTGGTTTTGGAGAAAAGCAAAGTCGTTTCGTTGGGCAAGTGCATAACATGTCATCGATACAAAGAGAAATATCATGTTTGTTTGCTGCAGTTCCTCTACCTTTCTCCCTAGAAAATACGAATATGTAGAGCTGGTGTCTCCATGTGGAAACAATTAGTGTTTCACAGCACAAAATTAAATGTTCCCTGATAAAGAACATTCAAAACAATAAAGTCTATGGATAATATCAGGAAATCACAAACACATTGGCTGTAGCAATATCTGGGATTGAGTTAGCCAAAACAAAACCCGATATTTCCGGTTACTTGCAGTCATATCTGGACAACCTGGTGTGGAATTCGTATGCAATGGACCGAGAAAATCACAGTAAAACTGGTTTTGGAGAAAAGCAAAGTCTTTTCATTAGGCAAGCGCATAAAATGTCATCTATACAAACGGAAATATCATGTTTGTTTGCCGCAGTTCCTCTAGCTTTCTCACTAGATAATACCAAAGTGTAGAGCTGGTGTCCCCATGTGGAAACAATTAGTGTTTCACAGCACAAAATTAAATGCTCCCTGATAAAGAACATTCAAAACAATAAAGTCTGTGGATAATATCAGGAATAAACTAAAGCATTGGCTGTAGCAATATCTGTGATTGAGTTAGCCAAAACAAAACGGGATATTTCCGGTTTCATCCAGGCATATCCGGACAAATTGATGTGGAATTCGTGTGCAAAGGACCGAGAAAATCACAATAAAAATGGTTTTGGATAAAAACAAACTCTTTTCATTAGGCAAGTGCATAAAATGTCATCTATACAAAAAGAAATATCATGTTTATTTGCGGAAGTTCCTCTAGCTTTCTCCCTAGAAAATACGAATGTGTAGAGCTGGTGTCCCCATGTGGAACCAATTAGTGTTTCAATGGTACAAAATTAAATGTTCCCTGATAAAGAACATTCAAAACAATAAATTCTGTGGATAATATCAGGAATACACTAACACATTGGCTGTAGCAATATCTGGGATTGAGGTAGCCAAAACAAAACTGGATATTTCTGGTTTCATCCAGGCATATCCGAACAAATTATGGTGGAATTTGTGTGCAATGTACTGAGAAAATCACAATAAAAATGGTTTTGGAGAAAAGCAAAGTCTTTTCGTTAGGCAAGTGCATAAAATGTTATCTATGCAAACAAAAATATCATGTTTATTTGCGGAAGTTCCTCTAGCTTTCTCCCTAGAAAATACGAATGTGTGGAGCTGGTGTCACCATGTGGAACCAATTAATGTTTCTAGGGTATAAAATTAAATGTTCTCTGATAAAAAACATTCAAAACACTAAAGTCCATCGATAATATCCAGAAAACACAAACACAGAGGCTGTAGCAATATCTGGGATTGAGTTAGCCAAAACTCAACCAGATATTTCTGCTTTCATCCACTCATATCCGGAAAAACTGGTGTGGAATTCGTATGCAATGGACCGAGAAAATCAGAGTACAAATGGTTTTGGAGAAAACCAAAGTCTTTTCATTAGGCAAGCGCATAAAATGTCATCTATACAGACAGAAATATCATGTTTGTTTGCCGCAGTTCCTCTAGCTTTCTCCCTAGAAAATACGAAAGTGTAGAGCTGGTGTCTCCATGGGGAACCAAGTAGTGTTTCCAAGCACAAAATTAAATGTTCCCTGAAAAACACATAGAAAAATATAAAGTCCATGCATAATATCGGGAATACACAAACACATTGGCTGTAGCAATATCTGGGATTGAGTTAGCCAAAACAAAACTGGATATTTCTGGTTTCGTCCTGTCATATCCGGACAACCTGGTGTGGAATTCGTATGCAATGGACCGAGAAAATCACAGTAAAAATGGTTTTGGAGAAAATCAAAGTCTTTTCATTAGGCAAGCGCATAAAATGTCATTTATACAAACAGAAATATCATGTTTGTTTGCCGCAGTTCCTCTAGCTTTCTCCCTAGAAAATACGAAAGTGTAGAGCTGATGTCTCCATGTGGAACCAATTAGCGTTCCAAGAACAAAATTAAATGTTCCCTGAAAAAAAAACATTGAAAAATATGAAGTCCATGCATAATATCGGGAATACACAAACACAGAGGCTGTAGCAATATCTGGGATTGAGTTAGCCAAAACACAACCAGATATTTCTGCTTTCATCCACTCATATCCGGACAAACTGGTGTGGAATTCCTATGCAATGGACCGAGAAAATCACAGTACAAATGGTTTTGGAGAAAAGCAAAGTCGTTTCGTTAGGCAAGTGCATAACATGTCATCGATACAAACAGAAATATCATGTTTGTTTGCCGCAGTTCCTCTACCTTTCTCCCTAGAAAATACGAATGTGTAGAGCTGGTGTCTCCAAGTGGAACCAAGGAGTGTTTCCAAGCACAAAATTAAATGTTCCCTGAAAAAAAACATTGAAAAATATAAAGTCCAAGCATAATATCAGGAATACACAAACACAGAAACTGTAGCAATATTTCGGATTGAGTTAGCCAAAACACAACCGGATATTTCCAGTTTCATCCACTCATATCCAGAGAAAGTGGTGTGGAATTCTTATGCAATGGACCGAGAAAATCACAGTAAAACTGGTTTTGGAGAAAAGCAAAGTCGTTTCATTATCAAGTGCATAACATATCATCGACACAAACAGAAATATCATGTTTGTTTGCCACAGTTTCTCTAGCTTTCTCCCTAGAAAATACGAATGTGTAGAGCTGGAGTCTCCATGTGGAAACAATTAGTGTTTCACAGCACAAAATTAAATGCTCCCTGATAAAGAACATTCAAAACAATAAAGTCTGTGGATAATATCAGGAATACACTAACACATTGGCTGTAGCAATATCTGGGATTGAGGTAGCCAAAACAAAACTGGATATTTCCGGTATCATCCAGGCATATCCGGACAAATTAGGGTGGAATTCGTGTGCAATGGACTGAGAAAATCACAGTAAAAATGGTTTTGGAGAAAAGCAAAGTCTTTTCGTTAGGCAAGTGCATAAAATGTCATCTATACAAACAGAAATATCATGTTTATTTGCGGAAGTTCCTCTAGCTTTCTCCGTAGAAAATACGAAAGTGTGGAGCTGGTGTCCCCATGTGGAACCAATTAGTGTATCAATGGTACAAAATTAAATGTTCTCTGATAAAAAACATTCAAAACACTAAAGTCCATCGATAATATCCAGAAAACACAAACACAGAGGCTGTAGCAATATCTGGGATTGAGTTAGCCAAAACAAAACGGGATATTTCCGGTTTCATCCTGCCATATATGGACAAAGTGGTGTGGAATTCGTATGCCATGGACTGAGACAATCACAGTAAAAATGGTTTTGGAGAAAAGCAAAGTCGTTTCGTTAGGCAAGTGCATAACATGTCATCGATACAAACAGAAATATCATGTTTGTTTGCCGCAGTTCCTCTAGCTTTCTCCCTAGAAAATACAAATGTGTAGAGCTGGTGTCTCCATGTGGAAACAATTAGTGTTTCACAGCACAAAATTAAATGTTCCCTGAAAAAAGACATTGAAAATTATAAAGTCCATGCATAATATCAGGAATACACAAACACAGAAGCTGTAGCAATATTTCGGATTGAGTTAGCCAAACACAACCGGATATTTCCAGTTTCATCCGCTCATATCGAGAGAAAGTGGTGTGGAGTTCTTATGCAATGGACCGAGAAAATCACAGTAAAACTGGTTTTGGAGAAAAGCAAAGTCGTTTCGTTAGGCAAGTGCAAAACATGCTATCGACACAAACAGAAATATCATGTTTGTTTGCCAAAGTTCCTCTAGCTTTCTCCCTAGAAAATACGAATGTGTAGAGCTGGAGTCTCCATGTGGAAACAATTAGTGTTTCACAGCACAAAATTAAATGCTCCCTAATAAAGAACATTCAAAACACTAACGTCCATCGATAATATCCAGAAAACACAAACACAGAGTCTGTAGCAATATCTTGGATTGAGTTAGCCAAAACACAACCAGATATTTCTGGTTTCATCCACCCATATCCGGAAAAACATGTGTGGAATTCGTATGCAATGGACCGAGAAAATCACAGTACAAATGGTTTTGGAGAAAAGCAAAGTCGTTTCGTTAGGCAAGTGCATAACATGTCATCGATACAAACAGAAATATCATGTTTGTTTGCCGCAGTTCCTCTAGCTTTCTCCCTAGAAAATACGAATGTGTAGAGCTGGTGTCTCCATGTGGAACCAAGGAGTGTTTCCAAGCACAAAATTAAATGTTCCCTGAAAAAAAACATTGAAAAATATAAAGTCCAAGCATAATATCAGGAATACACAAACACAGAAACTGTAGCAATATTTCGGATTGAGTTAGCCAAAACACAACCGGATATTTCCAGTTTCATCCACTCATATCCAGAGAAAGTGGTGTGGAATTCTTATGCAATGGACCGAGAAAATCACAGTAAAACTGGTTTTGGAGAAAAGCAAAGTCGTTTCATTATCAAGTGCATAACATATCATCGACACAAACAGAAATATCATGTTTGTTTGCCACAGTTTCTCTAGCTTTCTCCCTAGAAAATACGAATGTGTAGAGCTGGAGTCTCCATGTGGAAACAATTAGTGTTTCACAGCACAAAATTAAATGCTCCCTGATAAAGAACATTCAAAACAATAAAGTCTGTGGATAATATCAGGAATACACTAAACCATTGGCTGTAGCAATATCTGGGATTGAGTTAGCCAAAACAAAACCCGATATTTCCGGTTACTTGCAGTCATATCTGGAAAACCTGGTGTGGAATTCGTATGCAATGGACCGAGAAAATCACAGTAAAACTGGTTTTGGAGAAAATGAAAGCCTTTTCGTTAGGCAAGTGCATAAAATGTCATCTATACAAAAAGAAATATCATGTTTATTTGCGGAAGTTCCTCTAGCTTTCTCCCTAGAAAATACGAATGTGTAGAGCTGGTGTCCCCATGTGGAACCAATTAGTGTTTCAATGGTACAAAATTAAATGTTCCCTGATAAAAACATTCAAAACACTAAAGTCCATCGATAATATCCAGAAAACACAAACACATTGGCTATAGCAGTATCTGGGATTGAGTTAGCCAAAACAAAACCGGATATTTCCGGTTTCATCCAGGCATATCCGGACAAATTATGGTGGAATTCGTGTGCAATGGACTGAGAAAAGTACAGTAAAAATGGTTTTGGAGAAAAGCAAAGTCTTTTCGTTAGGGAAGTGCATAAAATGTCATCTATACAAACAAAAATATCATGTTTATTTCCGGAAGTTCCTCTAGCTTTCTCCCTAGAAAATACGAATGTGTAGAGCTGGTGTCCCCATGTGGAACCAATTAGTGTTTCAATGGTACAAAATTAAATGTTCTCTGATAAAAAACATTCAAAACACTAAAGTCCATCGATAATATCCAGAAAACACAAACACAGAGGCTGTAGCAATATCTGGGATTCAGTTAGCCAAAATAGAACCGGATATTTCCGGTTTCATCCTGTCATATCCGGACAAAGTGGTGTGGAATTCGTATGCCATGGACTGAGACAATCACAGTTAAAATGGTTTTGGAGAAAAGCAAAGTCGTTTCGTTAGGCAAGTGCATAAAATTTCATTGATACAAACAGAAATATCAAGTTTGTTTGCCGCAGTTCCTCTAGCTTTCTCCCTATTAAACACAAATGCGTAAAGCTGGTGTCCCTATGTGGAACCAATTAGTGTTTCACAGAACAAAATTAAATGTTCCCGGATAAAAACATTCAAAACACTAAAGTCCATCGATAATATCCAGAAAACACAAACACAGAGGCTGTAGCAATATCTGGGATTGAGTTAGCCAAAACACAACCAGATATTTCTGGTTTCATCCACTCATATCCGGACAAAGTGGTGTGGAATTCGTATGCAATGGACTGAGAAAATCACACTAAAATGGTTTTGGTGAAAAGCAAAGTCGTTTCGTTAGGCAAGTGCATAACATGTCATCGATACAAAGAGAAATATCATGTTTGTTTGCCAAAGTTCCTCTAGCTTTCTCCCTAGAAAATATGAATGTGTAGAGCTGGTGTCTCCATGAGGAAACAATGAGTGTTTCACAGCACAAAATTAAAAGTTCCCTGATAAAGAACATTCAAAACAATAAAGTCTGTGGATAATATCAGGATATCACAAACACATTGGCTGTAGCAATATCTGGGATTGAGTTAGCCAAAATAAAACCCGATATTTCCGGTTCCTTGCAGTCATATCTGGACAACCTGGTGTGGAATTCGTATGCAATGGACCGAGACAATCACAGTAAAACTGGTTTTGGAGAAAAGCAAAGTCTTTTCATTAGGCAAGCGCATAAAATGTCATCTATAGAAACAGAAATATCATGTTTGTTTGCCGCAGTTCCTCTAGCTTCTCCCTATAAAATACAAAAGTGTAGAGCTGGTGTCTCCATGTGGAACCAATTAGTGTTTCACAGCACAAAATTAAATGTTCCCTGAAAAAAACGTAGAAAAATATAAAGTCCATGCATAATATCGGGAATACACAAACACATTGGCTGTAGCAATATCTGGGATTAGTTAGCCAAAACAAAACCGGATATTTCTGGTTTCGTCCTGTCATATCCGAACAACCTGGTGTGGAATTCGTAAGCAATGGACCGAGAAAATCACAGAAAACTGGTTTTGGAGAAAAGCAAAGTCGTTTCGTTAGGCAAGTGCATAACATGTCATTGATACAAACAGAAATATCATGTTTGTTTGCCACCGTTCCTCTAGCTTTCTCCCTAGAAAATAAGAATGTGTAGAGCTGGTGTCTCCATGTGGAAACAATTAGTGTTTCACAGCACAAAATTAAAGGCTCCCTGATAAAGAACATTCAAAACAATAAAGTCTGTGGATAATATCAGGAATACACAAAACATTGGCTGTAGCAATATCTGGGATTGAGTTAGCCAAAACAAAACGGGATATTTCCGGTTTCATCCAGTCATATCCGGACAAATTGATGTGGAATTCGTGTGCAATGGACCGAGAAAATCACAATAAAAATGGTTTTGGAGAAAAACAAAGTCTTTTCTTTAGGCAAGTGCATAAAATGTCATCTATACAAACAGAAATATCATGTTTATTTGCAGAAGTTCCTCTAGCTTTCTCCCTAGAAAATACGAATGTGTAGAGCTGGTGTCCCCATGTGGAACCAATTAGTGTTTCAATGGTACAAAATTAAATGTTCCCTGATAAAAACATTCAAAACACTAAAGTCCATCGATAATATCCAGAAAACACAAACACATTGGCTGTAGCAATATCTGGGATTGAGTTAGCCAAAACACAACCAGATATTTCTGGTTTCATCCACTCATATCCGGACAAAGTGGTGTGGAATTCGTATGCAATGGACCGAGAAAATCACACTAAAAATGGTTTTGGAGAAAAGCAAAGTCGTTTCGTTAGGCAAGTGCATAACATGTCATCGATTCAAAGAGAAATATCATGTTTGTTTGCTGCAGTTCCTCTAGCTTTCTTCCTAGAAAATATGAATGTGTAGAGCTGGTGTCTCCATGAGGAAACAATTAGTGTTTCACAGCACAAAATTAAATGTTCCCTGCTGTGTGCAGCAGGAGCCTGCCGGGCGGCGGGAGCGGAGCCGTGTGCGGCGGGAGCCGAGCAGTGTGCGGCGGGAGCCGTGTGCGGTGGGAGCCGTGCCACAGAACCTCGCCAGCGCGGGAACCAACGGAGGAGGGTAAGACCTCAGAAATCCAAGACATTGAGGGGGGAGGGCAACAGAGGCCTCACCCTTCACTCAACAAGCAAAACAAAGAGCACTGCGATTTTACATATCTAAAGCCCAGCCAAACTCAATAACTTTAGCAAAACTGGAGAATGCATTGAGGGCTGAATAAACTCTTGGTGTGGTCCCAGAGGTAGATCAAACGAATACTCACAGAGGCCAGATTTCAACTACCCTCAACTCCACTCCCAACTGAGTCAAAAAAAAAACATAAATTATCTCCAACATGCCAAACAATAGACATAGAAGCTGAGGTAACAAAAGCAAGGAAGACACTATGACGCCCCCAAATGAGAAAGACACGCCAAAGCAAGATTATGAAGATGAAGAGATAGAGGAAATGCAATAAGCAGATCTCAAAAAAGTGATAGGAACATTAAGAAATTCTCAAAAACAAATTCTTGAACTACAGAAATCCTTAATGGACAAGATAGAAAATCTCTCCCGTGAAAATGAAATATTAAGGAGAAATCAAAATGAAATGAAAAAACTAGTAGAACATAAAACTGAGATAGTGACAAAAAACCTCAATGAAATGAAGAACTCAATAGATCAAATGGCAAACACACTAGAGAGCCTTAAAAACAGAATGGGTGAAGCAGAAGAGAGAATATCGGAATTAGAAGACAGAGAACAGGAAAGGAAACAGTCAAATCAAAGAAAAGAGGAAGAAATCAGAAATCTAAAAAACACTGTCAGGAATCTACAGGATACTATTAAAAAACCCAACATTCGGGTTCTAGGAGTTCCTGAAGGCATGGAAAGGGAGAAAGGATTAGAAGGCCTTTTTAGTGAGATACTAGCAGAAAATTTCCCAGGTTTGGAGAAAGACAGAGGCATCCTAGTACAGGAAGCTCATAGAACCCCTAATAAACATGACCAAAAGAGAACCTCACCACGTCACGTCATAATCAAATTCACCACAGTGAAACACAAAGAAAAGATCCTAAAAGGTGCAAGAGAGAAATGTCATATTACTCTCAGAGGATCTCCAATTAGACTTACAGCTGACTTCTCATCAGAAACCCTACAAGCCAGGAGAGAATGGCAAGATATAGCCCAGGTACTAAGAGAGAAAAACTGCCAGCCCAGAATATTATATCCTGCAAAGCTCTCATTTGTGAATGAAGGTGAAATAAAGACCTTTCACAGCAAACAGAAACTGAAAGAATTTGTCGCCACTCATCCAGCCCTGCAAAAGATGCTTAAAGATGTATTACATACAGAAACACAGAAACACGGTAGCCAATATGAAGGAAGGTAAAGGAAGGAAACCTCACAACAAAAGAACACAGGAATCTCAAACCAGATATCAGAAAATATCTTTGGCAAATGGCAGGGCAAAGTTACTCCTTCTCAATAGTAACATTGAATGTTAATGGCTTGAACTGTCCAGTTAAAAGACACCGATTGGCAGATTGGGTTAAGGAACAAAACCCATCTTTTTGCTGCTTACAAGAAACTCATCTTTCCTACAATGATCCATACAGACTGAAAGTGAAAGGCTGGAAAAAGATACACCATGCCAACAGAAATGAAAAAAGAGCAGGCGTAGCCATCTTAATATCGGACAACATAAACTTTACCATAAAAACTGTCAGGAGACACAAAGAGGGACACTATTTAATGATTAAGGGATCCATTCAACAGGAAGATATAACAATTATCAATGTATATGCACCGAATCACAGGGCACCAGCTTATTTAAAAGACTTGTTAAGGGACTTAAAGGGAGACTTAGACCCCAATACAATAGTACTGGGGGACTTCAATACTCCACTCTCAGAGATAGACAGATCATCAGGACAGAAGATCAACAAGGAGACAGCAGATTTAAATGACACTATAGCTCAAATGGATCTAACAGATATCTACAGAACATTTCATCCTACATCTAAGTACTTTACATTCTTCTCACAGTATATGGAACCTTCTCTAGGATTGACCACATACTAGGCCATAAAGCAAGTCTCAGCAAATTCAAAAGAATTAGAATCATACCATGCAGCTTCTCAGACCACAAAGGAATCAAATTGGAAATTAGCAACTCGGGAATCCCCAGAGCACGTGCAAACACATGGAGATTGAACAACATGCTCCTGAATGAACAATGGGTCATAGAAGAAGTTAAAAGAGAAATCAAAAATTTTCTGGAAGTAAATGAGGATAACAACACAACATACCAAAACCTATGGGATACAACAAAAGCAGTGTTAAGAGGAAAGTTTATATCAATAGGTGCCTACATCAAGAAATTGGAGAGGCACCAAATAGATGAGCTTTCAAGTCATCTCAAGGATCTAGAAAATCTGCAGCAAACCAAACCCAAACCCAGTAGAAGAAGGGAAATAATTAAAATCAAAGAAGAAATCAACAGGATTGAATCCAAAAAAAATTACAAAAAATCAGCCAAACGAGGAGCTGGTTTTTTGAAAAAATAAACAAAATTGACACCCCATTGGCCCAACTCACTAAAAAAAGAAGAGAAAAGACCCAAATCAATAGGATCAGAGATGAAAAAGGAAACATAACAATAGACACCACAGAAATAAAAAGAATCATCAGAAATTACTACAAGGACTTGTATGCCAGCAAACAGGGAAATCTATCAGAAATGGACAGATTCTTGGACACATACAACCTACCTAAATTGAGCCAGGAAGACATAGGAAACCTAAACAGACCCATAACTGACACAGAAATTGAAACAGTAATAAAGGCCCTCCCAACAAAGAAAAGCCCAGGACCAGATGGATTCACCGCTGAGTTCTACCAGACATTTAGAGAAGAACTAACTCCAATGCTTCTCAAACTATTCAGAGCAATCGAAAAAGAAGGAATTCTCCCAAATTCTTTCTATGAAGCCAGCATCACCTTAATTCCTAAGCCGGAAAAAGATGCAGCATTGAAAGAGAATTACAGACCAATATCCCTGATCAACATAGATGCAAAAATCCTCAATAAAATTCTGACCAATAGAATGCAACAACACATCAGAAAGATCATCCACCCAGACCAAGTGGGATTTATCCCTGGTATGCAAGGATGGTTCAACGTCCGCAAAACAATCAACGTAATACACCACATTAACAGGCTGCAGAAGAAAAACCATATGATTCTCTCAATAGACGCAGAGAAAGCTTTTGATAAAATACAACACCCTTTCATGATGAAAACTCTAAGCAAACTGGGTATGGAATGAACATTCCTCAATACAATCAAAGCAATATATGAAAAACCCATGGCCAACATCCTATTGAATGGGGAAAAGTTGGAAGCATTTCCGCTGAGATGTGGTACCACACAGGGATGCCCACTCTCACCACTGCTATTCAATATAGTTCTGGAAGTTTTAGCTAGAGCTATTAGGCAAGAAAAAGAAATTAAAGGGATACAAATCGGGAAGGAAGAAGTCAAACTATCCCTCTTTGCAGACGATATGATTCTTTATTTAGGGGACCCAAAGAACTCTACTAAGAGACTATTGGAACTCATCGAAGAGTTTGGCAAAGTAGCAGGATATAAAATCAATCCACAAAAATCAACAGCCTTTGTATACACAGGCAATGCCATGGCTGAGGAAGAACTTCTAAAATCAATCCCATTCACAATAGCCACAAAAACAATCAAATACCTTGGAATAAACTTAACCAAGGACGTTAAAGAACTCTATGATGAAAACTACAAAACCTTAAAGAAAGAAATAGAAGAGGATACCAAAAAATGGAGAAATCTTCCATGCTCATGGATTGGAAGAATCAATATCATCAAAATGTCTATTCTCCCAAAAGCAATTTATACATTCAATGCAATACCAATCAAGATACCGAAGACATTCTTCTCAGATCTGGAAAAAATGATACTGAAATTCATATGGAGACACAGAAGACCTCGAATAGCCAAAGCTATCTTGTACAACAAAAACAAAGCCAGAGGCATCACAATCCCAGATTTCAGGGCATACTACAGGGCAGTTATTATCAAAACAGCATGGTACTGGTACAGAAACAGATGGATAGACCAATGGAACAGAATAGAAACACCAGAAATCAATCCAAACATCTACAGCCAACTTATATTTGATCAAAGATCCAAAACTAATCCCTGGAATAAGGACAGTCTATTCAATAAATGGTGCTGGGAAAACTGGATTTCCATATGCAGAAGCTTGAAGCAAGACCCATACCTTTCACCTTACACAAAAATTCACTCAATGTGGATTAAAGACTTAAATCTACGGCCCGAAACCATCAAATTATTAGAGAGCATTGGAGAAACCCTGCAAGATATAGGTACAGGCAAAGACTTTTTGGAAAAGACCCCAGGAGCACAGGCAGTCAAAACCAAAATTAACATTTGGGATTGCATCAAATTGAGAAGTTTCTGTACTTCGAAAGAAACAGTCAGGAAAGTGAAGAGGCAACCGACAGAATGGGAGAAAATATTTGCAAACTATACTACAGATAAAGGGTTGATAACCAGAATCTACAAAGAAATCAAGAAAATCCACAACAACAGAAGAAACAACCCACTGAAGAGATGGGCCAAGGACCTCAATAGACACTTTTCAAAAGAAGAAATCCAAATGGCCAACAGACACATGAAAAAATGTTCAAGATCACTAGCAATCAGAGAAATGCAAATCAAAACCACAATGAGGTTTCACCTCACCCCGGTGAGAATGGCTCACATCCAGAAATCTACCAACAATAGATGCTGGAGAGGATGTGGGGAAAAAGGGACACTAACCCACTGTTGGTGGGAATGCAAACTGGTTAAGCCATTATGGAAGTCAGTCTGGAGATTCCTCGAAACCTGAACATAACCCTACCATACAACCCAGCCATCCCACTCCTTGGAATTTACCCAAAGGAAACTAATTTGGCTACTAAAAAAGCCATCTGCACATTAATGTTTATTACAGCACAATTCACAATAGCTAAGACTTGGAACCAACCCAAATGCCCATCAACAGTAGACTGGATAAAGAAATTATGGGACATGTACTCCATTGAATACTATACAGCAGTAAGGAACAATGAAACCCAGTCATTTGAAACAAGATGGAGGGATCTGGAAAACATCATGCTGAGTGAATTAAGCCAGTCCCAAAGAGACAAATATCATTTGTTTTCCCTGATCGGCGACAACTAACTGAGCACCAAAGGGGAAACCTGCTGAAATGAAATGGACACTATAAGAAACAATGACCTGATCAGCTTAGGTCCTGACTCTAGATATAGAATGTAATACTTTATCCTTATACTTTGCGTTTCTGTGTGGGCACAAACTGATGAGCTCTTTACTAATGATATACTGAAGTGATCTTCTGTATATAAAGAGAATTGGAAATGAAAAAAAAATAACAACCTGGTATTGAAGGGGAAATGGCATAGAAAGTTAATTAATTTGAAAAAAAAATCATGTGGGTTCTCTGTCTTTCATGTGCTGTACATTGCTATTTGATGCTATAATTAGTAATCCAATGGTAGTTTTTTTTCACTTTGTATTGCTATATGGGCAAAATGTTGAAAACTTTACCTAATATATACTAAGCTGATCTTCTGTGTACAAAGAGAATTGAAAATGAATCCTTACATGAATGGAAGGGGAGAGGGAGCGGGAGAGGGGAGGGTTGCGGGCGGGAGGGAAGTTACGGGAGGGGGGAAGCCATCGTAACCCATAAGCTGTACTTTGGAAATTTATATTCATTAAATAAAAGTTTAAAAAAAAACAAAGAAAAAAAAATTAAATGTTCCCTGATAAAGAACATTCAAAACAATAAAGTCTGTGGATAATATCAGGAAATCACAAACACATTGGCTGTTGCAATATCTGGGATTGAGTTAGCCAAAACACAACCAGATATTTCCGGTTACTTGCAGTAATATCTGGACAACCTGGTGTGGAATTCGTATGCAATGGACCGAGACAATCACAGTAAAACTGGTTTTGGAGAAAAGCAAAGTCTTTTCATTAGGCAAGCGCATAAAATGTCATCTATACAAACAGAAATATCATGTTTGTTTGCCGCAGTTCCTCTAGCTTTCTCCCTAGAAAATACAAAAGTGTAGAGTTGGTGTCTCCATGTGGAACCAATTAGTGTTTCCAAGCACAAAATTAAATGTTCCCTGAAAAAAAACATAGAAAAATATAAAGTCCATGCATAATATCGGGAATACACAAACACATTGGCTGTAGCAATATCTGGGATTGAGTTAGCCAAAACAAAACCGGATATTTCTGGTTTCGTCCTGTCATATCCGAACAACCTGGTGTGGAATTCGTAAGCAATGGACCGAGAAAATCACAGTAAAAATGGTTTTGGAGAAAATCAAAGTCTTTTCATTAGGCAAGCGCATAAAATGTCATCTATACAAAAAGAAATATCATCTTGGTTTGCCGCAGTTCCTCTAGCTTTCTCCCTAGAAAATACGAATGTGTAGAGCTGGTGTCTCCATGTGGAACCAATTAGCGTTCCAAGAACAAAATAAAATGTTCCCTGAAAAAAAACATTGAAAAATATGAAGTCCATGCATAATATCGGGAATACACAAACACAGAGGCTGTAGCAATATCTGGGATTGAGTTAGCCAAAACACAACCAGATATTTCTGCTTTCATCCAGTCATATCCGGACAAAGTGGTGTGGAATTCGTATGAAATGGACTGAGAAAATCACAGTACAAATGGTTTTGGAGAAAAGCAAAGTCGTTTCGTTAGGCAAGTGCATAACATGTCATCGATACAAACAGAAATATCATGTTTGTTTGCCGCAGGTCTTCTAGCTTACTCCCTAGAAAATACGAATGTGTAGAGCTGGTGTCTCCATGTGGAACCAATTAGTGTTTCAACGGTACAAAATTAAATGTTCCTTGATAAAAAACATTCAAAAAATAAATTCCATGGATAATATCAGGAATACACAAACACAGAGGCTGTAGCAATATCTGGGATTGAGTTAGCCAAAACAAAACTGGGTATTTCCGGTTTCATCCACTCGTATCCAGACAAACTGGTGAGGAATTCGTATGCAATGGACTGAGAAAATCACAGGAAAAATGCTTTTGGAGAAGAGCAAAGTCTTTACGTTAGGCAAGTGCATAAAATGTCATCTAGACAAACAGAAATATCATGTTTGTTTGCCGCAGTTCCTCTAGCTTTCTCCCTAGAAAATACGAATGTATAGAGCTGGTGTTCCAATGATGAACCAATTAGTGTTTCCAAGCACAAAATTAAATGTTCCCTGATAAAAAACATTCAAAACCATAAAGTCTGTGGATAATATCAAGAATACACAAACACAGAGGCTGTAGCAATATCTGGGATTGAGTTAACCAAAACAAAACCGGATATTTCCGGTTTCATCCAGTCATGTCCATACAAACTCGTGTGGAATTCGCATGCAATGGATGGAGAAAATCACAGTAAAAATGCTTTTGGAGAAGAGCAAAGTCTTTACGTTAGGCAAGAGCATAAAATGTCATCTAGACAAACAGAAATACCATGTTTGTTTGCCGCAGTTCCTCTAGCTTTCTCCCTAGAAAATACGAATGTGTAGAGCTGGTGTTCCAATGATAAACCAATTAGGGTTTCAACGGTACAAAATGAAATGTTACCTGATAAAAACATTCAAAACAATTAGTCCATCGATAGTATCCAGAAAACACAAACACAGGGGCTGTAGCAATATTTGGGATTGAGTTAGCCAAAACACAAGCACATATTTCTGGTTTCATCCAGTCATATCCGGAGAAACTGGTGTGGAATTCGAATGCAATGGACTGAGAAAATCACAGGAAAAGTGCTTTTGGAGAAGAACAAAGTCTTACGTTTGGCAAGTGCATAAAATGTCATCTAGACAAACAGAAATATCATGTTTGTTTGCCAGAGTTCCTCTAGCTTTCTCCCTAGAAAATACGAATGTGTAGAGCTGGTGATTCCATTATGAAAGAATTAGTGTTTCAACCGTACAAAATTAAATGTTCCCTGATAAAAAACATTCAAAACAATAAGACGATTGATAATATCCAGAAATTCAAACACAGAAGCTGTAGCAATATTTCGGATTGAGTTAGTTAAACACAGCCAGATATTTCTAGTTTCATCCAGTCATATCCGGACAAAGTGGTGTGGAATTCGTATGCAATGCACCGAGAAAATCACAGTAAAAATGGTTTTGGAGAAAAGCAAAGTCTTTTTGTTAGGCAAGTGCATTTAATGTCATCAATACAAACAGAAATATCATGTTTGTTTGCCGCAGTTCCTCTAGCTTTCTCCCTAGAAAATACGAATGTGTAGAGCTGGTGACTCCATGTGGAAAAAATTAGTGTTTCCAAGCACAAAATTAAGTGTTCCCTGATAAAAAACATTCAAAACAATTAGTCCATCTATACTATCCAGAAAACACAAGCACAGGAGCTGTAGCAATATTTCGGATTGAGTTAGCCAAAACACAACCAGATATTTCCGGTTTCATCCAGTCATATCTGGACAAACTCATGTGGACTTCGTATGCAATGGACCGAGAAAATCACAGTAAAAATGGTTTTGGAGAAAAGCAAAGTCTTTCTGTTAGGCATGTGCATAAAATGTCATCGAAACAAACAGAAATATCATGTTTGTTTGCAACAGTTCCTCTAGCTTTCTCCCTAGAAAATACGAATGTGTAGAGCTGGTGATTCCTTATGAAAGAAGTAGCGTTTCAATCGTACAAAATTAAATGTTCCCTGATAAAAACATTCAAAACAATAAGCCGATTGATAATATCCAGAAAACACAAACACAGAGGCTATAGCAATATTTCGGATTGAGTTAGCCAAAAGACAACCGGATATTTCTGGTTTCATCCAGTCATTTCTGGACAAACTGGTGTGGAATTTGTATGCAATGGGCCGAGAAAATCAGAGTACAAATGGTTTTGGAGAAAAGCAAAGTCGTTTCGTTAGGCAAGTGCATAAAATTTCATCTAGACAAACAGAAATATCATATTTGTTTGCCGCCTGTCTTCTAGCTTACTCCCTAGAAAATACGAATGTGTAGAGCTGGTGTCTCCATATGGAAACAATTAGTGTTTCAACGGTACAAAATTAAATGTTCCTTGATAAAAAACATTCAAAAAATAAATTCCATGGATAATATCAGGAATACACAAACACCGAGGCTGTAGCAATATTTCGGATTGAGTTAGCCAAAACACAACCAGATATTTCCAGTTTCATCCACTCATATCCGGACAAAGTGGTGTGGAATTTGTGTGCAATGGACTGAGAAAATCACAGGAAAAATGCTTTTGGAGAAGAGCAAAGTCTTTACGTTAGGCCAGTGCATAAAATGTCATCTAGACAAACAGAAATATCATGTTTGTTTGCCACAGTTCCTCTAGCTTTCTCCCTAGAAAATACGAATGTGTAGAGATGGAGTCTCCATGTGGAAACAATTAGTGTTTCACAGCACAAAATTAAATGTTCCCTGATAAAGAACATTCAAAACAATAAAGTCTGTGGATAATATCAGGAATACACTAACACATTGGCTGTAGCAATATCTGGGATTGAGGTAGCCAAACAAAACTGGATATTTCCGGTTTCATCCAGGCATATCCGGACAAATTAGGGTGGAATTCGTGTGCAATGGACTGAGAAAATCACAGTAAAAATGGTTTTGGAGAAAAGCAAAGACTTTTCGTTAGGCAAGTGCATAAAATGTCATCTATAGAAACAAAAAAATATCATATTTATTTGCGGAAGTTCCTCTAGCTTTCTCCCTCGAAAATAGGAATGTGTAGAGCTGGTGTCCCCATGTGGAACCAATTAGTGTTTCAATGGTACAAAATTAAATGTTCCCTGATAAAAACATATAAACACTAAAGTCCATCGATAATATCCAGAAAACACAAACACAGGGGCTGTAGCAATATCTGGGATTGAGTTAGCCAAAATAGAACCGGATATTTCCGGTTTCATCCTGTCATATCCGGAAAAAGTGGTGTGGAATTCGTATGCAATGGACTGAGAAAATCACAGTAAAACTGGTTTTGCAGAAAAGCAAAGTCGTTTCATTAGGCAAGTGCATAACATGTCATCGATACAAACAGAAATATCATGTTTGTTTGCCGCAGTTCCTCTAGCTTTCTCCCTAGAAAATACGAAAGTGTAGAGCTGGTGTCTCCATGTGGAACCAATTAGCGTTTCCAAGCACAAAATTAAATGTTCACTGAAAATAAACTTTGAAAAATATGAAGTACATGCATAATATCGGGAACACACAAACACAGAGGCTGTAGAAATATCTGGGATTGAGTTAGCCAAAACACAACCAGATATTTCTGGTTTCATCCAGTCATATCCAGAAACTGGTGTGGAATTCGTATGCAATAGACCGAGAAAATCACAGTACAAATGGTTTAGGAGAAAAGCAAAGTCGTTTCGTTAGGCAAGTGCATGAAATGTCATCGATACAAACAGAAATATCATGTTTGTTTGCCGCAGTTCCTCTAGTTTTCTCCCTAGAAAATACAAATGTGTAGAGCTGGTGTCTCCATGTGGAAACAATTAGTGTTTCACAGCACAAAATTAAATGTTCCCTGAAAAAAAACATTGAAAAATATAAAGTACATGCATAATATCGGGAATACACAAACACAGAGGCTGTAGCAATATCTGGGATTGAGTTAGCCAAAACACAACCAGATATTTCTGGTTTCATCCAGTCATATCCGGACAAACTGGTGTGGAATTCGTATGCAATGGACCGAGAAAATCACAGTACAAATGGTTTTGGAGAAAAGCAAAGTCTTTTCGTTAGGCAAGTGCATAACATGTCATCGATACAAACAGAAATATCATGTTTATTTGTGGAAGTTCCTCTAGCTTCCTCCCTAGAAAATACGAATGTGTAGAGCTGGTGTCTCCATGTGGAAACAATTAGTGTTTCACAGCACAAAATTAAATGTTCCCTGATAAAGAACATTCAAAACAATAAAGTCTGTGGATAATATCAGGAAATCACAAACACATTGGCTTTAGCAATATCTGGGATTGACTTAGCCAAAACCAAACCTGATATTTCCGGTTGCTTGTAGTTATATCTGAACAACCTGGTGTGGAATTCGTATGCAATGGACCGAGAAAAGCACAGTAAAAATGGTTTTGGAGAAAAGCAAAGTCTTTTCATTAGGCAACCGCATAAAATGTCATCTATACAAACAGAAATATCATCTTTGTTTGCTGCAGTTCCTGTAGCTTTCTCCCTAGAAAATACGAAAGTGTAGAGCTGGTGTCTCCATGTGGAACCAATTAGTGTTTCCAAGCACAAAATTAAATGTTCCCTGAAAAAAAAACATAGAAAAATATAAACTCCATGCATAATATCGGGAATACACAAGCACATTGGCTGTAGCAATATCTGGGATTGAGTTAGGAAAACAAAACCAGATATTTCTGGTTTCGTCCTGTCATATCCGGACAACCTGGTGTGGAATTCGTATGCAATGCACCGAGAAAATCACAGTAAAAATGGTTTTGGAGAAAAGCAAAGTCTTTTAATTAGGCAAGCGCATAAAATGTCATTGATACAAACAGAAATATCATGTTTGTTTGCCGCAGTTCCTCTAGCTTTCTCCCTAGAAAATATGAATGTGTAGAGCTGGCGTCTCCATGTGGAACCAATTAGCGTTCCAAGAACAAAATTAAATGTTACCTGAAAAAAAAATTGAAAAATATGAAGTCCATGCATAATATCGGGAATACACAAACACAGAGGCTGTAGCAATATTTCAGATTGAGTTAGCCAAAACACAACCAGATATTTCTGGTTTCATCCAGTCATATCCGGAAACAGGTGTGGAATTCCTATGCAATGGACTGAGAAAATCACAGTACAAATGGTTTTGGAGAAAAGCAAAGTCGTTTCGTTAGGCAAGTGCATAACATGTCATCGATACAAACAGAAATATCATGTTTGTTTGCCGCAGTTCCTCTAGCTTTCTCCCTAGAAAATACGAATGTGTAGAGCTGGTGTCTCCATGTGGAAACAATTAGTGTTTCACAGCACAAAATTAAATGTTCCCTGATAAAGAACATTCAAAACAATAAAGTCTGTGGATAATATCAGGAAATCACAAACACATTGGCTTTAGCAATATCTGGGATTGACTTAGCCAAAACCAAACCTGATATTTCCGGTTGCTTGTAGTTATATCTGAACAACCTGGTGAGGAATTCGTATGCAATGGACCGAGAAAATCACAGTAAAAATGGTTTTGGAGAAAAGCAAGGTCTTTTCATTAGGTAAGCGCACAAAATGTCATCTATACAAACAGAAATATCATCTTTGTTTGCCGCAGTTCCTGTAGCTTTCTCCTTAGAAAATATTAATGTGTAGAGCTGGTGTCTCCATGTGGAACCAATTAGTGTTTCCAAGCACAAAATTAAATGTTCCCTGAAAAAAAACCATTGAAAAATATAAAGTCCATGCATAATATCAGGAATACACAAACACAGAGGCTGTAGCAATATTTCAGATTGAGTTAGCCAAAACACAACCCGATATTTCTAGTTTCATCCAGTCATCTCCGGAAAAAGTGGTGTGGAATTCGTGTGCAATGGACCGAGAAAATCACAATACAAATGCTTTTGGAGAAAAGCAAAGTCGTTTCGTTAGGCAAGTGTATAACATGTCATCGATACAAACAGAAATATCATGTTTGTTTGCCGCAGTTCCTCTAGCTTTCTCCCTAGAAAATATGAATGTGTAGAGATGGTGTCTCCATGTGAAAACAATTAGTGTTTCACAGAACAAAATTAAATGTTCCCGGTTAAAAACATTCATAACACTAAAGTCCATCGATAATATCCAGTAAACACAAACACAGAGGCTGTAGCAATATCTGGGATTGAGTTAGGCAAAACACAACCGGATATTTCCGGTTTTATCCAGTCATATCCGGACAAAGTGGTGTGGAATTCGTATGCAATGTTCCGAGAAAATCACTGTACAAATGGTTTTGCAGAAAAGCAAAGTCTTTTTATTAGGAAGCGCATAAAATGCCATTTATATAAACAGAAATATCATGTTTGTTTGTCGCAGTTCCTCTAGATTTCTCCCTAGAAAATACGAATGTGTAGAGCTGGTGTTCCATGTGGAACCAATTAGTGTTTGGAAGCACAAAATTAAATGTTCCCTGAAAAAAAACATTGAAAAGTATAACGTCCATGCATATTATCAGGAATACACAAACACAGAGGCTGTAGCAATATTTCAGATTGAGTTAGCCAAAACACAACCGGATATTTCCAGTTTCATCCACTCATATCCGGACAAAGTGGTGTGGAATTCGTATGCAACGGACCGAGAAAATCACAGTGAAAATGGTTTTGGAGAAAAGCAAAGTCTTGTCGTTAGGCAAGTGCATAAAATGTCATCTATACAAACAAAAATATCATGTTTTTTTCCGGAAGTTCCTCTAGCTTTCTCCCTAGAAAATACGAATGTGGGGAGCTGGTGTCCCCATGTGGAACCAATTCATGTTTCAATGGTACAAAATTAAATGTTCCCTGATAAAAAAAACATTCAAAACACTAAAGTCCATCGATAATATCCAGAAAACACAAACACAGAGGCTGTAGCAATATCTGGGATTGAGTTAGCCAAAATAGAACCGGATATTTCCGGTTTCATCCTGTCATACCCGGACAAAGTGGAGTGGAAAAGTATGCAATGGAACGAGACAATCACAGTACAAATGGTTTTGGAGAAAAGCAAAGTCTTTTCATTAGGCAAGCGCATAAAATGTCATTTATACAAACAGAAATATCATGTTTGTTTGCCGCAGTTCCTCTACCTTTCTCCCTAGGAAATATGAATGTTTGGAGCTGGTGTCTCCATGTGGAACCAATTAGCATTTCCAAGCACAAAATTAAATGTTCCCTGAAAATAAACATTGAAAAATATGAAGTCCATGCATAATATCAGGAATACACAAACACAGAGGCTGTAGCAATATCTGGGATTGAGTTAGCCAAAACACAACCAGATATTTCTGGTTACATCCACTCATATCCAGACAAACTGGTGTGGAATTCATATGCAATGGACCGAGAAAATCACAGTACAAATTGTTTTGGAGAAAAGCAAAGTCATTTCGTTAGGCAAGTACATAACATGTCATCGATACAAACAGAAATATCATGTTTGTTTGCCGCAGTTCCTCTAGCTTTCTCCCTAGAAAATACGAATGCGTAGAGCTGGTGTCTCCATGTGGAAACAATTAGTGTTTCACAGCACAAAATTAAAGGCTCCCTGATAAAGAACATTCAAAACAATAAATTCTGTGGATAATATCAGGAATACACTAATATATTGGCTGTAGCAATATCTGGGATTGAGTTAGCCAAAACACAACCAGATATTTCTGGTTTCATCCAGTCATATCTGGACAAAGTTATGTGGAATTCGTATGCAATGGACGGAGACAATCACAGTAAAAATTGTTTTGGAGAAAAGCAAAGTCTTTTCGTTAGGGAAGTGCATAAAATGTCATCCATACAAACAGAAATATCATGTTTATTTGTGGAAGTTCCTCTAGCTTCCTCCCTAGAAAATACGAATGTGTAGAGCTGGTGTCCCCGTGATGAACCAATTAGTGTTTCAATGGTACAAAATTAAATGTTCCCGGATAAAAACATTCAATACACTAAAGTCCATCGATAATATCCAGAAAACACAAACACAGAGGCTGTAGCAATATCTGGGATTGAGTTAGCCAAAACAAAACCGGATATTTCTGCTTTCATCCAGTCATATGCGGACAAACTGGTGTGGAATTCTTATGCAATATTCCGAGAATACCACAATAAGAATGATTTTGGAGAAAAGCAAATACTTTTGTTAGGCAAGTACATAGAATGTCATCTGTACAAACGGAAATATCATGTTTGTTTGCCGCAGTTCCTCTAGCTTTCTCCCTAGAAAATACTAATGTGTAGAGCTGGTGTCCCCATGATGAACCAATTAGTGTTTATACGTTACATAATGAAATGTTCCCTGATAAAACATTCAAACCAATAAAGTCCCTCGATAATATCCAGAAAACACAAACACAGAAGCTGTAGCAATATCTGGGATTGACTTAGCCAAACACAACCAGATATTTCTGGTTTCAACCAGTCATATCCGCACAAAGTGGTTTGGAATTTGAATGCAATGGACCGAGAAAATCACAGTAGAAATGGTTTTGGAGAAAAGCAAAGTCTTTTCTTTAGGCAAGTGCATAAAATGCCATCGATACAAACAGAAATATTGTGTTTGTTTGCCGCAGTTCCTCTAGCTTTCTCCCTAGAAAATACGAATGTGTAGAGCTGGTGACTCCATGTGGAAAAAATTAGTGTTTCCAAGCACAAAATTAAATGTTCCCTGATAAAAAACATTCAAAACAATAAGTCCATTGATAATATCCAGAAAACACAAACACAGAGGCTGTAGCAATATTTCGGTTTGAGTTAGCCAAAACACAGCCGGATATTTCTAGTTTCATCCAGTCATATCCGGACAAAGTGGTGTGGAATTCGTATGAAATGGACTGAGAAAATCACAGTACAAATGGTTTTGGAGAAAAGCAAAGTCGTTTCGTTAGGCAAGTGCATAAAATTTCATCTAGACAAACAGAAATATCATGTTTGTTTGCCGCAGGTCTTCTAGCTTACTCCCTAGGAAATACGAATGTGTAGAGCTGGTGTCTCCATGTGGAAACAATTAGTGTTTCAACGGTACAAAATTAAATGTTCCTTGATAAAAAATATTCATAAAATAAATTCCATGGATAATATCAGCAGTACACAAACACAGAGTCTGTAGCAATATCTGGGGTTGAGTTAGCCAAAACAAAACCGGATATTTCCGGTTTCATCCACTCGTATCCAGACAAACTGGTGAGGAATTTGTATGCAATGGACTGAGAAAATCACAGGAAAAATGCTTTTGGAGAAGAGCAAAGTGTTTACGTTTGGCAAGTGCATAAAATATCATCTAGACAAACAGAAATATCATGTTTGTTTGCCGCAGTTCCTCTAGCTTTATCCCTAGAAAATAAGAATGTGGAGAGCTGGTGTTCCAATGATGAACCAATTCGTGCTTCAAAGGTACTAAATGAAATGTTCCATGATAAAAACATTCAAAACAATTAGTCCATCGAAGTATCCAGAAAACACAAACACAGGGGTGCAGCCATATTTCGGATTGAGTTAGACAAAACACAAGCAGATATTCTGGCTTATTCCAGTCATATCCTGGCAAAGTGGTGTGGAATTCGTATGCAATGGACCGAGAAAATCACAGTAAAAATGGTTTTGCAGAAAAGCAAAGTCGTTTCGTTAGGCAAGTGCATAAAATGTCATCGATACAAACAGAAATATCATGTTTGTTTGCCGCAGTACCTCTAGCTTTCTCCCTAGAAAATACGAATGTGTAGAGCTGGTGTCTCCATGTGGAAACAATTAGTGTTTCAATGGTACAAAATTAAATGTTCCCTGATAAAAAAACATTCAAAACAATAAAGTCTGTGGATAATATCAGGAATACACAAACACAGAGGCTGTAGCAATATCTGGGATTGAGATAACCAAAACACAACCGGATATTTCCTGTTTCATCGAGTCATATCCGGACAAACTGGTGTGGAATTCGTATGCAATGGACCGAGAAAATCACAGTAAAAATGCTTTTGGAGAAGAGCAAAGTTTTACCGTTAGGAAAGAACATAAAATGTCATCTATACAAACAGAAATATCAGGGTTTTTTGCGGCAGTTCCTCTAGCTTTCTCCCTAGAATAAAGGAATGTATAGAGCTGGTGTCTCCATGTGGAACCAATTACTGTATCCAAGCACAAAATTAAATGTTCCGTGATTAAAAAAACATTCAAAACAATAAAGTACGTTGATAATATCAGGAAAACACAAACACTGAGACTGAGGCAATATCTGGGATTGAGTTAGCCAAAACACAACCAGATATTTCCGGTTTCATCCAGTCATATCCAGACAATCTGGTGTGGAATTCGTATGCAATGGGCCGAGAAAATCACAGGACAAATGGTTTTGGAGCAAAGAAAAGTCTTTTCATTAGGCAAGTGCTTAAAATGTCATCAATAGAAACAGAAATATCATGTTTGTTTGTGGCAGTTCCTCTAGCATGCTCTCTAGATATTATGAATGTGTAGAGCTGGTGTCTCCATGTGGAAACAATTAGTGTTTCCATGCACAAAATTAAATGTTCCCTGATAAAAAACATTCAAAACAATAAAGTCTGTGGATAATATCAGGAATACACAAACACAGAGGCTGTAGCAATATCTGGGATTGAGTTAGCCAAATCACAACCAGATATTTCTGGATTCATCCAGTCATATCTGAGAAAGTGGTGTGGAATTCGTATGCAATGGACTGAGAAAATCACAACTAATGGTATTGGAAAAAAGTAAAGTTTTTACCTTAGGCAAGTGCATAAAATGTCATCTAGACAAACAGAAACATCATGTTTGTTTGCCGCAGTTCCTCTAGCTTTCTCCCTAGAAAATACGAATGTGTAGAGCTGGTGTCCCCATGATGAACAAATTAGTGTTTTTACGGTGCAAAATTAAATGTTCCCTGATAAAAACATTCAAAACAATAAAGTCCGTGGATCATATCAGGAATACACAAACACAGAGGCTGTAGCAATATCTGGGATTGAGTTAGCCAAAAGAAAACCAGATATTTCTGGATTCATGCAGTCATATCCGTAGAAACTGGTGTGGAATTCATATGCAATGGACTGAGAAAATCACAACAAATGGTATTGAAGAAAAGTAAAGTTTTTACGTTAGGCAAGTGCATAAAATGTCATCTAGACAAACAGAAATATCATGTTTGTTTGCCGCAGTTCCTCTAGCTTTCTCCCTAGAAAATACGAATGTGTAGAGCTGGTGTCCCCATGATGAACAAATTAGTGTTTCAACGGTGCAAAATTAAATGTTCCCTGATAAAAACATTCAAAACAATAAAGTCCGTGGATCATATCAGGAATACACAAACACACAAACTGTAGCAATATCTGTGATTGAGGTATCAAAAACAAAACCAGATATTAGCTGTTTCATCCAGTCATACCCGGACAGGCTGGTGTGGAATTCGTATGCAGTGGACCGAGAAAATTACAGTAAAAATGGTTTTGGAGAAAAGCAAAGTCTTTTCGTTATGCAAGTGCATAAAACTTCAACTATACAAACAGAAATATCATGTTTGTTTGCCGCAGTTTCTCTAGCTTTCTCCCTAGAATAAAAAAATGTGTAGAGCCTGTGTCTCCATGTGCAACCAATTAGTGTTTCTGAGCAAAAAATTTAATGTTCCGTGATAAAAAACATTGAAAACAATAAATTCTGTGGAAAAATCAGGTATGCACAAAAACAGAGGCTTTCACAATATTTCGGATTGAGTTAGCCAAAAAAAAAAAAAAAAACGAGTATTTCTGGATTCATCAAGTCATATCTGGACAAACTGGTGTGGAATTCGTATGCAATAGAAGGAGGAAATCACAGTACATATGGTTTTGGAGAAAAGCAACATATTTTCGTTAGGCAGGTGCAAAAAATGTCATCTATACAAACAGAAATATCATGTTTGTTTGCCGCAATTCCTCTAGGTTCCTACCACGAAAATACGAATGTGTAGAGCGGGTGTCTCCATGTGGAACCAATCAGTGTTTCCAAGCACAAAATTTAGTGTTCCCTGAAAAAAAATTAAAAAAATAAAGTCCGTGGATAATATCAGGAATACACAAACTCATAGGCTGTAGCAATATTTCGGATTGAGTTAGCCAAAACACAACCAGATATTTCTGGTTTCATCTGGTCATATCCCGACAAACTGGTGTGGAATTCGTATGTAATGGACCGAGAAAATCACAGTACAAACTGTTTTGGAGAAAAGCAAAGTCTTTTCGTTAGGCAAGAGCATAAAATGTCATCGATACAAACAGAAATATCAGGTTTGTTTTCCACAGTTCCTCTAGCTTTCTCCCTACAAAATAAGAATGTTTAGAGCTGGTGTCCCCATGATGAACCAATTCCTGTATCCAAGCTCAAAATAAAATGTTCCTCTATAAAAAATATTCAAAACAATAAAGTCCGTTGATATTATCCTGAAAACACAAACACAGAGGCTGTAGCAATATTTCGGATTGAGTTAGCCAAAACACATCCAGATATTTCTGGTTTCATCCAGTCATATCTGGAAAAACAGGTGTGGAATTCGTAAGCAATGGACCGAGAAAATCGCAGTACAAATGGTTTTGGAGAAAAGCAAAGTCGTTTCATTAGGCAAGTGCATAACATGTCATCGATACAAACAGAAATATCATGTTTGTTTGCCGCAGTTCCTCTAGCTTTCTCCCTAAAAAATACGAATGTGTAGAGCTGGTGTTTCCATGTGGAATCAATTAGTGTTTCACAGCACAAAATTAAATGTTCCCTGGTAAAAAAATTCAAAACAATAAATTCTGTGGATAATATCAGGAATACACTAACACATGGGCTGTAGCAATATCTGGGATTGAGTTATCCAAAACAAAACCGGATATTTCCGGTTTCTTCCAGTCATAACCTGAAACTGGTATGGAATTCGTATTCTATTGACTGAGAAAATCACAATAAAAATGGTTTTGGAGAAAAGCAAAGTCTTTATGTTAAGCAAGTGCATAAAATGTCATCTATACAAACAGAAATATCCTGTTTGTTTGCCGCAGTACCTCTAGGTTTCTCCCTGGAAAATACGAATGTGTAGAGCTGGTGTCTCCATGTGGAACCAATTAGTGTTTCACAGCACAAAATTAAATGTTCCCAGAAAAAAAATTGAAAAATATAAAGTCCATGCATAATATCAGGAATACACAAACACAGAGGCTGTAGCAATATCTGGGATTGAGTTCGCCAAAACACAACCAGATATTTCTGGTTTCCTCCAGTCATATCTTGACAAAATGGTGTGGAATTCGAATGTAATGGACCCAGGAATCATAGTAAAAATGGTTTTGTAGAAAAGCAAAGTCTTTTCGTAGGGCAAGTTCATAAAATGTCATTGATACAAACAGAAATATCATGTTTGTTTGCCTCAGTACCTCTAGATTTCTCCCTAGAAAATGTAAATGTGTGGAGCTGGTGTCCCCATGTGGAACCAATTAGTGTTTCTACGGTACAAAATTAAATGTTCCCTGATAAAAACTTTCAAAACAGTAAAGTCCATCGATAATATCCGGAAAACACAAACACAGAGGCTGTAGCAATATCTGGGATAGTGTTAGCCAAAACACAACCGGATATATCTGGTTTCATCCAGTCATATCCGGATAAACTGGTGTGGAATTCATATGCAATGGACCGAGAAAATCACAGTAAAAATGGCTTTGGAGAAAAGCAAAGTCGTTTCATTACGAAGTGCATAACATGTCATCAATACAAACAGAAATATCATGTTTCTTTGCCGCAGTTCCTCTAGCGTTCTCCCTTGAAAATACAATGTGTAGAGGTGGTGTCCCCATGAGGAACCAATTAGTGTTTCCAAGCAAAAAATTAAATATTCCCTGAAAAAAAAATTCAAAAAAATAAAGTCTGAGTATAATATCCACAAAAAACAAAAATAGAGGCTGTAGCAATATTTTGGATTGAGTTAGCCAAAACACAACCAGATATTTCTGGTTTCATCCAGTCATATCCAGACAAAGTGGTGTGGAATTAGTATTCAATAGACCGAGAAAATCACATTACAATAAAGTACGTTGATAATATCAGGAAAACACAAACACTGAGACTGAGGCAATATCTGGGATTGAGTTAGCCAAAACACAACCAGATATTTCCGGTTTCATCCATTCATATCCGGACAAAGTGGTGTTGAATTCGTGTGCAATGGACTGAGAAAATCACAGTACAAATGGTTTTGGAGAAAAGCAAAGTCTTTTCATTAGGCAAGTGCATAAAATGTCATCTATACAAATAGAAATATCATGTTTGTTTGCCGCAGTTCCTCTAGCTTTGACCTAGAAAAATGAATACGTAGAGCTGGTGTCTCCATGTGGAACCAATTAGTGTTTCCAAGCAAAAATTAAATGTTCCCTGAAAAAAAACATTCAAAAAAATAAAGTCTGTGGATAATATCCAGAAAAAACTAACATAGAGGCTTCAGCAATATCTAGGATTAAGTGAGCCAAAACACTGCTGGATATTTTTGGTTTCATCCAGTCATATCCGGACAAACTGGTGTGGAATTCGGATGCAATGGACCGAGAAAATCACAGTAAAAATGGTTTTGGAGGAAAGCAAAGTCATTTCTTTAGGCAAGTGCATAAAATGTCATCTATACAAACAGCAATATCATGTTTTTTTTGCTGCAGTTCTTCTAGCTTTCTCCCTAGAAAATACGAATGTGTAGATCTGGTGTCTCCATGTGGAACCAATTACTGTATCCAAGCTCAAAATTAAATGTTCCCTGATAAAAAACATTCAAAAAAATAAAGTCCACTGATAATATCCAGAAAACACAAACACAGGGGCTGTAGCCATTTATATAAACAGAAATATCATGTTTGTTTGTCGCAGTTCCTCTAGATTTCTCCCTAGAAAATACGAATGTGTAGAGCTGGTGTTCCATGTGGAACCAATTAGTGTTTGGAAGCACAAAATTAAATGTTCCCTGAAAAAAAACATTGAAAATTATAACGTCCATGCATAATATCAGGAATACACAAACACAGAGGCTGTAGCAATATTTTGATTGAGTTAGCCAAAACAAAACCGGATATTTCCGGTTTCATCCAGTCATATCCGGACCAAGTGGTGCGGAATTCGTATGCAATGGACCGAGAAAATCACATTACAAATGGTTTTGGCGAAAAGCAATGTCTTTTCGTTAGGAAAGTGCATAAAATGTAATTGATACACCAGAAATATCATGTTTGTTTGCCGCAGTTACTCTATTTTTCTCTTAGAAAATAAGAATGTGTAGAGCTTTTGTCCCCATGATGAACCAATTAGTGTATCAACAGTACAAAATTAAATGTTTCCTGATAAAAACATTCAAAACTATAAAATCCGTGGATAATATCCAGAAAACACAAACACAGAGAATTCACAATATTTCAGATTGAGTTAGCCAAAACACAACCGGGTATTTCTGGTTTCATCCAGTCATATCCGGACAAAGTGGTTTGGAATTCGTATGCAATGGACCGAGAAAATCACAGTACAAATGGTTTTGGAGAAAAGCAAATTCTTTTCGTTAGGCAATGCATAAAATGTCATCTATACAAACAGAAATATCGTGTTTGTTTGCCGCAGTTCCTCTAGTTTTCTCCGTAGAAAATACGAATGTGTAGAACTGCTGTCACCATGTGGAAGCAATTAGTGTATCCAGGATCGAAATAATATGTTCCCTAATAAAAAAAAATTTCACAACAAAGTACTACAACGATAATATCCAGAAAACACAAACACAGATGCTGTAGCAATATCTGTGTTGATTTAGCCAAAACTCAACCGGATATTTCTGGTTTAATCCAGTCATATCCGGACAAACTGGTGTGGAATTCGTATGCATTGGACTGAGAAAATCACAGTAAAAATGATTTTGTATAAAAGCAAAGTCTTTTAGTTAGGCAAGTGCATAAAATGTCATCCATGCAAACAGAAATACATGTTTGTTTGCCGCAGTTCCGCTAGCTTTCTCCCTAGAAAATGAATGTGTAGAGCTGGTTGCCCCATGATGAACTAATTAGTGTTTCAACGGTACAAAATTAATTGTTCCCTGATAAATATATTCAAAAATATAAGTCCATCGATAATATCCAGAAAACACAAACACATAGGTTGTAGCAATATTTCAGTTTAAGTTAGCCAAAACACAACCGGAAATTTCCGGTTTCATCCAGTCATATCCGGACAAATTGGTGTTGAATTCGTATGAAATGGACGGAGAAATCACAGTAAAAATGGTTTTGGAGAAATGCAAAGGCTTTTCGTTAGGCAAGTGCATAAAATGTCATCTATAAAAACAGAAATATCATGTGTGTTTGTCAAAGTTCCTCTAGCTTTCTCCCTAGAAAATACGAATATGTAGAGCTGGTGTCTCCATGTGGAACCAACTACTGTATCCAAGCTCAAAATGAAAATTTCCCGGATAAAAAAACATCGAAAAAACAAAAGTCCGTTAATAATATCCAGAAAACAAAAACACAGAGTGTGTAGCAATATCTGGGATTGTGTTAGCCAAAACAAAACCGGATATTTCCAGTTTCATGCAGTCATATCCGGATAAAGTGATGTGGAATTCGTGTGACCTGGACCGAGAAAATCACAGTAAAAATGGTGTTGGAGAAGAGCAAAGTCTTTACGTTAGGCAAGTACATAAAATATCATCTATACAAACAGAAATAACATGTTTATTTGCCGCAGTTCCTCTAGCTTTCTCCCTAGAAAATACGAATATGTAGAGCTTCTGTCTCCATATGGAACAAATTAGTGTTTCCAAGCACAAGATTAAATGTTCCCTGAAAAAAAAAACAATCAAAACAATAAACTCTGTAGATAATATCAGGAATACACAAACACAGAGGCTGTAGCAATATCTGGGATTGAGTTAGCCAAAACAAAACCGGATATTTCCGGTTTCATCCAGTCATATCCGGACAAACTGGTGTGGAATTTGTTTGCAATGCACAGAGAAAATCATAGTAAAAATGGTTTTGGAGGAAAACAAAGTCTTTTCGTTAGGCAAGTGCATAAAATGTCATCTATACAAAGACAAATATCATATTTGTTTGCCTCAGCTCCCCTAGCTTTCTCCCTAGTAAATACGAATATGTAGAGCTGGTATCTCCATGTGGAAACAATTTGTGTTTCCAAGCAAAAAATTAAATGTTCCCTGATAAAAGACATTCAAAATAATAAAGTCTTTGGATAATATCAGGAATACACAAAAACAGAGGCTGTAGCAATATCTGGGACTGAGTTAGACAAAACACAAACAGATATATCTGGTTTCATCCAGTCATATCCGGACAAAGTGGTGTGGAATTCGTATGCAATGGACCGAGAAAATCACAGTAAAAATGTTTTTGGAGAACAGCAAGTCTTTTTGTTAGGCAAGTGCATAAAATGTCATCTATACAAACAGAAATATGTTTCTATGCCGCAGTTCCTCTGGCTTTCTCTCTAGAAAATACGAATGTGTAGAGCTGATGTTTCCATGTGGAACCAATTCGTGTTTCCAAGCACAAAATTAAATGTTCCCTGATAAAAAACATTCAAAATAATAAAATCCATGGATAATATCAGGAATACACAAACTCATAGGCTGTAGCAATATCTCGGATTGATTTAGCGAAAACACAACCGGATATTTCTGGTTTCAGCCAGTCATATCCGGTAAAATTGTGTGGAATTCGTATTCAATGATCCAAAAAAATCACAGTAAAAATGGTTTTGGAGAAAAGCAAAGTCTTTTCATTAGGCAAGTGCATAAAATTCCATATATACAAACAGAAATATCATGTTTGTTTGCCGCAGTTCCCCTAGCTTTCTCCCTAGAAAATACGAATATGTAGCGCTGGTGTCTCCATGTGGAACCAATTACTCTATCCAAGCTCAAAATAAAAAGTTCCCGAACAAAAAACTTTTAAAACAATAAAGTCATTTGGATATCCAGAAAAAACAAACACAGACGCTCTAGCCATAACTGGGAAGGAGTTAACCAAAACAAAACAGGATATTTCTGGTTTCATCCAGTCAGCACGGACAAAATGCTATGGAATTCATATGAAATGGTTCGAGAAAATCACAGTAAAAATAGTTTTGGATAAAAGCAAAGTTTGTTCATTAGGCAAGTGCATAAAAAGTCATCTAGACAAACAGAAATATCATGTTTCTTTGCGCAGTTCCTCTAGCTTTCTCCCTAGAAATTAAAAATATTTAGAGCTTGTTTCTCCGTGTGGAAACAATTAGTGTTTCCAAGCACAAAATTAAATGTTCCCTGATAAAAAAAAAAAACATTGAAAACAATAAAGTCTGTGGATAATATCAGGAATACACAAACACAGAGGCTGTAGCAATATCTGGGATTGAGTTAGCCAAATCAAAACCGGATATTCCGGTTTCATCCAGTCATATCTGGACAAACTGGTGTGGAATTCGTATGCAATGGACCGAGAAAATCAAAGTAGAAATGGTTATTGAGAAAAACAGAAATATCATGTTTGTTTGCCGCAGTTCCTCTAGCTACCTAGAAAATACAAATATGTACAGATGGTGTCTCCATGTGGAACCAATTATTGTATCCAAGCTGAAAATAAAATGTTCCCCCCAAAAAACATTCAAAACAATAAAGTCCGTGGATAATATCCAGAAAACACAAACACAGATGCTTTCACAATATTTGGGATTCAGTTAGCCAAAAAAAAACCGAATATTTCTGTTGTCCAACAGTCACAACCGGACAAACTGGTGTGGAATTTGTATGCAATGGACCGAGAAAATCACAGTACAAATGGTTTTGGAGAAAAGCAAACTCTTTTCATTATGCAATTGCATAAAATGTCATCTATACAAACAGAAATATCATGTTTGTTTGTCGCAGAGCTGGTGTCACCATGATGAACCAATTCGTGTTTCTACGGTACATAATGAAATGTTCCCTGATAAAAACATTCATAACAATAAAGTCCCTCGATAATAGATTTCCCCTAGTAAATGCGAATGTATAGAGCTGGTGTCTCCATGTGGAAACAATTACTGTTTCGCAGGACAAATTAAATGTTCCCTTATAAAAGACATTCAAAACAATAAAGTCTGTGGATAATATCTGGAATACACAAACACCGAGGATGTAGCAATATCAGGGATTCAGTTAGCCAAAACACAATCGGACATTTCTGGTTTCATCCAGTCATAACCGGACAAACTGGTGTGGAATTCGTATGCAATGCACCGAGAAAATCACAGTACAAATGGTTTTGGAGAAAAGCAAAGTCATTGCGTTAGGCAAGTGCATAAAATCTCATAGATATAAACAGAAATATCATGTTTGTTTGCCGCAGTTCCTCTAGCTTTCTCCCTAGGAAATACAAATGTGTACAGCTGGTGTCTCCATGTGGAACCAATTACTGTATCCAAGCTCAAAATAAAATGTTTCCCGATAAAAAACATTCAAAACAATAAATCCATCGATAATATCCACAAAACACAACACAGAGGCTGTAGCAATATTTCGGATTGAGTTCGCCAAAACAGAACCAGATATTTCGGGTTCCATCCAGTCATATCCGGACAAAGTCGTGTGGAATTCGTATGCAATGCACCGAGAAAATCACAGTAAAAATGGTTTTGGAGAAAAACAAAGTATTTACGTTAGGCAAATGCATAAATTGTCATCGATACAAACAGAAATATCATGTTTGTTTGCCGCAGTTCCTCCAGTTTCTCCCTTGAAAATATGAATGTGTAGAGCTGTTGTATCCATGATGAACCAATTTGTGTTTCAAAGGTACAAAATCAAATGTTCCCCAATAAAAAAACATTGAAAACAATAAATCCATTGATAATATCCACAAAACACAACACAGAGGCTGTAGCAATACTTCGGAATGATTTAGCCAAAACACAACCAGATATTTGTGGTTTCACCCAGTTATATCCAGACAAACTTGTGGTGTAATTCATATGCAATGGACCGAGAAAATCACAGTAAAAGTGGTTTTGGAGTAAAGCAAAGTCTTTTCGTGAGGCAAGTGCATAAAATGTCATCTATACAAACAGAAATATCATGTTTGTTTGCCCCAGTTCCTCTAGCTTTCTCCCTAGAAAATACGAATGTGTAGAGCTGCTGTCTCCATGTGGAACTAATTAATGTTTCCAAGGACAAAACTAAATGTTCCCTCATAAAAAACATTCAAAAAAATGAAGTCCATCGATAATATCCAGAACACACAAACAAAGAGGCTATAGCAATACCTGGGATTGAGTTAGCCAGAACAAAACCGGATATTTCCGGTTTCATCCAGTCATATCCGGACAAACTTGTGTGGAATTCATATGCAATGGACCGAGAAAATCACAGTAAAAATGGTTCTGGTGTAAAGCAAAGTCTTTTCGTGAGGCAAGTCCCTAAAATGTCATCTGTACTAACAGAAATATGATGTTTGTTTGCCGCAGTTCCTCTAGCTTTCTCCCTAGAAAATACGAATGTGTAGACCTGGTGTCCCAATGATGAAACAATTAGAGTTTCTATGGAACAAAAATTAAATGTTCACTGATAAAAACATTTGAAACAATAAAGCCCATCAATAATATCCAGAAAACACAAACACAGAGGCTTTCATAGTATTTTGGATTGAGTTAGCCAAAGCAATACCGGGTATTTCTGGCTTCATCCAGAGATATCCGGACAAACTGGTGTGGAATTCGTATGCAATGGACCGAGAAAATCACAGTACAAATGGTTTTTGAGAAAAGCAAAGTCTTTTCGAGAGGCAAGTGCATAAAATGTCATCTATACAAACAGAAATATCATGTTTGTTTGCCGCATTTCCTCTAGCTTTCTCCCTAGAAAATACGAATGTGTAGAGCTGGTGTCTCCATGTGGAACCAATTAGTGTTTCCAAACCCAAAATTAAAAGTTTCCTGAAAAAAAAGCATTCATTACAATAAAGTCCGTGGATAATATCAGGAATACACAAACACAGAGGCTGTAGCAATATCTGGGATTGAGTTATCCAAAACAAAACCAGATATTTCTGCTTTCATCCAGTCATATCCGGACAAACTGGTGTCGACTTTGTATGCAATGGACCGAGAAAATCACAATAAAAATGGTTTTGGAGAAAAGCAAAGTCTTTTCATTCGGCAAGTGCATAAAATGTCATCGATACAAACAGAAACATCATGTTTGTTTTCCGCAGTTCCTCTAGCTTTCTCCCTAGAAAATACAAATATGTAGAGCTGGTGTCTCCATGTGGAACCAATTAGGGTTTCCAAGGGCAAAATTAAATGTTCCCTGTAACAAAACATCCAAAACAGTAAAGTCCGTGGATAATATCCAGAAAACACAAACACAGAGGCTGGAGTAGAATTGGTATGCAATGGACCGCGAAAATCACATTACAAATTGTTTTGGAGAAAAGAAAAATCTTTTCGTTAGGCAAGTGCATAAAATGTCATCTATAATAACAGAAATATGACGTTTGTTTGCCGCAGTTCCTCTAGCTTTCTCCTTAGAAAATATGAATGTGTAGAGCTTGCCCCATGTGAAACCAATTAGTGTTTCAATGGTACAAAATTAAATGTTCCCTGATACAAATATACAAAACAATAAATTCCATCGATAATATCAGGAATACACAAACACAGGGGCTGTAGCATATTTTGGATTGAGTTAGCCAAAACACAACTGGATATTTCTGGTTTCATCCAGTCATATCTGGAAAAAGTGGTGTGGAATTCGGATCCAATGGGCTGAGAAAATCACAGTATAAATGGTTTTGGAGAAAAGCAAAGTCATTTATTAGGCAAGTAGATAAAATGTCATCTATACAAACAGAAATATCATGTTTGTTTGTCGCAGTTCCTCTAGCATTCTCCCTAGAAAATAAAAATATATAGAGCTGATGTCTCCATGTGCAACCAATTAGTGTTTCCAAGCAGAAAATTAAATGTTCCCTGATAAAAAACATTCAAAACAATAAAGTCCGTGGATAATATAGAAATACAGAAACACAGAGGCTGTAGTAATATCTAGGATTGAGTTAGCCAAACTAAAACCGGATATTTCTGGTTTCATCCAGTCATAAGCGGACAAAGTGGTATGGAATTCCTATGCAATGGGCTGAGAAAATCACAGTAAAAATTGTTTTGGAGAAAGGAAAGTCTTTTCATTAGGGAAGTAGATAAAATATCATCGATACAAACAGAAATATCATGTTTGTTTCCCCATTTCCTCTAGATTTCTCCCTAGAAAATACCTTTTTGTAGAACTGGTGTCTCCATGTCGAACCAATAAGTGTTTCAAAAGACAAAACTAAATGTTCTCTCATAAAAAAAAATATTCAAAAGAATAAAGTCTGCGGATAATATCAGGAATACACAAACACAGAGGCTGTAGCAATATCTGGGATTGAGTTAGCCAAAACAAAACCGGATATTTCCAGTTTCATCCAGTCATATCCAGACAAAGTAGTGTGGAATTCGTATGCAGTGGACGGAGAAAATCACAGTAAAATGTTTTTGGAGAAAAACAAAGTCTTTTCGTTAGGCAAGTGCATAAAATGTCATCTATAATAACAGAAATATGATGTTTGTTTGCCGCAGTTCCTCTAGCTTTCTCCTTAGAAAATATGAATGGGTAGAGCTTGTCCCCATGTGGAACCGATTAGTGTTTCAATGGTACAAAATTAAATGTTCCCTGATAAAAATATTCAAAACAATAAATTAAATCGATAATATCAGGAATACACAAACACGGGGGCTGTAGCAATATTTCGGATTGAGTTAGCCAAAACACAACCGTATATTTCTGGTTTCATCCAGTCATATCTGGAAAAAGTGGTGTGGAATTCGTATCCAATGGGCCAAGAAAATCACAGTATAAATGGTTTGGAGAAAAGCAAAGTCTTTTCATTAGGCAAGTAGATAAAATGTCATCTATACAAACAGAAATATCATGTTTGTTTGTCGCAGTTCCTCTAGCATTCTCCCTAGAAAATACAAATATATAGAGCTGATGTCTCCATGTGCAACCAATTAGTGTTTCCAAGCAGAAAATTAAATGTTCCCTGATAAAAAACATTCAAAACAATAAAGTCCGTGGATAATATAGAAATACAGAAACACAGAGGCTGTAGTAATATCTAGGATTGAGTTAGCCAAAATAAAACCGGATATTTCTGGTTTCATCCAGTCATATCCGGAAAAAGTGGTGTGGAATTCGTGTGCAATGGACCGAGAAAATCACAGTAAAAATGGTTTTGGAGAAAAGCAAAGTCTTTTCATTCGGCAAGTGCATAAAATGTTATCGATACAAACAGAAATATCATGTTTGTTTGTCGCAGTTCCTCTAGGTTTCTCTGTAGAAATTACGAATGTAATTACTGACGCCATGAACAAGAGTGTCAAATTGTTAAGTAAGCAACAGGAGACACTGTGTACTTACATCCCATGTGGGATCTGTCCTTAATGTGTTTTCTAATGTGCAGTGATGCTATAACAAGTACTGAAATAGTATTTTTACACTTTGTCTTTCTGCAGCTGTACAAACTGATGGGATCTTTCCTAATTATATGTTGAATCGATCTTCTGTATATAAAGATAATTGGAAATGAAAAAAAAAACCTGGTGTTAAATTGGAAATGGCATAGAAAATTAATTTTTAAAAAAATATTATGTAGGATCTCTGCCTTTAATGTGCTGTACACTCTTATTTAATGCTATAACTAGTACTCCAACAGTATTTTCTTCACTTTGTGTTGCTATATGGGGGCAAACTGTTGAAATCGTTACCTAATTTATACTAAAATGATCTTTTGTATATAAAGAGAATTGAAAATGAATAATGATGTGATTGGAAGGGGAAAGGGAGCGGGAAAGGGGAGGGTTGTGGGTGGGAGGGAAGTTTTGGGGATTGGGAAGCCATTGTAACCATGAGCTGTACTTTGGAAATTTATATTCACTAAATAAAAGTTTAATAAAAAAAAAGAAATTACGAATGTGCAGAGCTGGTGTCTCAATGTGGAAACAATTAGTGTTTCAACGGTACAAAATTAAATGTTCCCTGATAAAAAACATTCAAAACAATAAAGTCTGTGGATAATATCAGGAATACACAAACACAGAGGCTGTAGCAATATCTGGGATTAACTAAGGCAAAACACAACCAGATATTTCCGGTTTCATGCAGTCATATCCGGACAAACTGGTGTGGAATTCATATGCAATGGACCGAGAAAATCACAGTAAAAACGGTTTTGGAGAAAAGTAAAGTCTTTTCATAAGGCAAGTGCATAAAATGTCATCTATACAAACAGAAATATCATGTTTGTTTGCCGAAGTGCCTCTAGCCTTCTCCCTAGAAAAAAAGAATGTGTAGAGCTGTAGTCTCAATGTGGAAACAATCAGTGTTTCACAGTACAAAATTAAATGTTCCCTGAAAAAAAACATTCAAAACAATAAAGTCTGTGGATAATATCAGGAATACAAACACAGCGACGTTAACAATGTATGGGATTCAGTTAGCCAAAACAAAACCGGATATTTCTGGTTTCATCCAGTCATATCCGGACAAACTGGTGTGGAATTCGTATGCGATGGACTTAGAAAATCACAGTAAAAATGGCTTTGGAGAAAAGCAAAGTCTTTTCATTCGGCAAGTGCATAAAATGTCATCTATACAAACAGAAATATCATGTTTGTTTGTCGCAGTTCCTCTAGCTTTCTCCCTAGAAAATACGAATGTGTAGAGCTGGTGTCTCCATGTGGAAACAATTAGTGTTTCACAGCAGAAAATTAAATTTTCCCTGATAAAGACCATTCAAAACAATAAAGTCCGTGGATAATATCAGGAATACACAAACACAGAGGCTTTTACAATATTTCGGATTGAGTTAGGCAAAGGACAACCAGATATTTCTGGTTTCAACCAGTCATAACCGGACAAACTGGTGTGGAATTCGTATGCAATGGACCGAGAAAATCACAGTGCAAATGGTTTTGGAAAAGCAAAGTCTTTTCGTTAGGCAAGTGCATAAAATGTAATCTATACAAATATAAATATCATGTTTGTTTGCCACAGTTCCCATAGATTTATCTCTTGAAAATATGAATATGTTGAGCTGGAGTGCCCATGTGGAACAAATTAGTGTTTCTACGGTACCAAATTAAATGTTCCCTGATAAAAAACATTCAAAACACTTAAGTCCATCGATTATATCCAGAAAACACAAACACAGAGGCTGTAGCAATATCTGGGATTGTGTTAGCCAACATAAAACCGGATATTTCCGGTTTCATCCAGTCATATCCGGAATAACTGGTGTGGAATTCGTATGCAATGTTCCAAGAAAATCACAGTACAAATGGTTTTGGAGAAAAGCAAAGTCTTTCATTAGGAAAGTGCATAAAATGTCATCTATACAAACAGAAATATCATGTTTCTTTGCCACACTTCCTATAGCTTTCTCCCTAGAAAATACGAATGTGTAGAGCTGGTGGGCCCATGATGAACCAATTATTGTTTCTACGGTACAAAAATAAATGTTCCCTGATAAAAACATTCAAAACAATACTTCCATCGATAATATCGTGAAAACACAAACACAGAGTCTGTAGCAATATTTCGGATTGAGTTCGCCAAAACATAACCGGATATTTCTGGTATCATCCAGTCATAACTGGACAAAGTCGTGTGGAATTCGTATGCAATGCACCGAGAAAATCACAGTAAAAATGGTTTTGGAGAGAAGCAAAGTATGTTCGTGAGGCAAGTGCATAAAATGTCATCTATACAAACAGAAATATCATGTTTGTTTGCCACAATTCTTCTAGCCTTCTCCATAGAAAATACGAATGTGTAGAGCTGGTTTCCCATGATGAACCAATTAGTGTTTCCAAGAACAAAATTAAATGTTCTCTGATTAAAAACATTCAAAACAATAAAGTCTGTATATAATATCAGGAATACACAAACACAGAGGCTGTAGCAATATCTGGGATTGAGTTAGCTGAAACAAAATAAATATTTCCGGTTTCATCCAGTCATATCCGGACAAACTGGTGTGGAATTCGTATTCAGTGGACCGAGAAAATCACAGTACAAATGGTTTTGGAGAAAAGCAAAGTCTTTTCGTTAGGCAAGTGCGTAAAATGTCATCTAGACAAACAGAAATATCATGTTTTTTTGCCGCAGTTCTTCTAGGTTTCCCCCTGGAAAATACGAATGTGTAGAGCTGGTTTCTCATGTGGAACCAATTAGTGTTTCCAAGAACAAAATTAAATGTTCCCTGAAAAAAAAAACATTGAAAAATATAAAGTCCATGTATAATATCAGGAATGCACAAACACAGAGGCTTTCACAATGTTTCGGATTGAGTTAGCCAAAATACAACCGGATATTTCTGGTTACATCCAGTCATATAGAGACAAAGTGGTGTGGAAATCGTATGCAATGGACCGAGAAAATCACAATAAGTATAGTTTTGGAGAAAAGCATAGACTTTTCATTAGGCAAGTAGATAAAATGTCATCTATACAAACAGAAATATCATGCTTGTTTGTCGCAGTTCCTCTAGCATTCTCCCTAGAAAATACAAATATGTAGAGCTGGTGTCTCCATGTGGAACCAATTACTGTTTCCAAGCACAAATTTAAATGTTCCCTGGTAAAAAAAATTAAAAACAATAAAGTCCATGGAAAATATCAGAAATACACAAACACAGAAGCTGTAGTAATATCTGAGATTGAGTTAGCCAAAACACAACCGGATATGACTGGTTTCATCCAGTCATATCCGGCCAAACTGGTGTGGAATTCATATGCAATGGAACGAGAAAATCACAGTAAAAATGGTTTTGGAGAAAAGCAACATATTTTCGTTAGGCAAGTGCATCAAATGTCATCTATACTAACAGAAATATCATTTGTGTTTCCCGCAGTTGCTCTAGCTTTCTACGTAGAAAATATGAATGTGTTGAGATTGTCCCCATGTGGAACCAATCAGTGTTTCAAAAGTACAAAATTAAATGTTCCCTGATAAAAATATACAAAACAATAAATTCCATCGATAATATCCAGAAACACAAACACAGAGGCTTTCCAAATATTTCGGATTGAGTTAGTCAAAACACAACTGGATATTTCTGGTTTCATCCAGTCATATCCGGAAAAAGTGGTGTGCAATTCGTATGCAATGGGCCGGGAAAATCACAGTGAAAATGGTTTTGGAGAAAAGCAAACTCTTTTCATTAGGAAAGTAGATAAAATGTCATCTATACAAACAGAAATATCCTGCTTGTTTGTCGCAGTTCCTCTAGCATTCTCCCAAGAAAATACAAATATGTAGAGCTGGTGTCTCCATGTGCAACCAATCAGTGTTTCCAAGGACAAAATCAAATGTTCCCTGATAAAAAACATTCAAAACACTAAAGTCCATCGATAATATCAGGAATACACAAACACAGAGGCTGTAGCAATATTTTGGATTGAGTTAGTGAAAACACAACCGTATATTAATGGTTTCATCCAGTCATATCCGGACAAACTGGTATGGAATTCGTATGCAATGGACCGAGAAAATCACAGTAAAAATGGTTTTGGACAAGCAAAGTCTTTTCATTCGGCAAGTGCATAAAATGTCATCGATACAAACAGAAACATCATGTTTGTTTGTTGCAGTTCCTCTAGCTTTCTCCCTAGAAAATACGAATATATAGAGCTGGTGTCTCCTTGTGGAAAAAATTAGTGTTTCTAAGGTACAAAATTAAATGTTCCCTGATAAAAAACATTCAAAACACTAAAGTCCAACGATAATATCCAGAAAAAACAAACACAGCAGCTGTAGCAATATCTGGGATTGACTTAGCCAAAACAAAACCGGATATTTCTAGTTTCATCCCGTCATATCCGGACAAACTGCTGTGGAATTCGTATGCAATCGACCGAGAAAATCACATTACAAATGGTTTTGGAGAAAAGGAAGTCTTTTCGTTAGGCAAGTGCATAAAATGTCATCTATACAAAGACAAATATCATATTTGTTTGCCTCAGTTCCTCTAGCTTTCTCCCTAGAAAATACGAATGTGTAGAGCTGGTGTCCCCAATATGAACCAGTAAGTGTTTCACAGCACAAAATTAAATGTTCCCTAATAAAAAACATTCAAAACAATGAAGTCTGTGGATAATATCAGGAATACAATAAAACAGAGGCCGTAAAAATATCTGGGATTGAGTTAGCAAAATAAAACCATATATTTCCGATTTCATCCAGTCATATCCGGACAAACTGGTGTGGAATTCATATGCAATGGACCGAGAAAATCACAGTAAAAATGGTTTTGGAGAAATGCAAAGTATTTTTGTTAGGCAAGTGCCTAAAATGTCATCTATACATACAGAAATATCATGTTTGTTTTAGGTAGTTCCTCTATGTTTCTCCCTGGAATATACGAATGCGTAGAACTGGTGTCTCCATGTGGAACCAATTAGTGTTTCCAAGCACAAAATTAAAAGTTCCCTGAAAAAAAATTGAAAAATATAAATCCATGCATAATATAATGAATACACAAACATAGAGGCTTTCACAATATTTCGGATTGAGTTAGCCAAAACACAACCAGATATTTCTGTTTTCTTCCAGTCATATCCGGACAAACTGGTGTGGAATTCATATGCAATGGACCAAGAAAATCAACATACAAATGGTTTTGGAGAAAAGCAAAGTCTCTCATTTGTCAAGTGCATAAAATATCATCTGTACAAACAGAAATATCATGTTTGTTTGCCGCAGTTCCTCTAGCTTTCTCCCTAGGAAATACGAATGTGTAGAGCTGGTGTCCCCATGATCAACCAATTAGTGTTTCTATGGTAGAAAATTAAATGTTCCCTGATAAAAAACATTCAAAACGATAAAGTCTGTGGATAATATCAGGAATACACTAACACAGAGGCTGTAGCAATATCTAGGATTGAGTTATGCAAAAAAAACCCGGATATTTCCGGTTTCATGCAGTTATATCTGGACAAACTGGTGTGGAATTCGTATGCAATGGACTGAGAAAATCCCAGTAAAAATGGTTTTAGATAAAATCAAAGTCTTTTTGTTAGGCAAGTGCATAAAATGTCATCTATACAAACAGAAATACCATGTTTGTTTGCCGCAGTTCTTCTAGGGTTCTCCCTGGAAAATACTATTTTGTAGAGTTGGTGTCTCCATGTGGAACCAATTAGTGTTTTCAAGACAAAATCAAATGTTCCCTGAAAAAAAAATCATTGAAAAATATGAAGTCCATGCATAATATCAGGAATACAGAAACACAGAGGCTTTCAGTATATTTCGGATTGAGTTAGCAAAAAAAAAACCTGGATATTTCCGGTTTCATCCAGTCATATCTGGAAAAAGTGGTGTGGAATTCATATGCAATGGACAGAGAAAATCACTGTACAAATGGTTTTGGAGAAAAGCAAATTCTTTTTGTTATGCAAGTGCATAAAATGTCATCTATACAAACAGAAATATCATGCTGGTTTGTCTCAGTTCCTGTAGCATTCTCCCTAGAAAATACAAATATGTAGAGCTGGTGTCTCCATGTGCAACCAATTAGTGTTTCCAAGCACAAAATTAAATGTTCCCTGATGAAAAACATTAAAAACAATGTAGTCCATGGATAATATCAGAAATACACAAACATAGACTCTGTAGTAATATCTGGGATTGAGTTAGCCAAAACCAAACCGGATATTTCTGGTTTCATCCCATCATATCCGGCCAAACTGGTGTGGAATTCATATGCAATGGACTGAGAAATTCACAGTAAAAATGGTGTTGGAGAAAAGCATCGTATTTTCATGAGGCAATGCATAAAATGTAATCTATACAAACAGAAATACCATGTTTGTTTGCCGCAGTTCCTCTAGCTTTTTCGTTAGAAAATATGAATGTGTTGAGCTTGTCCCCATGTGGAACCAATTAGTGTTTCAATGGTACAAAATTAAATGTTCTCTGATAAAAATATACAGAACAATAAATTCCATCTACAATTTCCCGAAACACAAACACAGAGGCTGCAGCAATATTTCGGATTGAGTTAGCCAAAACACAACCGGATATTTCTGCTTTCATCCAGTAATATCCGGACAAACTGGTGTGGAATTAGTGTGCAATGGAATGAGAAAATCACAGTAAAATGGCTTTGGATAAGAACAAAGTTTTTACGTTAGGCAAGTGCATAAAATGTCATCGATACAAACAGAAATATCATGTTTGTTTGCCGCAGTTCCTCTAGCTTTCTCCCTAGAAAATACGAATGTGTAGAGCTGGTGTTCCCATGATGAACCAATTACTGTTTCAATGTTACAAAATGAAATGTTCCCTGATAAAAATATTCAAAACAATAAAGTACATCGATAAAATTCAGAAAACACAAACACAGAGGCTTTCACAATATTTCGGATTGAGTTAGCCAAAAAACAACCAGATATTTCTGGTTTCATGCAGTCATATCCGGACAAAGTGGTGTGGAATTCGTATGCAATGGACCGAGAAAATCGCAGGACAAATGGTTTTGGAGAAAAGCAAAGTCTTTTCGTTAGGCAATTGCATAAAATATCATCTATACAAACAGAAATATCATGTATGTTTGCTGCAATTCCTCTAGCTTTCTCCCTAGAAAATACGAATGTGTAGAGCTGGTGTCCCCATGATCAACCAATTAGTGTTTCTACGGTACAAAATTGAATATTCCCTGATAATAAGCATTCAAAACAATAAAGTCCGTGGATAATATCAGCAATACACAAATACAGAGGCTGTAGTAATATCTGCGATTGAGTTCGCCAAAGCAAAACCGGATATTTCTGTTTTCATCCAGTCATATCCGGACAAAGTGCTGTGGAATTCGTATGCAATGAACCAAAAAAATCACAGTAAAATGGTGTCTAAATGCGGAAACAATTAATGATTCAAAGCACAAAATTAAATGTTCCCTGATAAAAAACGTTCAAAACAATAAAGTCCGTGGATAATATCAGCAATGCACAAACACAGAAGCTGTAGCAATATCTGGGATTGAGTTAGCCAAAAAAAACCCGGATATTTACGGTTTTATCCAGTCATATCCAGTAAACTAATGTGGAATTCGTATGCAATGTACCGAGAAATTCACAGTAAAGATGGTTTTGGAGAAACGCAAAGTCTTTACGTTAGGCAGGTGCATAAAATGTCATGGATACAAACAGAAATATCATGTTTGTTTGCCGCAGTTCCTCTAGCTTTCTCCCTGGAAAATACGAATACGTAGAGCTTGATTCTACCTGTGGAACCAATTAGTGATTTCATGCATAATATTAAATGTTCCCTAGTAAAAAAATATTCAAAACAATAAACCCTGTGAATAATATCAGGAATACACAAACACAGAGGCTGTAGCAATATGTGCAATGGAGTTAGCCAAAACAAAACTGGATATTTCCGGTTTCATCCAGTCATATCCGGACAAAGTGATGTGGAATTCGTATGCAATGGACCGAGAAAATCACTGTAAAAATGGATTTGGAGAAAAGCAAAATCTTTTTGTTAGGCAAGTGCATAAAAAGTCATCGATACAAACAGAAATATCATGTTTGTTTGCCGCAGTTCCTCTAGCTTTCTCCCTAGAAAATACGAATGTGTAGAACTGGTGTCCCCACGATGAACCAATTAGTGTTTCTACGGTACAAAATTAAATGTTCCTTGATAAAAGCATTCAAAACAATAAAGTCCATCGTGAATATCCAGAAAACACAAACACAGAGGCTGTAGCAATATTTCGGATTGAGTTAGCCAAAACTCAACCGATATTTCTGATTTCATCCAGTCATATGCGGATAAACTGGTGTGGAATTCGTATGCAATGGACTGAGAGAATCACAGTAAAAATGGTTTTGGAGAAAAGCAAAGTCTTTTGGTTAGGCAAGTGCATAAAATGTCATCTATAGAAACAGAAATATCATGTTTGTTTGCTGCAGTTCCTCTCGCTTTCCCCCTAGAAAATACGAATGTGTAGAGCTTGTGTCTACCTATGGAAACAATTAGTTATTTCATGCATAAAATTAAATGTTCCCTAATAAAAAATATTCAAAACAATAAACCCGGTGGATAATATCAGGAATACACAAACACAGAGTCTGTAGCAATATCTGGGATTGAGTTAGCCAAAACACAACTGGATATTTCCGTTTTCATCCAGTCATATCCGGACAAATTGGTGTGGAATTCGTATGTAATAGAACGAGAAAATCACAGTAAAAATGCTTTTGGGGAAATTTAAAGTCTTTTCTTTAGGCAAGTGCATCAAATATCATCTGGACAAATAGAAATATCATGTTTGTTTGCCACAGTTCCTCTAGCTTTCTAACTAGAATATAAGAATACGTAGAGCTGATGTCTCCATGTGGAAGCAATTACTCTATCCAGCTTCAAAATATAATGTTCTCCAATAAAAAATATTCAAAACAATAAATGCGTGGATAATATCAGGAAAACACAAACACAGAGGCTGTAGCAATATCTGGGATTGAGTTAGCCAAAACAAAACCAGATATTTCCGGTTTCATCCAGTCATATCCAAACAAACTGGTGTGGAATTTGTATGCAATGCACCAAGAAAATCACAGTAAAAATGGTTTTGGAGAAAAGCAAAGTCTTTTCGTTAGCCAAGTGCATAAAACGTCATCTATACAAACAGAAATATCATGTTTGTTTGTGGAAGTTCCTCTAGCTTCCACCCTATTAAATTCGAATGTGTAGAGCTGGTGTTTCCATGTGGAACCAATTACAGTATCCAAGCTCAAAATAAAATGTTCCCCAATAAAAAACATTAAAAACAATAAACTCCGTGGATAATATCAGGAATAACCAAACAAAGGCTGTAGCAATATCTGGGATTGAGTTATCCAAAACACAACAGGATATTTCCGCTTTCATCTAGTCATATCCGGACAAACAGGTGTGGAATTTCTATGCAATGGACCGAGAAAATCACAGTAAAATGGTTTGGAGAAAAGCAAAGACGTTTCGTTAGGCAAGTGCATAGAATATCATCTATACCAACAGAAATATCATGTTTGTTTGCCGCAGTTCCTCTAGATTTCTACCTAGAAAATAGGAATGTGTAGAGCTGGTGTCCCCATGATGAACCAAATAGAGTTTCTACGGTACAAAATGAAATGTTCCCTGATAAAAACATTCAAAACAATAAAGTCCATCGATAATATCCAGAAGACACAAACACAGAGGCTTTCACAATATTTTGGATTGAGTTAGCTAAAACAAAACCGGATATATCCGGTTTCATCCAGTCATATCCGGTCAAACTGGTGTGGAATTCATATGCAATGGACGGAGAAAATCACAGCAAAAATTGTTATGGAAAAAAGCAAAGTCTTTTCGTTAGGGAAGTGCATAAAATATCATCTATACAATCAGAAATATTATGTTTGTTTGTCACAGTTCCTCTAGCTTTCTCCCTAGAAAATACGAATGTGTAGAGCTGGAGTCTCCATGTGGAACCAGTAAGTGTTTCTACGGTACAAAACTAAATGTTCCCTGAAAAAAAAAAACATTGAAAACAAAAAACTCCATGGATAATATCCAGAACTCACAAAAACAGAGACTATCACAATAATTAGAATTGAGTTAGCCAAAACACTACCGGATATTTCTGCTTTCTTCCAGTCATATCCGGACAAACTGGTGTGGAATTCCAATGAAGTGTACCGAGAAAATCACAGAAAAATGGTTTTGGAGAAAAAAAGACTTTTCGTTAGGGAAGTGCATAAAATGTCATCAATACAAACAGAAATATCATGTTTGTTTGTCGAAGTTCCTCTAGCTTTCTCCCTAGAAAATAGGAATGTGTAGAGCTGGTGTCTCCATGTTGAACCAATTAGTGTTGCCAAGCTCAAAATAAAATGTTCCCTGATAAAAAACATTGAAAATAATAAAGTCTGTGGATTATATCAGGAATACACCAACACAGAGGCTGTAGCAATATCTGGGATTGAGTTAGCCAAAACAAAACCGGATATTTCCGGTTTCATCCAGTCATATCCGGACATACTGGTGTGGAATTCCTATGAAGTATACCAAGGAAATCACAGAAAAAGGTTTTTGGAGAAAAAGCAAAGTCTTTTCCTTAGGTAAGTGCATAAAATGTCATCTATACAAACAGAAATATCATGTTTTTTAGCCGCAGTTCCTCCAGCAGTCTCCCTAGAAAATACGAATGTGTAGAGCTAGTGTCCCCATGATGAACCAATTAGAGTTTCTACGGTAGAAAATGAAATGTTCCCTCATAAATACACTCAAAACAATTAAGTCTATAGATAATGTCCAGAAAACAAAAACACAGGCTATCACAATATTTCGGATTGAGTTAGCCAAAACACAACTGGATATTTCTGGTTTCCTACAATCATATCCGAAAAAGTCGTTTGGAATTCGGATGCAATGGGCCGAGAAAATGACAGTAAAAATGGTTTTGGAGAAAAGCAAAGACTTTTCGTTACGCAAGTGCATAAAATGTCATCTATACAAACCGAAATATCATGTTTGCTTGCCGCAATTCCTCTAGCTTTTTCCTTAGAAAATAGGAATGTGTACCGCTGGTGTCTCCATGTGGAACCAGTTAGTGTTTCCAGGAACAAAATTAAATTTTCCCTGATAAAAAAAATTTGAAAACAATAAAGCCCGTTGATAATATCAGGAATACACAAAAACAGAGGCTGTAGCAATATCTGGAATTGAGTTAGCCAAAACAAAACCGGATATTTCCGGTTTCGTCCAGTCATATCCGGACAAACCTTTGGGGAATTCGTATGCAAAGGACTGAGAAAATCTTAGTAAAAATGGTTTTGCAGAAAAGCAAAGTCTTTTCATTAGGTAAGTGCATAAAATGTCATCTATACAAACAGAAATATCATGTTTGTTTGTCGCAGTTCCTCTAGTTTTCTCCCTAGAAAATAGGAATGTGTAGAGCTGGTGTCTCCATGAGGAACCAATTAGTGTTTAAAAGGACAAAATTAAATGTTCCCTGATAAAAACATTCAAAACACTAAAGTCCATCGATAATATCCAGAAAACACAAACACAGAGGCTGTAGCAATATCTGGGATTGAGTTAGCCAAAACACAACCTGATATTTCCGGTTTCATCAGTCATATCCGGTAATCAGGCCTGGAATTCGTATGCAATGGACAGAGAAAATCAGTAAAAATGGTTTTGGAGGAAAGGAAACTCTTTTCGTTAGGCAAGTGCATAAAATGTCATCTATACAAACAGAAATATCATGTTTGTTTGCCGAACTTCCTCTAACTTTCTCCCTAGAAAATACGAATGTGTAGATCTCGTGCCCCCATGATGAACTAATTAGTGTTTCAATGGTACAAAATTAAATGTTCCTTGATAAAAATATTCAAAACAATAAAGTCCATCGATAATATTCAGAAAACACAAACACAGAGGCTTTCACAATATTTTGGATTGAGTTAGCCAAAACACAACCGGATATTTCTGGTTTCATGCAGTAATATACCGGCAAAGTGGTGTGGAATTCACATGCAATGAACCAAAAAAATCACAGTAAAAATGGTTTTGAAGAAAATCAAAGTCTTTTCATTAGGCAAGTGCATAAAATATCATCGATACAAAGAGAAATATCATGTTTGTTTGCCACAGTACCTCTAGCTTTCTCCCTAGAAAATACGAATATATAGAGCTGGTTTCTCCATGTGGAACCAATTACTGTATCAAAGCTCAAAATGTTCCCTGATAAAAAACATTCAAAATAATGAAGTCCGTGGATAATATCCGGAAAACCCAAACACACAGGCTGTAGCAATATCTGGGATTGAGTTAGCCAAAACAAAACCGGATATTTCCGGTTTCATCTAGTCATATCCGGACAAACTGTTGTGGAATTCTTATGGAATGGACCGAGAAAATCACAGTAAAAATGGTTTTGGACAAAAGCAAAGTCTTTTCATTAGGCAAGTTCATAAAATGTCATCTATACAAACAGAAATATCATGTTAGCTTGTCGGAGTTCCTCTAGGATTCTCCCTAGAAATACAAATGTGTAGAGCTGGTGTCTCCATGTGAAGCAATTTGTGATTCCAAGGGAAAATTAAATATTCCCGGATAAAAAACATTTAAATCAATTGTCCATGGATAATATCAGGAATACACAAACACAGAGGCTTTCACAATATTTCGGATTTAGTTAACCAAAACACATTCGGATATTTCCGGTTTCATCCAGTCATATCCGGTAAACTGGTTTTGGAATTCAAGAGCAATGAACCGAGATATTCACAGTAAAAATGGTGTTGGAGAAAAGCAAAGTCGTTTCGTTAGACAAATGCATAAAATGTCATCTACACAAACAGAAATATCATGTTTGTCCCAGTTCCTCTAGCTTTTTCCCTAGAAAATATGAATATATTCACCTGGTGTCTCCATGTGGAACCAATTAGTGATTCCAAGCACAAAACTAAATATTCCCTGATAAAAAACATTCAAACAATAAAGTCCATGGATAATATCAGGATTACACCAACATAGAGGCTGTGGCAATATCTGGGATTGAATTAGCCAAAACAAAACCGGATATTTCCGGTTTCATCTAGTCATATTCAGACAAACTGGTGTGGAATTCCTATGCAATGGACCTTAAAATCACAGTAAAAATGGTTTTGGAGAAAAGCACAGTTTTTTCGTTGGGAAAGTGCATAAAATGTCATCTATACAAACAGAAATATCATGTTTGTTTGCCGCAGTTCCTTTAGCTTTCTCCCTAGAAAATACGAATGTGTAGAGATGGTATTCCCATGATGAACCAATTAGTGTTTCTACGGTACAAAATTAAATGTTCCCTGATAAAAGCATTCAAAACAATAAAGTCCATCGATAATATCCAGAAAACACAAACACAGAAGCTTTCACAAAATTTTTGATTGACTTAGCCAAAACACAACCGGATATTTCCGGTTTCATCCAATCATATCCGGAAAAAGTCGTTTGTAATTCGGATGCAATGGACCGAGAAAATTGCAGTAAAAATGGTTTTGGACAAAAGCAAAGTCTTTTCATTAGGCAAGTGCATAAAATGTCATCTATACAAACAGAAATATCATGTTTGTTTGTCGCAGTTCCTCTAGCATTCTCTCTAGATAATATGAATATGTAGAGCTGGTGTCTCCATGTGGAAACAATTAGTGTTGCCAAGCTCAAAATTAAATGTTCCCTTATAAAAAACATTCAAAACAGTGAAGGCTGTGGATAATATCAGAATACACAAACACAGAGACTGTAGCAATATTTGGGATTGAGTTAGCCAAAACACAAGTCGATATTTCCGGTTTCATGCAGTCATATCTGGAAAAAGTCGTTTGGAATTCGGATGAAATGGACCGAGAATATCACGGTAAAAATGGTTTTGGAGAAAAGCAAAGTCTTTTCGTTAGGCAAATGCATAAAATGTCATCTACACAAAACGAAATATCATGTTTGTTTGCCGCAGTTCCTCTAGCTTTCTCCCTAGAAATACGAATTTGTAGAGCTGGAGGCCCATGATGAACCAATTAGAGTTTCTACAGTAAAAAATTAAATGTTCCCTGATAAAAACATTCAAAACAATAAAGTCCATCGATAATATCCAGAAAACACAAACATAGAGGCTTTCACAATATTTTGGATTGAGTTAGCCAAAACACAACCAGATATTTCTGGTTTCATCCAGTCATATCCGGATAAACTGGTGTGGAATTCATTTGCAATGCGCTGAAAAAATCACAGTAAAAATGGTTTTGGAGAAAAGCAAAATCTTTACATTAGGCAAGTGCATAAAATGTTATCTATACAAACAGAAATATCATGTTTGTTCGCCGCAGTTCCTCTAGCTGTCTCCCTAGAAAATACGAATATGTAGAGCTAGTGTCTCCATGTGGAAAGAATTGCTTTATCCAAGCTCAAAATAAAATGTTCCACGATAAAAAACTTTCAAAACAATAAAGTCTGTGGATAATATCCAGAAAAATCGAACACAGAGGCTGTAGCAATATCTGGGATTGAGTTAGCCAAAACAAAACCGGATAATTCCGGTTTCATCCAGTCATATCCGGACAAACTGGTGTGGAATTCCTATGAAGTATACCAAGGAAATCACAGAAAAAGGTTTTGAAGAAAAGCAAAGTCTTTATGTTAGGCAAGTACATAAAATGTCATCTATAGAAACAGAAATATCATGTTTGTTTGCCGCAGTTCCTCTAGCTTTCTCACAAGAAAATACAAATGTGTAGAGCTGGTGTCTCCATGTGGAACCAATTGTATTTCCAAGCAAAAAAATTAAAAGTTCCCTGATAAAAAAAAAAAGATTCAAAAAAAAATAAAGTCCATGGATAATATCAGGAATACACAACACAGAGGCTGTAGCAATATTTCGGATTGAGTTAGCCAAAACACAACCAGATATTTCTGGTTTCATCAAGTCATATCCGCACAAACTGGTTTGGAATTCGTATGCAATGGACCGAGAAAATCACAGTACAAATGGTTTTGGAGAAAAGCAAAGTCTTTTCGTTAGGCAAGTGCATAAAATGTCATCTATACAAACAGAAATATCATGTTTGTTTGCCGCAGTTCCTCTAGCTTTCTCCGTAGAGAATACGAATGCGTAGAGCTGGTGTCTCCATGTGAAAACAATTAGTGTTTCAACGGTACAAAATTAAAAGTTCCCTGATAAAAAACATTCAAACAACAAATTCCCTTCATAATATCAGGAATACACAAACACAGAGGCTGTAGCAATATCTGGGATTGAGTTAGGCAAAACACAGCCATCCCACTCCTTGGAATTTACCCAAAGGAAATTAATTTGGCTAATAAAAAAGCCATCTGCACATTAATGTTTATTGCAGCCCAATTCACAATAGCTAAGACCTGGATCCAACCCAAATGCCCATCAACAGTATACTGGATAAAGAAATTATGGGACATGTACTCCATAGAATACTATTCAACAGTAAGGAACAATGAAACCCAGACATTTGCAACAAGATGGAGGGATCTGGAAAGCATCATGCTGAGTGAATTAAGCCAGTCCCAAAGAGACAAATATCATTTGTTTTCCCTGATCGGCGACAATTGAGCACCAAAGGGGAAACCTGTTGAAGTGAAATGGACACTATAAGAAACAAAGACCTGATCAGCTTTTGTCCTGACTCTAGATGTACACTGTAATACTTTATCCGTTTTAGTATTTGTTGTTGTTGTTGTTGTTGTTGTCCTAGTACTAGTGGTTGAACTCTGTAATTAACTCACAATTATTCTTAGGTGTTTAAATTTTAACTGAAAAGTGATCCCTGTTAAATTTCAGAGTGGGAAAAGAGAGGGAGGAGATGCACAGTTTGGGACATGCACAATCAGTCTTGCCCCAAATGATGGAGATAGTAATGTGCCAGGGGATTCCAATACAATCCCATCAAGGAGGCATGTACCAATGCCATCTCACTAGTCCAAGTGATCAATTTCAGTTCACATTGGATGGCTTGGATAGGTCTAAGAAACAAAGGGATCACACAAACAAGACTACTGTCTGCTAATACTATCTGATAGAATCAAGGAGGGAGAGAAGGATCCAGCATGGGAAGTGGGATACACAGCAGACTCATAGAATGGCAGATGTCCTAGACGACACTCTGGCCTCAGAATCAGCCCTTTAAGGCTTTCGGATCTGGCTGAAGAGCCCATGAGAGCATTGTAGGCATGGAAAGCCAAGATACCATGGGAAAGAAAAAAAGAAGAAGACCTAAATGAAACATCTCTGTGAGTGAGATCCTGGTGGAAAGAACGGGGACATCAAAGAAGGAGGTACCTTTCTCTGAAGGGAGGAGAGAACTTCCACTTTGACTGTGACCCTATCGGAATAAGATCAAAGTCAGCGAACCCTAAAGGCTTCCATAGCCCTGGCAACTCATGACTAGAGCCTAGGGAGATTACTGACGCCATGAACAAGAGTGTCAAATTGTTAAGTCAGCAACAGGAGTCACTGTGTACTTACATCCCATGTGGGATCTGTCCTTAATGTGTTGTCTAATGTGCAGTGATGCTATAACAAGTACTGAAACAGTATTTTTACACTTTGTGTTTCTGCGTGGGTAAAAACTGATGAGATCTTTACTAATTATATACTGAATCGATCTCCTGTATATAAAGATAATTGGAAATGAAAAAAAAAAACCTGGTGTTAAATTGGAAATGGCATAGAAAATTAATTAATTTTTTAAAAAAAAATAATATGTAGGATCTCTGCCTTTAATGTGCTGTACACTCTTATTTAATACTATAACTAGTACTCCAACAGTATTTTTTTTTCACTTTGTGTTGCTATATGTGGGCAAACTGTTGAAATCGTTATCTAATTTATACTAAACTGATCTTTTGTATATAAAGAGAATTGAAAATGAATCATGATGTGATTGGAAGGGGAGAGGGAGCGGGAAAGGGGAGGGTTGTGGGTGGGAGGGAAGTTTTGGGGATTGGGAAGCCATTGTAACCATGAGTTGTACTTTGGAAATTTATATTCATTAAAAAAAGTTTTAAAAAAATCATGTTTGTTTGCCGCAGTTCCTCTAGCTTTCTCCCTAGAAAATACGAATGTGTAGAGCTGGTGTCTCCATGTGGAACCAATTAGTGATTCCAAGCACAAAATTAAATGTTCCCTGATAACAACATTCAAAACAATAAAGTCCATCGATAATATTCAGAAAACACAAACACGGAGGAAGTAACAATATCTGGGATTGAGTTAGCCAAAACACAACCGGATATTTCTGTTTTCATCCAGTCATATCCAGACAGAGTGGTGTGGAATTCGTATGCAATGGACCGAGAAAATCACAGTAAAAATGGTTTTGGAGAAAAGCAAAGTATTTTCATTAGGAAAGTAGATAAAATATCATCGATACAAACAGAAATATCATGTCTGCTTGTCACAGTTCCTCTAGCTTTCTCCCTAGATAATACGATTGTGTAGAGATGGTGTCCCAATGATGAACCAATTAGTGCTTCTATGGTACAAAATTAAATGTTCCCTGATAAAAATATTCAAAACAATAAAGTCCATCGATGATATCCAGAAAACCCAAGCACAGAGGCTTTCACAATATTTTGGATTGAGTTAGCCAAAACACAACCGGATATTTGTGGTTTCATCCAGTCATATCCGGAAAAAGTGGTTTGGATTTCAGATGCAATGGACAGAGAAAATCACAGTAAAATTGGTTTTGGAGAAAAGCAAAGTCTTTTCGTTAGGCAAGTCTATAAAATGTAATGGATACAAACAGAAATATCATGTTTGTATGCTGCAGTTCCTCTAGCTTTCTCCCTACAAAATACAAATGTGTAGAGCTAATGTCTCCTAGTCGAACTAATTAGTGATTCCAAGCAAAAAATTAAATGTTCCCTTATAAAAAACTTACAAACAATGAAGTCCGTTGATAATATCAGGCGTACACAAACACAGAGGCTTTCACAAAACTTCAGAGTGAGTTAGCCAAAACACAAGTGGATATTTCTGGTTTCATCCAGTCATATCCGGACAAAGTGGTGTGGAATTCGTATGTATTGGGTTGAGAAAATCAGAGTAAAATGGTTTTGGAGAAAAGCAAAGTCATTTCGTTAGGCAAGTGTATAAAATATCATCGATACAAACAGAAATATCATGTTTGTTTGCCGCAGTTCCTCTAGCTTTCTCTCGAGAAAATACGAATGTGTAGAGATGGTGTCCAAATGATGAACCAATTAGTGTTTCTACGGTACAAAATTAAATGTTCCCTGATAAAAAATATTCAAAACAATAAAGTCCATCAATAATATCCAGAAAACACAAACACAGAGGCTGTAGCAATATCTGGGATTGAGTAAGCCAAAACAAAACCGGATATTTCCGGTTTCATCCAGTCATATCCAGACAAACTGGTGTGGAATTCGTATGCAATGGACCAAGAAAATCACAGTACAAATGGTTTTGGAGAAAAGCAAAGGCTTTTTGTTAGGGAAGTGCATAAAATGTCATCAATACAAGCAGAAATATCATGTTTGTTTGCCGCAGTTCCTCTAGCTTTCTCCCGAGAAAATACGAATGTCTAGAGCTGGTGTCCCCATGATGAACCAATTATTGTTTCAACGGTACAAAATGAAATGTTCCCTGATAAAAACATTGAAAACAATAAAGTCCATCGATAGTATCCAGAAAACACAAACACAGAGGCTTTCACAATATTTCAGATTGAGTTAGCCAAAACACAACCGGATATTTCTGGATTCATCCAGTAAAGTGGTGTGGAATTCGTATGCAGTGGACCAAGAAAATCACATTAAAAATGGTTTTGGAGAAAAGCAAAGTCTTTTCATTAGGGAAGTGCATAAAATGTCATCTATACAAACAGAAATATCATGTTTGTTTGCCACAGTTCCTCTAGCTTTCTCCCTGGAAAATACGAATATGTTCAGCTGGTGTCTCCATGTGGAACCAATTACTGTATTCAAGCCTAAAATAAAATATTCCCCGATAAAAAACATTCAAATCAATAAAATCCAGGCTTTCACAATATTTCAGATTGAGTTGGCCAAAACACAACCGGATATTTCCGTTTTCATCCAGTCATATCCGAACAAAGTGGTGTGGAATTCGTATACAAAGAACCAAAAAAATCACCGTATAAATGGTTTTGGTGAAAAGCAAAGTCTTTTCTTTAGGCAACTGCCTAAAATGTCATCTAGACAAACAGAAATATCATGTTTGTTTACCGCAGTTCCTCTAGCTTTCTCCCTAGAAAATACGAATGTGTAGATCTGGTTTCTTCATGTGGAACCACTTAGTGATTCCAAGCACAAAATTAAGTGTTCCCTGATAAAAAACATTCAAAACAATAAAGTCCATCGATAATATCTAGAAAACACAAACACAGAGCCTGTAGCAATATCTGGGATTGAGTTAGCGAAAACAAAACCGGATATTTCCAGTTTTATCCAGTTATATCCTGACAAACTGGTGTGGAATTCGTATGCAATGGACCATGAAAATCACAGTAAAATGGTTTTGGAGAAAAGCAAATTCTTTGTGTTAGTTAAGTGCATAAAATGTCATCTATACAAACAGAAATATCATGTTTTTTTTGCTACAGTTCCTCTAGCTTTCTCCCTAGAAAATACAAATGTGTAGAGCTTGTGTCTCCATGTGGAAACAGTTAGTGTATCCAAGCCAAAAATAAAATGTTCCCCGATCAAAAAGCATTCAAAAAAATAATGTCCGTTGATAATATCCAGAAAACACAAACACAGAGGCTTTCACAATAATTCAGATTGAGTAAACCAAAACAAAACCAGATATTTCCGGTTTCATCCAGTCATATCCGGACAAACTGGTGTGGAATTCGTATGAAGTGTACCGAGAAAATCACAGAAATATTGTTTTGGAGAAAAGCAAAGACTTTTCGTTAGGCAAGTGTATAAAATGTCATCTATAGAAACAGAAATACCATGTTTGTTTGCCGCAGTTCCTCTAGCTTTCTCCCTAGAATACGAATGTGTAGAGCTGGTGTCTCCATGTGGAACCAATTAGTGTTTCTACGGTACAAAATTAAATGTTCCCTGATAAAAATATTCAAAACCATAAAGTCCATCGATAATATCCAGAAAACACAAACACAGAGGCTTTCACAATATTTCGGATTGAGTTAGCCAAAACACAACTAGATATTTCTGGTTTCATCCAGTGATATCCTGAAAAAGTTGTTTGGAATCTGGATGCAATGGACCGAGAAAATCACAGTACAAATGGTTTTGGAGAAAAGCAAAGTGTTTTCGCTAGGCAAGTGCATACAATGTCATCTATACAAACAGAAATATCATGTTTGTTTGCCGCAGTTCCTCTAGCTGTCTCCCTAGAAAATACGAATATGTTCAGCAGGTGTCTCCATGTGGAACCCATTACTGTATCCAAGCTCAAAATAAAATGTTCCCTGATAATAAAAAACATTCTAAAGAATAAAGTCCGAATAGGAAATTAGGAGAGTGGCAAGATGGTGGAATAAGCCGGGAGCACACTATTAGTCCAGGCGAGAGACAGTTTAATATATGTGGAGATACTGCAGGGTCAAGGAAGAGTAGGGGATGAAACAGCAGAGGAAACACTTCCGGAACTAGTGATTCACAGTGGACCTGCGTGGAGAGCGTGGGAGCCCAAGTTCGGGACACCAGCAGCAGACTCAACACACCAGCGCTGTAACGCGAGGTGAGCCGAACCTCAATAGCCCGAGACACCAGCGGGCAAGTGGAAAGAGGAGGCTAGAGGGAACGAGGCTTGAAACTCCGTGGGGAAAAATTCACCAGGCAAACTAGAAGAGAGAGAGGAAAAAAATAAAAAATGTGACCGATACGGACACAAGTTTCTCTCTCTCTGCCCACCTCTCAAAGGTGAGCAAGAAAGAGCAGGCACCATTTTGGACATACGTCATAAGCAGGGCGACCTCAGGTCTGCACCGGCCCTGAGCCTAGCAGAAACACCTGACTCTGGGGGGAGGGGTGAAATAACAGGAGGTTAGGATCTAACTTGGCAACCCAGTGGGAGACTGCAGGAGAATTGGAGCCCACACTGAGGGCAGCAGAGATTCCCTGTGTGGTCCTTGGGAAAGAGCTTCTGATCTCTGGCTCCTGTGGGTATATCATTTGCCTGCTAACTACCTCCAAATACATTCAGCTGTGCAGAATTACTTCCCTTTTGAATCAAAAAAAGAAAGAGACATTTACCACACCTAACCTGGGAGTGTCATCTTTGACACACCCTCAACCCCGAGGAACCAAACACAGCTCTCAGTCCACACTCATCTCAAGCCTCTAAGACTCCATTGAAAAGCAGACAGTCCACTTAATATAGAGCCATAGTGTAACAAGAAAAAACACCACAGTGAAGAAACCAAATATCTCCATCATGCCAAACAACAAACACAAAAACCAAGCTAACGAGAACAAGGAAGACACTATGACGCCCCCAAATGAAAAAGACACCCCAATTCAAGATTAGGAAGACGATGAGATCGAAGAAATGCAAGAAGCAGATCTCAAAAAATTGATAAGAACATTAAGAAGTTCTCAAAAACAAATTCTTGAACTACAGAAATCCTTAATGGACAAGATAGAAAATCTCTCTCGTGAAAATGAAATATTAAGGAGGAATCAAAATGAAATGAAACAACTAGTGGAACAAGAAACTGTGATAGTGACGAGAAATCATAATGAAATGAAGAATTCAATAGATCAAATGACAAACACATTAGAGAGCCTTAAAAACAGAATGGGCGAAGCAGAAGAGAGAATATCAGACTTAGAAGACGGAGAACAGGAAAGGAAACAGGCAAACCAAAGAAAAGAAGAAGAAATCAGTAATCTAAAAAATATTGTCAGGAATCTACAGGATACTATTAAAAAACCCAACATTCGGGTTCTAGGAGTTCCTGAAGGCATGGAGAGGGAGAAAGGATTAGAAGGCATTTTCAGTGAGATACTAGCAGAAAATTTCCCAGGTTTGGAGAAGGACAGAGGCATCTTAGTACAGGAAGCTTATAGAACCCCTAATAAACATGACCAAAAGAGATCCTCACCACGACATGTTGTAATCAAACTCACCACAGTGAAACATAAAGAAAAGATCCTAAAATGTGCAAGAGAGAAACGTCAGATTACTCTTAGAGGATCTCCAATTAGACTCACAGCAGACTTCTCATCAGAAACCCTACAAGCTAGAAGGGAATGGCGAGACATAGCCCAGGTATTAAGAGAGAAAAACTGCCAGCCCAGAATTCTATATCCTGCAAAGCTCTCATTTGTGAATGAAGGTGAAATTAAGACTTTTCATAGCAAACAGAAACTGAAAGAATTTGTTGCCACTCATCCTGCCCTGCAAAAGATGCTTAAAGATGTGTTACACACAGAAACACAGAAACACGGTCACCAATATGAAAGAAGGTAAAGGAAGGAAACCTCACAGCAAAAGATCACAGGAAGCTCAATTTCTCTTTGACATAGAATTAAACTCTGATGCTCTGTTAAAGCAATGTGTTAAAGTAATCTATTATGTGCTCTTGATGTCTGTTAAATTCTAATTGTTCAAAAACAGCTGAATTTTTATTAAGAGCTATGGGTTATTTAAATATGTGCTTATTTGCAAAGATTTGAATAGCCACCTTGTAACAATGGTCAAATTTGGTCTATGTTATGTCATGATTTTAAGGAATCTTATTTCAACCAGATATTTTGGATTTTGAGCCTTCTTGGCATTCTTGACAGGCATTCAAAAAATCAAAGTTTCAAACAATCCGGTCTCTAAAATTTCCAGTAAATCCTGGACTTTGGTTTTTCCAGTTTGGACCCAACTGAAAAAATCGAAGGACCTATGTCTCTCATCTTATAGAGACACCAACTAAGCAGGCTATTTGGATTTTATTAGAAGGACTGTCAGGATGTGATGTGGTACCAGACTTTAAGTTTCTATAATGGAAAATGCTATTAATACAAATGTTTGAGAATTAAAAAGTCTAATGATCTTGTGTTACTAGACATGATAGTTATCTTAATGAGAAAGCCCCAGAGGCCTAAAGGGTTAAATACTTGTAACATCCTACAGGTGCTTTCAAAAATACTGTGAAGTAAGCAAGTGCCTCTTGTTGGTTGATGAGTTTATAATTTTAAACATGGCGACTTAAAGTCTTTTGTCATCCATAGTTATATATGATGTGCTGCTCATAAAACTAAAGCGTTGTTGGTTCTGTGTTTAGCTGTCCTCCTATAGGTTCCTATGGACTTCCTCCAGCTACTTTTATTGCATTCAGTACTTTGGGATGGCTCTGTAAACAGATGAAGCCAATAACGTATTAACAGTACCAACTGAGAGAAAGTATGGTTAACTGCGGCTACTAAAAACAAAAAGCAATTCAAATCCATTGGTAATCTAGAAAAAGAGTTAAAGATTTTAAAAGCTATTATTAAAATTTCTATATTGGTCTATTATGCTATGTTATATGTGTGTACATATTGTATGTCCACATGGGGAAATTTTATTAAGAGTTTTATTTTAAATGGCTTATAGATAAGATTGTCCATAAATTTAAGCTGCTAAAATCAATCAAAGATACATTTTAATTGGTGTGACCTGAATCTCTGTATCATATGTTTTATACTTGTTGGTAGAAAGAAACTAAAAACATTTTAGATGGTTGTGCTTAAGTTTACTGGCTAAACAAACTACACCATGTTAGATATTTAAGAGGTGTTTTCAAATACATGATTCTTAAAATTTATAGAAGGCATAGGACCTTCTGGTAAATGTTTTCTTAAGTTGGTATCTAATGGTTGAAACGGTTTGCTAAGTATTCATGTAATATTGCTATTGTCAGTAAGCGATCTAGGACTTGCTCCCTCATTTCTCTATTCTCAGCCCAACTTGTTCTTTCATTTCTCTATTCTCTTCAAGGGAGGAAACTAATTCTATTATAAAGGAATCTGTAGGACGCACAATATAATCATTAGACCATATAAAAGAGATGGCTAACATTTTTCTGTAATAGCATAGCCAAAATAAGAACTTAAATAATAATCTCATAGTAGATTCACTTTGCCAACAGCGAAGTATACAGTAATTAGAAAAAACCTCCCTTTCAGACCAAAGGGAAAGAAAGTTTTCAAGTGAGAATATAATTTTCCTCATGGGCATTGTCTACCTTAGAAAAACTACTGCAGAACATGCCTGTGACTATAGACTTGTAGTTCAGGCCGCAGAAGATTAGAGATGGGACTCGGGCACTCCCTTGACTTGCATCCTCTGGTCTGCTTTAACAGAAACCAGGAGGAAAAGAAAGCTGCACATCAGAAGCAATGGGTGGCAGGCCTATTAATGGCTGATCTGTACAGTGATCTGCCCTCAAGGAGACCCAACAGGCCAGTCCACTGCAGTGGCTTTCAATGTGGTAAGCCTGGGCTTCAGCAGAAGTCAGCTTGTGAAGAGCCCTGGTAGCTCTGCCAAGAGTTGGATCACTGGAAATGGACCTGCCCTGGAGTCGAAGGATGCCCAGGTCAGAGCCACAGATCTTATTGGCTCTAAGCTGAAAAGCCCTTCACTCAGCCCAACTTCCAAAGTGACCACTGCAGCTGAGGGTATGGTCAAGTAGGGTCAGCAACATTGCAGGCAGAACTGTAAATTTCTTGTTAGAGATGCCCCCTGCATTTACCTGGCCAGCGCTCCTCCCAGGCCAGCCAAGTAGTGAAAGTCAACAGAGTGCCTTCCCCTAGGAGGTTCACACCTCCCTTAGGATATACCCCATGTGAAGAGATAGATAGGTCTGGGCCTCTGAATTTACAAGGCCTAAAGCCCACCAGATTATTATCAAGCCCCTTCTATCAGGTTCTATTTGCCTCTCAATCAGAAAAGTTACTTGTAGCTTAGACAGCACCTTTCTTAGCTCCTCTAATAATGACTCTGTCCTTTGTTCTAGGCCCTGTCTAGTGCACTTGGGCCTCATTCCTTTGTAATCATAACCTCTACTCTACCACCAATGGCTCTACTCCCAACCTGTATGTACTGATGGTCCTCTTCCCCACTTAATGCTGTACAATTGTTCAAACCTGGTAAATACCACTCTTAGGATCATTGGTTACTATCCTCACTCTGTCTTTTATGACCTTGTCTAAATATGATCAGAGTCGGTAAACTTGGAAGGCTTCCATAGCCTTGGCAACTCATGATGACAGCCTAGGATGGTTACTGGCACCATAAACTAGTGTGTCAATTTGTTGGGTCCACAACAGGAGCCACTGTGCACTTGCTCCTCATGTGGGATCTCTGTCCTTAATGTGCGGTACATTGTGATTAAATGCTATAACTAGTACTCAAACAGTATGTTTCACTTTGTGTTTCTGTGTGGGTGCAAACTGTTGAAATCTTTACTTCATATATACTAAATTGATCTTCTGTATATAAAGAGAATTGAAAATGAATCTTGATGCAAATGAAAGGGAAGAGGGAGCAGGAGAGGGGAGGGATGTGGGTGGGAGGGAAGTTATGGGAGGGGGAGGCCATTGTAATCCATAAGCTGTACACTGGAAATTTATGCTCATTAAATAAATGTTAAAAAAAAGAAAAAAAAGAAAGTCCGTTGATAATATCCAGAAAACACAAACACAGAGGCTTTAACAATAATAAGGAATGAGTTAGCCAAAACACAACTGGATATTTCTGGTTTCATCCAGTCATATCCGGACAAAGTGGTGTGGAATTCGTATTCTATGGACCGAGGAAATCACAGTACAAATGGTTTTGGAGAAAAGAAAAGACTTTTCGTTACGCAAGTGCATAAAATGTCATCTATACAAACAGAAATATCATGTTTGTTTGCCGCAGTTCCTCTAGCTTTCTCCCTAGAAAATACGAATGTGTAGAGCTGGTGTCTCCATGTAGAAACAATTAGTGTTTCTACGGTACAAAAATAAAAGTTCCCTGATAAAAACATTCAAAACAATAAAGTCCGTGGATAATATCAGGCATACACAAACACAGAGGCTTTCACAACATTGAGGAATGAGTTAGCCAAAACACAACCGGATATTTCTGGTTTCATCCAGTCATATCCAGACAAACTGGTGTGGAATTCATATGCAATGGACCGAGAAAATCACAGTGAAAATGGTTTTGGAAAAACCAAAATCTTTTCATTAGACAAGTGCATAAAATGTCATATATACAAACAGAAATGTCATGTTCGTTTGTCGCAGTTCCTCTAGCTTTCTCCCTAGAAAATACGAATGTGTAGAGCTGGTGTCTCCATTTTGAAATAATTAGTGTTTCACAGCACAAAATTAAATATTCCTTGATAAAGAACATTCTAAACAATAAAGTCTATGGATAATATCAGGAATACATGTGTCTCCATGTGGAACAAATTAGTGTTTCCAAGCACAAAATTAAATGTTCCATGAAAAAAACATTCAAAAAAATAAAGTCTGTGGATAATATCAGGAATACACAAACACAGAGGCTTTCTCAATATCTGGGATTGTGTTAGAGAAAACACAACCAGATATTTCTGGTTTCATCCAGTCATATGCGGACAAAGTGGTGTGGAATTCCTATGCAATGGGCTGAGAAAATCACAGTAAAATGCTTTTGGAGAAAGGAAAGTCTTTTCATTATTCAAGTAGATAAAATATCATCGATACAAACAGAAATATCATGTTTGTTTGCCGCATTTCTTTCTAGATTTCTTCCTAGAAAATACCTTTTTGTAGAGCTGGTGTCTCCATGTGAAACCAATTAGTGTTTCAAAGGACAAAATTAATGTTCTCTGATAAAAAACATTCAAAAGAATAAAGTCTTTGGATAATATCAGGAATACACAAACACAGAGGCTGTAGCAATATATTGCATTGAGTTAGCCAAACCAAAACTGGATATTTCTGGTTTCATCCAGTCATATACAGACAAACTGGTGTGGAATTCGTATGCAATGGACGGAGAAAATCACAGTAAAAATGGTTTTGGAGAAAAGCAAAGTCTTTTCGTTAGGCAAGTGTATAAAATGTCATCTATACTAACAGAAATATGATGTTTGTTTGCTGCAGTTCCTCTAGCTTTCTCCTTAGAAAATATGAATGTGTAGAGCTTGTCCCCATGTGGAACCAATTGGTGTTTCAATGGAACAAAATTAAATGTTCCCTGATAAAAATATACAGAACAATAAATTCCATCGATAATATCAGGAATACACAAACACAGAGGCTGTAACAATATTCGGATTGAGTTAACCAAAACACAACCGGATATTTCTGGTTTCATCCAGTCATATCCGGACAAACTCGCGTGGAGTTCGTATGCAATGGACCGAGAAAATCACAGTAAAAATGGTTTTGGAGAAAAGCAAAGTCATTTCATTAGGCAAGTAGATAAAATGTCATTTATACAAACAGAAATATCATGCTTGCTTGTCGCAGTTCCTCTAGCATTCTCCCTAGAAAATACAAATATGTAGAGCTGATGTCTCCATGTGTAACCAATTAGTGTTTCCAAGCACAAAATTAAATGTTCCCTGATAAAAAAACATTAAAAACAATAAAGTCCGTGGATAATATCAGAAATACACAAACACAGAAGCTGCAGTAATATCTAGGATTGATTAGCCAAAATAAAACCGGATATTTCTGGTTTCATCCAGTCATATCCGGACAAAGTGGTGTGTAATTTATATGCAATGGACCGAGAAAATCACAGTAAAATGGGTTTTGGAGACAAGCAAAGTCTTTTCGTTAGGCAAGTGCATAAAATGTCATCTATACAAACAGAAATATCATGATTGTTTGCCGCAGTTCCTCTAGCTTTCTCTGTAGAAAATACGAATGTGTAGAGCTGGTGTCTCCATGTGGAAAAACTAGTGTTTCCAAGCACAAAATTAAATGTTCCCTGAAAAAAAAAAAACATTCAAAGCAATAAAGTCCGTGGATACTATCAGGAATACACAAACACAGAGTCTGTAGCAATATTTTGGATTCAGTTAGCCAAAACACAACCAGATATTCCTGGTTTCATCCAATCATGTCCGGACAAACTGGTGTGGAATTCGTATGCAATGGACCGAGAATAACACAGTACAAATGGTTTTGGAGAAAAGCAAGTATTTTCGTTAGGCAAGTGCATAAAATATCAGCTATAGAAACAGAAATATCATGTTTGTTTGCCGCAATTCCTATAGGTTTCTCCGTAGAAATTACGAATGTAATTACTGACGCCATGAACAAGAGTGTCAAATTGTTAAGTCAGCAACAGGAGACACTGTGTACTTACATCCCATGTGGGATCTGTCCTTAATGTGTTGTCTAATGTGCAGTGATGCTATAACAAGTACTGAAACAGTATTTTTACACTTTGTGTTTCTGCATGGGTACAAACTGATGAGATCTTTACTAATTATATACTGAATCGATCTTCTGTATATAAAGATAATTGGAAATGAAAAAAAAAAACCTGGTGTTAAATTGGAAATGACATAGTAAATTAATTTTTAAAAAAATATTATGTAGGATCTCTGCCTTTAATGTGCTGTACACTCTTATTTAATGCTATAACTAGTACCCCAACAGTATTTTATTTTTCATTTTGTGTTGCTATATGGGGGATACTGTTGAAATCGTTACCTAATTTATACTAAACTGATCTTTTGTATATAAAGAGAATTGAAAATGAATCATGATGTGATTGGAAGGGGAGAAGGAGTGGGAAAGGGGAGGGTTGTGGGTGGGAAGGAAGTTTTGGGAGGGGGAAGTCATTGTAACACATGAGCTGTACTTTGGAAATTTATATTCATTAAATAAATGTTTAATGAAAAAAATATTATGTAGGATCTCTGCCTTTAATGTGCTGTACACTCTTATTTAATGCTATAACTAGTATTCCAACAGTATTTTTTTTTCAATTTGTGTTGCTATATGGGGGCAAACTGTTGAAATCGTTACCTAATTTATACTAAACTGATCTTTTGTATATAAAGAGAATTGAAAATGAATCATGATATGATTGGAAGGGGAAAGGGAGCGGGAAAGGGGAGGGTTTTGGGTGGGAGGGAAGTTTTGGGAGAGGAAACCCATTGTAACCCATGAGCTGTACTTTGGAAATTATATTCATTAAATAAAAGTTTAATAAAAAAAAGAAATTACGAATGTGTAGAGCTGGTGTCTCCATGTGGAAACAATTATTGTTTCAATGGTAGAAAATTAAATGTTCCCTAATAAAAAACATTCAAAACAATAAAGTCTGTGGATAATATCAGGAATACACAAACACAGAGGCTGTAGCAATATCTGGGATTCACTAAGGCAAAACACACCCAGATATTTCCAGTTTCATGCAGTCATATCCGGACAAACTGGTGTGGATTTCATATGCAACGGACCGAGATAATCACAGTACAAATGGTTTTGGAGAAAAGCAAAGTCTTTTCATAAGGCAAGTGCATAAAATGTCATGTATACAAACAGAAATATCACGTTTGTTTGCCGAAGTTCCTCTAGCCTTCTCCATAGAAAATAAGAATGTGTAGAGCTGGAGTCTCCATGGGGAATCAATTAGTGTTTCACAGTACAAAATTAAATGTTCCCTGAAAAAAAACATTCAAAACAATGAAGTCTGTGGATAATATCAGCAATACAAACACAGCGGCGGTAACAATGCATGGGATTGAGTTAGCCAAAACAAAACCGGATATTTCTGGTTTCATCCAGTCATATCCGGACAAACTGGTGTGGAGTTCATATGCAATGGACCGAGAAAATCACAGTACAAATGGTTTTGGAGAAAAGCAAAGTCTTTTTGTTACGCAAGTGCAAAAAATGTCATCTATACATACAGAAATATGTTTGTTTGCCGCTGTTCCTCTAGCTTTCTCCCTAGAAAATATGAATGTGTAGAGCTGGTGTCCCCATGATGAACCAATTAGTGTTTCTACGGTACAAAATTAAATGTTCCCTGATAAAAAACATTCAAAACACTAAAGTCCATCGATAATATCCAGAAAAAACAAACACAGAGGCTGTAGCAATATTTTGGATTGAGTTAGCGAAAACACAACTGGATATTTCTAGTTTCATCCAGTCATATCCGGAAATATTGGTGTGGAATTTGTATGTTTTGCAGTGAGAAAATCAGAATAAAATGATTTTGGAGAAAAGCAAAGTCTTTTCATTAGGCAAGTGCATAAAATATCATCGATACAAACAGAAATATCATGTTTGTTTGCCGCAGTTCCTCTAGCTGTCTCCCTAGAAAATACGAATGTGTAGAGCTGGTGTCTCCATGTGGAAACAATTAGTGTTTCAACGGTACAAAATTAAATGTTCCCTTATAAAAAATATTCAAAACAATAATGTCTGTGTATAATATCCAGAAAAAAGAAACACAGCGGCTGTAGCAATATCTGTTATTGAGTTAGCCAAAAAAAACTGGATATTTCCGGTTAAATCCAGTCATATCCGGACAAACTCGCGTGGAGTTCATATGCAACGGACCGAGAAAATCACAGTAAAAATGGTTTTGGAGAAAAGCAAAGTCTTTACGTGAGGCAAGTGCATAAAATGTCATCTATACAAAGAGAAATATCATGTTTGTTTGCTGCAGTTCCTCTAGCTTTCTCCCTAGAAAATACGAATGTGTAGAGCTGGTGTCCCCATGATGAACCAATTAGTGTTTCCAGGGTACAAAAATAAATGTTCCCTGATAAAAATATTCAAAACAATAAAGTCCATCGATAGTATCCAGAAAACACAAACACAGAGGCTTTCACAATATTTCGCATTGAGTTAGCCAAAACACAACCGGATATTTCTGGTTAAATCCAGTCATATCCAGACAAAGTGGTTTGGATTTCATATGCAATGGGTTGAGAAAATAACAATAAAAATGATTTTGGAGAAAAGCAAAGTCTTTTCCTTATGCAAGGGCATAAAATGTCATTGATACAAACAGAAATATCATGTTTGTTTCTCGAAGTTCCGCTAGCTTTCTCCCTAAGAAATACGAATATGTAGACCTGGTGTATCCATGTGCAAAGAATTACTGTATCCAAGCTCAAAATAAAATGTTCCCTGAAAAAAACATTCAAAACAATAAAGTCTGTGGATAATATCAGGAATACAAACACAGCGGCGGTAACAATGTATGGGATTGAGTTAGCCAAAACACAACCGGATATTTCAGTTTTCATCCAGTCATATCCGGACAAACTGGTGTGGAATTCGTATGCAATGGACCGAGAAAATCACAGTACAAATGGTTTTGGAGAAAAGCAAAGTCTTTCCATTAGGCAAGTGCATAAAATGTCATCTATACAAACAGAAATATGATGTTTGTTTTACACAGTTCCTCTAGCTTTCTCCTTAGAACATATGAATGTGTATAGCTTGTACCCATGTGGAACCAGTTAGTGTTTCAATGGTACAAAATTAAATGTTCCCTGATGAAAATATACAAAACAATAAATTCCATCGATAGTATCCAGAAACACAAACAGAGAGGCTTTCACAATATTTCCTATTTAGTCAGCCATAACACAACCGGATATTTCTGGTTTCATCCAGTCATGTCCGGACAAAGTGGTGTGGAAATATATATGCAATGGACCGAGAAAATCACAGTAAAAATAGTTTTGGAGAAAAGCAAAGTCTTTTTGTTAGGCAAGTGCCTAAAAAGTCATCTATACATACAGAAATGTCATGTTTGTTTGAGGAAGTTCCTCTATGTTTCTTCCTGTAATATATGAATGCGTAGAGCTGGTGTCTCCATGAGGATCCAATTAGTGTTTCCAAGCACAAAATTAAATGTTCCCTGAAAAAAATATTGAAAAATATAAAGTCCATGCATAATATCAGGAATACACCAACACAGAGGCTTTCACATTATTTCGAATTGAGTTAGCCAAAAAAAACCCAGATATTTCTGGTTTCATCCAGTCATATCCGGACAAACTGGTTTGGAATTCGTATGCAATGGACCGAGAAAATCAAAGTACACATGGTTTTGGAGAAAAGCAAAGTCTTCCGATAGGCAAGTGCATAAAACATCATCTATACAAAGAGAAATATCATGTTTGCCGCAGTTCCTCTAGCTTTTTCCATAGAAAATATGAATGTGTAGAGCTGGTGTCTCCACGTGGAACCAATTAGTGTTTCCAAGCACAAAATTAAATGTTCCCTGAAAAAAAAAACATTCAAAATGATAAAGTCTGTGGATAATATCAGGAATACACAAACACAGAGGCTGTAGCAATATCTGGGATTCAGTTAGGCAAAAAAAACAAGGATATTTCCGGTTTCATGCAGTTATATCTGGACAAACTGGTGTGGAATTCGTATGCAATGGACTGAGAAAATCACAGTAAAAATGGTTTTGGAGAAAAGCAAAGTCTTTTCCTTAGGCAAGTGCATAGAATGTCATCTAGACAAACAGAAATATCATGTCTGTTTGCCGCAGTTCTTCTAAGTTTCTCCCTGGAAAATATGAATGTGTAGAGCTGGTGTCCCATGTGGAACCAATTAGTGTTTTCAAGCACAAAATTAAATGTTCCCTGAAAAAAAAACATTGAAAAATATAAAGTCCATGCATAATATCAGGAATACACAAACACAGAGGCTTTCACTATTTTTCGGATAGAGTTAGCCAAAACAAAACCGGATATTTCCGGTTTCATCCAGTCATATCCGGACAAAGTGGTGTCGAATTCATATGCAATGGACCGAGAAAATCACAGTAAAAATGGTTTTGGACAAAAGCAAAGTCTTTTTGTTAGGCAAGTGCATAAAATGTCATCTATACAAACCGAAATATCATGCTGGTTTGTCGCAGTTCCTGTAGCATTCTCCCTAGAAAATACAAATATGTAGAGCTGGTGTCTCCATGTGCAACCAATCAGTGTTTCCAAGCACAAAATTAAATTTTCCCTGAAAAAAAAAACATTCAAAAAAATAAAGCCCCTTGGTAATATCAGGAATACACAAACATAGACTCTGTAGCAATATCTGGGATTGAGTTAGACAAAACAAAACCGGATTTTTCCGGTTTCATCCAGTCATATACGGACAAACTGGTGTGGAATCGTATCCAATGGACCGAGAAAATCACAGTACAAATGCTTTTGGAGAAAAGCAAAGTCTTTTCGTTAGGCAATTGCATAAAATGTCATCTATACAAACAGAAATATCATGTTTGTTTGCCTCAGTTCTTCTATCTTTCTCCGTAGAAAATACGAATGTGTAGAGCTGGTTTCCCCATGATGAACCAACTAGTGTTTCAAAGGTACCAAATTAATTGTTCCCTGATAAAAACATTCAAAACAATATAGTCTGAGGAGAGTAGCCGGAAAACACAAACACAGAGGCTTTCACAATATTTCGGATTGAGTTAGCCAAAACACAACCAGATATTTCTGGTTTCATCCAGTCATATCCGGACAAAGTGGTGTGAAATTTGTATGCAATGGACCGAGAAAATCAGAATAAAAATGGTATTGGAGAAAAGGTAAGTCTTTTCGTTTGGCAAAGGCAAAAAATGTCATCTACACAAACAGAAATATCATGTTTGTTTGCAGCAGTTCCTCTAGCTTTCTCCCTAGAAAATAAGAATGTGTAGAGCTGGTGTATCCATGTGGAACCAATTAGTGTTTTCAAGCACAAAATTAAATGTTCCCTGATAAAAAACATTCAAAACAATAAAGTCTGTGGATAATATCAGGAATACACAAAATCAGAGGCTGTAGCAATATCTTGGGTTGAGTTAGCCAAAAGAAAACCGGATATCTCTGGTTTCATGCAGGCATATCCAGACAAACTGGTGTGGAATTCGTATGCAATGGCCTGAGAAAATCACAGTAAAATGGTTTTTTAGAAGAACAAAGTCTTTTCGTTAGGCAAGTGCATAAAATGTCATCTATGCATTCAGAAATATCATGTTAGTTTGTCGCAGTTCCTCTAGCTTTCTCCCTAGAAAATACAAATATGTTCAGCTGGTGTCTCCATGTGGAACCAATAATTGTATCCAAGTTCAAAATAAAATGTTCCCCGATAAAAAACCTTCAAAAAAATAAAGTCCATCGATAATAACCACAAAACACAAACACAGAGGCTGTAGCAATATCTGGGATTGGGTTAGCCAGAAGGGAACCGGATATTTCTGGTTTCAGCCAGTCATAATCCAGAGAAACTGGTGTGGTATTCGTATGCAGTGGACCGAGAAAATACAGTACAAATGGTTTTGGAGAAAAGCAAATTCTTTACGTTAGGCAAGTGCATAAAATGTCATAGATACAAACAGAAATATCATGTTTGTTTACCACAGTTCCTCTAGATTTCTCCCTAGAAAATACGAAGGTGTAGAGCTCGTGTCTCCATGTGGAACCAATAACTGTATCCAAGCTCAACATAAAATATTCCCCGATATAAAACATTCAAAAAATAAAGTCCGTTTATAATATCCAGAAAACACAAACACAGAGGCTGTAGCAATATATGGGATTGAGTTAGCCAAAACAAAACTGAATATTTCCAGTTTCATCCAGTCATATCCGGAAAAAGTCGTGTGGAATTCGTATGCAATGGACCGAGAAAATCACAGTAAAAATGGTTTTGGAGAAAAGCAAAGTCTTTTCGTTAGGAAAGTGCATAAAATATCATCGATACAAACAGAAATATCATGTTTGTTTGTGGCAATTCCTCTAGCTTTCTCCTTGGAAAATACGAATGTGTAGAGCTTGTGTCTCCATGTGGAACCAATAACTGTATCCAAGCTCAATAAAAAACATTCAAAACAATAAAGTCCATGGATAATATCCGGAAAACACAAACACAGAGGCTGTAGCAATATCTGGGATTGAGTTAGCCAGAACAAAACCGGATATTTCCGGTTTCATCCAGACAATCCGGACAAACTGGTGTGGAAATCGTATGCAATGTACCAAGAAAATCACAGTAAAAATGGCTTTGCAGAAAAGTAAAGACTTTTCGTTAGGCAAGTGCATAAAATGTCTTCTATACAAAAAGAAATATCATGTTTGTCTGCCGCAGTACCTGAGGGTTACTCCCTAGAAAATAGGAATGTGTAGAGCTGGTGTCTCCATGATGAACCAATTAGAGTATCTAAAGTACAAAATGAAATGTTCCCTGATAAAAACATTCAAAACAATAAATTCCATAGATAATATCCAGAAAACACAAACACAGAGGCTTTCACAATATTTCGGATTGAGTTAGCCAAAAAACAACCGGATATTTCTGTTTTCATATAGTCATATCCTGACAAAGTGGTTCGGAATTCAGATGCAATGGATGGAGAAAATCATAGTAAAAATGGTTTTGGAGAAAAGCAAAGTCTTTTCGTTAGGCAAGTGCATAAAATGTCATCTATACAAACAGAAATATCATGTTTGTTTGCCGCAGTTCCTCTAGCTTTCTCCCGAGAAAATACGAATGTCGAGAGCTGGTGTCTCCATATAGAACCAATTAGTGTTTCCAAAAACAAATTAAATGTTCCCTGATAAAAAACGTTCAAAAAACAAAGTCCACTTATAATATTAGGAATACACAAACACAGAGGCTGTAGCAATATCTGGGATTGAGTTAGCCAAAACAAAACCGGATATTTCCGGTTACATCCAGTCATATCCGGACATATTGGTGTGGAATTCATATGCAATGCACTGAGAAAATCACAGTAACAATGGTTTTGCAGAAAATAAAGTCTTTTCATTAGGCAAGTGCATAAAATGTCATCTATACAAACAGAAATATCATGTTTGTTTGCTGCAGTTCCTCTCGCAGTCTCCCTAGAAAATACGAATGTGTAGAGCCGGTGTCCCCATGATGAACCAATTACTGTTTCTACCGCACAAAATTAAATGTTCCCTGAAAATACATTCAAAACAATAAAGTCCATGGATAATATCCAAAAAACACCAACAGAGAAACTCACAATATTTCGCATTGAGTTAGCCAAAACACAACCGGATATTTCTGGTTTCTTCCAGTCATATCCGGACAAAATGGTGTGGAATTCGTATGCTATGGGCTGAAAAAATCAGAGTAAAAATGGTTTTGTAGAAAATCATGAACTTTACATTATGCAAGTACATAGAATGTCATCGATACAAACAGAAATATCATGTTTGTTTGTCGCAGTTCCTCCAGCTTTCTCCCTAGAAAATACAAATGTGTAGAGCTGGTGTCTCCATGTGGAACCAATTAGTGATTGCAAGCACAAAATTAAGTGTTCCCTGATAAAAACATTCAAAACAATATAGTACATCGACAATATCGAGAAAACACCAACACAGTGGCTTTCTCAATATTTCGGATTGAGTTATCCAAAACACAACCGGATATTTCTGTTTTTATATAGTCATATCCGGACAAACTGCTGTGGAATTCGTATGCTATGGGCTGAGAAAATCAGAGTAAAAATGGTTTTGTAGAAATCAAAGTCTTTACGTTAGGCAAGTGCATAAAATATCATCGATACAAACAGAGATATCATGTTTGTTTGCCGCAGTTCCTCTAGCTTTCTCCGTAGAAAATAGGAATGTGTAGAGCTAGTGTCTCCATGTGGAACGATTACCTGTATCCAAGTTCAAAATAAAATGTTCTCCGATATAAAACATTCAAAACAATAAAGTCTGTGGATAATATCTACAAAAATCAAACACAGAGGCTGTAGCAATATCTGGGATTGAGTTAAGCAAAACAAAACCAGATATTTCCGGTTTCATCCAGTCATATCCCGACAATCTGGTGTGGAATTCGTATGCAATGGACCGAGAAAATCACAGTAAAAATGGTTTTGGAGAAAAGCAAAGTCTTGTCATTAGGCAAGTGCATAAAATGTCATCTATACAAACAGAAATATCATGTTTGCCACAGTTCCTCTAGCTTTTTCCCTATAAAATACGAATGTGTAGAGCTGGTGTCTCCATGTGGAACCAATTATTGTTTCTTCAGTACAAAATTAAATGTTCCCTGTTAAAAACTTTCAAAACAATAAAGTCCATCGATTATATCCAGAAAACACAAACACAGAGGCTATCAGAATATTTCGGATTGAGTTAGCCAAATTATAACTGGATACTTCTGTTTTCATCCAGTCATATCCGGAAAAAGTCGTTTGGAATTCGTATGCAATGGACCGAGAAAATCACAGTAAAAATGGTTTTGGAGAAAAGCAAAGTCTTTTCGTTAGGCAAGTGCATAAAATGTCATATATACAAACAGAAATATCATGTTTGTTTGCCGCAGTTCCTCTAGCTTTCTCCCTAGAAAATACGAATGTGTAGAGCTGGTGTCTCCATGTGGAACCAATTAGTGTTTCCAAGCACAAAATAAAATGTTCCCTGATAAAAAAAAATTCCAAACAATAAAGTATGTGGATAGTATCAGGAATACACAAACACACAGGCTGTAGCAATATATGGGATTGAGTTAGCCAAAACACAACCGGATATTTCTGTTTCCATATAGTCATATACGGACAAAGTGGTGTGGAATTCGTATGCAATGAACCAAAAAAAATCACAGTATAATGGTTTTGGAGAAAAGCAAAGTCTTTTTCTTAGGCAAGTGCATAAAATGTCATCTACACAAACAGAAATATCATGTTTGTTTGCCGCAGTTCCTGTAGCTTTCTCCCTAGGAAATACGAATGTGTAGAACTTGTGTTCCCATGATGAACCAGTTAGTGTTTCAACGGTACAAAATTAAATGGTTCCCTGATAAAAACATTCAAAACCATAAAGTCCATCGATAATATCCAGAAAACACAAACACAGAAACTTTCACAATATTTCACATTCAATTAGCCAAAATAGAACTGGATATTTCTGTTTTCATCCAGTCATATCCGGACAAAGTGGTGTGGAAATCATATGCAATGAACCAAAAAAAATCACAGTAAAAATGGTTTTGGAGAAAAGCAAACTCTTTTCGTTAGGCAAGTGCATAAAATGGCATCTAGACAAACAGAAATATCATGTTTCTTTGCCGCAGTTCCTCTAGCTGTCTTCCTAGAAAATACGAATATATTCAGCTGGTGTCTCCATGTGGAACCAATTAGTGATTCCAAGCACAAAATTAAATATTCTCTGATAAAAAACATTCAAAACAATAAAGTCTGTGGATAATATCAGCAATACACAAACACAGAGCCTGTAGCAATATCTGGGATTGAGTTAGCCAAAACAAAATCGGATATTTCCGGAATCATCCACTCCTATCCAGACAATCTTGTGTGGAATTCATATAAAGTGTACCGAGAAAATCACAGAAAAATGGTTTTGGAGAAAAGCAATGTCTTTTCGTTAGGCAATATCATAAAATCTCAAAGATACAAACAGAAATATCATGTTTGTTTCGCTCAGTCCTCTAGCAGTCTCCCTAGAAAATATGAATGTGTAGAGCTGGTGTCCCCATGATGAACAAACTAGTGTTTCTACGGTACAAAATTAAATGTTCCCCGATAAAAATATTCAAAACAAGAAAGTCCATCGATAATATCCAGAAAACACAAACACAGAGGCTTTCACAATATTTCAGATTTAGTTAGCCAAAACACCACCGGATATTTCTGCTTACAACCAGTCATATCCAGACAAAGTGGTGTGGAATTCGTATGCAATGAACCAAAAAAATCACATTAAAAATGGTTTTGGAAAAAAGGAAAGTCTTTTCGTTAGGCAACTGCATCAAATGTCATCTATACAAACAGAAATATCATGTTTGTTTGTCGCAGTTCCTTTAGCTTTCTCCCTAGAAAATACGAATGTGTAGAGCTGGTGTCTCCATGTTGATCCAATTACTGATTAAAAGAACAAAATTAAATGTTCCCTGATAAAAAAACATTCAAAACAATAAAGTCCGTTTATAATATCTATAAAACAAAAACATAGAGGCTGTAGCAATACGTGGGATTGAGTTAGCCAAAACAAACCAGATATTTCCGGTTTCATCCAGTCATATCCAGACAAACTGGTGTGGAATTCGTATGCAATGCACTGAGAAAATCACAGTAAAAATTGTTTTGAAGAAAAGCAAATTCTTTTTGTTACGCAAGTGCATAAAATGTCATCTATGCAAACAGAAATATCATATTTGTTTGCAGTAGTTCCTTTAGCTTTCTCCCTAGAAAATACGAATGTGTAGAGCTGGTGTCCCCATGATGAACCAGTTAGTGTTTCTATGGTACAAAAATAAATGTTCCCTGATAAAAACACTCAAAACAATAAAGTCCATCGATAATATCCAGAAAACACAAACATAGAGGCTTTCACAATATTTCTGATTTAGTTAGCCAAAACAAAACCAGATATTTCTGGTTTCGTCCAGTCATAGCCGGACAAACTGGTGTGGAATTCGTTTGCAATGGACCTAGAAAATCACTGTAAAAAGGTTTTGGAGAAAAGCAAAGTCGCTTCATTAGGCAAGTGCATAAAATTTCATCTATACAAACAGAAATATCATGTTTGTTTGCTGCAGTTCCTCTAGCTTTCTCCCTAGAAAATACGAATGTGTAGAGCTGGTGTCTCCATGTGGAACCAATTGGTGCTTCCAAGCACAAAATTAAATGTCCTTTGATAAAAAAAAACATTCAAACAATAAGGTCCTAGGATAATATCAGGAATACACAAACACAGAGGCTGTAGCAATATCTGGGATTGAGTTAGCCAGAAGAGAACCGGATATTTCTGGTTTCAGCCAGTCATAATCCAGAGAAACTGGTGTGGAATTCGTATGCAGTGGACCGAGAAAATCAGAGTAAAAATGGTTTTGGAGAAAAGCAAATTCTTTACGTTAGGCAAGTGCATAAAATGTCATCGATACAAACAGAAATATCATGTGTGTTTACCACAGTTCCTCTAGATTTCTCTCAAGAAAATACGAATGTGTAGAGCTCGTGTCTCCATGTGGAACCAATAACTGTATCCAAGCTCAACATAAAATATTCCCCGATATAAAACATTCAAAAAATAAAGTCCGTTTATAATATCCAGAAAACACAAACACAGAGGCTGTAGCAATATATGGGATTGAGTTAGCCAAAACAAAACCGAATATTTCCGGTTTCATCCAGTCATATCCGGAAAAAGTCGTTTGGAATTCATATGCATTGCACCTAGAAAATCACAGTAACAATTGTTTTGCAGAAAACAAAGTCTTTTCATTAGGCAAGTGCATAAAATGTCATCTATACAAACAGAAATATCATGTTTGTTTGCCGCAGTTCCTCTAGCTTTCTCCCTAGAAAATTCGAATGTGTAGAGCTGGTGTCTCCATGTGGAACCAATTAGTGATTGCAAGCACAAAATTAAGTGTTCCCTGATAAAAACATTCAAAACATTATAGTCCATCGATAATATCGAGAAAACACCAACACAGTGGCTTTCTCAATATTTCGGATTGAGTTAGCCAAAACACAACCAGATATTTCTGTTTTTATATAGTCATATCCGGACAAAGTGCTGTGGAATTCGTATGCTATGGGCTGAGAAAATCAGAGTAAAAATGGTTTTGTAGAAATCAAAGTCTTTACGTTAGGCAAGTGCATAAAATATCATCGATACAGAGATATCATGTTTGTTTGCCTCAGTTCCTCTAGCTTTCTCCGTAGAAAATAGGAATGTGTAGAGCTAGTGTCTCCATGTGGAACGACTACCTGTATCCAAGTACAAATAAAATATTCTCCGATATAAAACATTCAAAACAATAAAGTCTGTGGATAATATCTACAAAAATCAAACACAGAGGCTGTAGCAATATCTGGGATTGAGTTAAACAAAACAAAACCAGATATTTCCGGTTTCATCCAGTCATATTCCGACAATCTGGTGTGGAATTTGTATGCAATGGACCGAGAAAATCACAGTAAAAATGGTTTTGTGGAAAAGCAATGTCTTTTCGTTAGGCAAGTGCATAAAATGTCATCTATACAAACAGAAATATCATGTTTGCTGCAGTTCCTCTAGCTTTCTCCCTAGAAAATACGAATATATAGAGCTGCTGGTTCCATGTGGAACCAATTACTGTATCCAAGCTCAAAATAAATTATTCCACAATAAAAAAATTTAAACAATAAAGTCCGTGGATAATATCCGGAAAACACAAACCCACAGGCTGTAGCAATATCTGGGATTGAGTTAGCCAAAACAAAACCGGATATTCCCGGTTACATCCAGTCATATCCGGACAAAATGGTGTGGAATTCATATGCAGTGGACCGAGAAAATCACAGTAAAAATGGTTTTGGAGAAAAGCAAAGTCTTTTCGTTAGGCAAGTGCATAAAATGCCATCTATACAAACAGAAATATCATGTTTTTTTGTCACAGTTACTCTAGATTTCCCCCTAGAAAATACCAATGTGTAGAGCTGGTTTTCCCATGATGAACCAATTAGTGTTTCAACGGTACAAAATGAAATGTTCCCTGATAAAAACATTCATAACAATAAAGTCAATCGATAATGTCCAGAAAACACAAACACAGAGGCTTACACAATATTTCGTATTGAGTTAGCCGAAGCACAACCGGATATTTCCGGTTTCATTCAGTCATATCCGGAAAAAGTTGTTTGGAATTTGTATGCAATGGACAGAGAAAATCACAGTAAAAATGTTTTTGGCGAAATGCAAAGTCTTTTCGTTAGGCAAGTGCATAAAATGTCATCTATACAAACAGAAATATCATGTTTCTTTGCCGCAGTTCCTCTAGCTTTCTCCCTAGAAAATACGAATATGTTCAGCTGGTGTCTCCATGTGGAACCAATTGCTGTATCCAAGCTCAAAATAAAATGTTCCCCGATAAAAAAAACATTCTAAAGAATAAAGTCCGGATAGGAAATTAGGAGATCGGCAAGATGGCGGAATAGGCAGGGAGCACACTATTAGTCCGGGGGAGAGACTGTTTAATATAAGTGGAGATACTGCAGTGTCAAGGAAGATTAGGGGATGAAACAGCCGAGTAAACACTTCCGGAACTAGCTTTTCACAGTGTACCTGCGTGGAGAGCGTGTTAGCCCAAGTTCAGGACACCAGCAGCAGACTCAACACACCAGCGGTGGAACATGAGGTGAGCCGAACATCAATAGCCCGAGACACCAGCGGGCAAGTGGAAAGAGGAGGCTAGAGGGAACGAGGCTTGAAACTCCGTGGGGAAAAATTCACCAGGCTAACTAGAAGAGAGAGAGGAAAAAAATAAGAAAAGTGACCGATACGGACACAAGTTTCTCTCTCTCCGCTCACCTCTCAAAGTTGAGCAAGACAGAGCAGGCGCCATTTTGGACATACGTCATAAGCAGGGCGACCTCAGGTCTGCACCGGCCCTGAGCCTAGCAGAAACACCTGACTCTGGGGTGAGGGGTGAAATAACAGGAGGTTAGGAACTAACTTGGCAACCCAGTGGGAGACTGCAGGAGAATTGGAGCCCACACTGAGGGCAGCACAGATTTCCTGTGTGGTCCTTGGGAAAGAGCTTCCGATCTCTGGCTCCTGTGGGTATATCATTTGCCTGCTAACTACCTCCAATTACATTCAGCTGTGCAGAATTACTTCCCTTTTGAATGAAAAAAGGAAAGAGACATTTACCACACCTAACCTGGGAGTGTCATCTTTGACACACCCTCAACCCCGAGGAACCAAACACAGCTCTCAGTCCACACTCATCTCAAGCCTCTAAGACTCCACTGAGTCTAAGACTCCACTTAATATAGGGCCATAGTGTAACAAGAAAAAACACCACAGTGAAGAAACCAAATATCTCCAACATGCCAAACAACAAACACAAAAACCAAGCTAACGAGAACAAGGAAGACACTATGATGCCCCCAAATGAAAAAGACACCCCAATTCAAGATTAGGAAGACGATGAGATCGAAGAAATGCAATAAGCGGATCTCAAAAAATTGATAAGAACATTAAGAAGTTCTCAAAAACAAATTCTTGAACTACAGAAATCCTTAATGGACAAGATAGAAAATCTCTCTCGTGAAAATGAAATATTAAGGAGGAATCAAAATGAAATGAAACAACTAGTGGAACAAGAAACTGTGATAGTGACGAGAAATCATAATGAAATGAAGAATTCAATAGATCAAATGACAAACACATTAGAGAGCCTTAAAAACAGAATGGGTGAAGCAGAAGAGAGAATATCAGACTTAGAAGACGGAGAACAGGAAAGGAAACAGGCAAACCAAAGAAAAGAAGAAGAAATCGGAAATCTAAAAAATATTGTCAGGAATCTACAGGATACTATCAAAAAACCCAACATTCGGGTTCTAGGAGTTCCTAAAGGCATGGAGAGGGAGAAAGGATTAGAAGGCATTTTCAGTGAGATACTAGCAGAAAATTTCCCAGGTTTGGAGAAGGACAGAGGCACCTTAGTACAGGAAGCTTATAGAACCCCTAATAAACATGACCAAAAAGAGATCCTCCTGACATGTTGTAATCAAACTCACCACAGTGAAACATAAAGAGAAGATCCTAAAATGTGCAAGACAGGAACGTCAGATTACTCTTAGAGGATCTCCAATTAGACTCACAGCAGACTTCTCATCAAAATCCCTACAAGCTAGAAGGGAATGGCGAGACATAGCCCAGGTACTAAGAGAGAAAAACTGCCAGCCCAGAATACTATATCCTGCAAAGCTCTCATTTGTGAATGAAGGTGAAATTAAGACTTTTCATAGCAAACAGAAATTGAAAGAATTTGTTGCCACTCATCCTGCCCTGCAAAAGATGCTTAAAGATGTGTTACACACAGAAACACAGAAACACGGTCACTGATATGAAAGAAGGTAAAGGAAGGAAACCTCACAGCAAAAGATCACAGGAAGCTCAATTTCTCTTTGACATAGAATTAAACTCTGATGCTCTGTTAAAGCAATGTGTTAAAGTAATCTATTATGTGCTCTTGATGTCTGTTAAATTCTAATTGTTCAAAAACAGCTGAATTTTTATTAAGAGCTATGGGTTATTTAAAGATGAGCTTATTTTCAAAGATTTGAATAGTCACCTTGTAACAATGATCAAATTTGGTCTGTGTTATGTCATGATTCTAAGGAATCTTATTTCAACCAGATATTTTGGATTTTGAGCCTTCTTGGCGTTCTTGACAGGCATTCAAAAAATCAAAGTTTCAAACAATCTGGTCTCTAAAATTTCCAGTAAATCCTGGACTTTGGCTTTTCCAGTTTGGGCCCAACTGAAAAAATCGAAGGACCTATGTCTCTCATCTTATAGAGACACCAACTAAGCAGGCTATTTGGATTTTATTAGAAGGACTGTCAGGATGTGATGTGGTACCAGACTTTAAGTTTCTATAATGGAAAATGCTATTAATACAAATGTTTGAGAATTAAAAAGTCTAATGATCTTGTGTTACTAGACATGATAGTTATCTTAATGAGAAAGCCCCAGAGGCCTAAAGGGTTAAATACTTGTAACATCCTACAGGTGCTTTCAAAAATACTGTGAAGTAAGCAAGTGCCTCTTGTTGGTTGATGAGTTTATAATTTTAAACATGGCGACTTAAAGTCTTTTGTCATCCATAGTTATATATGATGTGCTGCTCATAAAACTAAAGCGTTGTTGGTTCTGTGTTTAGCTGTCGTCCTATAGGTTCCTATGGACTTTCTCCAGCCACTTTTATTGCATTCAGTACTTTGGGATGGCTCTGTAAACAGATGCTATATTGGTCTATTATGCTATGTTATGTGTGTGTAAATATTGTATGTCCACATGTGGAAATTTTATTAAGAGTTTTATTTTAAATGGCTTATAGATAAGATTGTCCATAAATTTAAGATGCCAAAATCAATCAAAGATATATTTTAATTGGTGTGACCTGAATCTCTGTATCATATGTTTTACACTTGTTGGTAGAAAGAAACAAAAAACATTTTAGATGGTTGTGCTTAAGTTTACTGGCTAAACAAACTACACCATGTTAGATATTTAAGAGGTGTTTTCAAATACATGATTCTTAAAATTTATAGAAGGCATTGGACCTTCTGGTAAATGTTTTCTTAAGTTGGTATCTAATGGTTGAAATGGTTTGCTAAGTATTCATGTAATATTGCTATTGTCAGTAAGCGATCTAGGACTTGCTCCCTCATTTCTCTATTCTCAGCCCAACTTGTTCTTTCATTTCTCTATTCCCTTCAAGGGAGGAAACTAATTCTATTCTAAAGGAATCTGTAGGATGCATAATTTAATCTTTAGACCTTATAAAAGAGATGGCTAACATTTTTCCTGTAATAGCATAGCCAAAATAAGAACTTAAATAATAATCTCATAATAGATTCACTTTGCCATCAGCGAAGTATACAGTAATTAGAAAAAAACCTCCCTTTCAGACCAAAGGGAAAGAAAGTTTTCAAGTGGGAATATAATTTTCCTCATGGGCATTGTCTACCTTAGAAAAACTACTGCAGAACATGCCTGTGACTATAGACTTGTAGTTCAGGCCGCAGAAGATTAGAGATAGGACTCGGGCACTCCCTTGACTTGCATCCTCTGGTCTGCTTTAACACAAACCAGGAGGAAAAGAAAGCTGGGCATCAGAAGCAATGGGTGGCAGGCCTATTAATGGCTGATCTGTACAGTGATCTGCCCTCAAGGAGACCCAACAGGCCAGTCCACTGCAAAGGCTTTCAATATGGTAAGCCTGGGCTTCAGCAGAAGTCAGCTTGTGAAGAGCCCTGGGAGCTCTGCCAAGAGTTGGATCACTGGAAATGGACCTGCCCTGGAGTCGAAGGATGCCCAGGTCAGAGCCACAGATCTTATTGGCTCTAAGCTGAAAAGCCCTTCACTTAGCCCAACTTCCAAAGTGACCACTGCAGCTGAGGGTTTGGTCAAGTAGGGTCAGCAACATTGCAGGCAGAACTGTAAATTTCTTGTTAGAGATGCCCCCTGCATTTACCTGGCCAGCGCTCCTCCCAGGCCAGCCAAGTAATGAAAGTCAACAGAGTGCCTTCCCCTAGGAGGTTCACACCTCCCTTAGGATATACCCCATGTGAAGAGATAGATAGGTCTGGGCCTCTGAATTTACAAGGCCTAAAGCCCACCAGATTATTATCAAGCTCCTTCTATCAGGTTCTATTTGCCTCTCAATCAGAAAAATTACTAGTAGCTTAGACAGCACCTTTCTTAGCTCCTCTAATAATGACCCTGTCCTTTGTTCTAGGCCCTGTCTAGTGCACTTGGGCCTCATTCCTTTGTAATCATAACCTCTACTCTACCACCAATGGCTCTACTCCCAACCTGTGTGTACTGATGGTCCTCTTCCCCACTTAATGCTGTTTAATTCTTCAAACCTGGTAAATGCCACTCTTAGGATCATTGGTTACTAACCTCACTCTATCTGTTATGACCTTGTCTAAATATGATCAGAGTGGGTAAATGTGAAAGGCTTCCATAGCCTTGGCAACTCATGATGACAGCCTAGGATGGTTACTGGTGCCATAAGCTAGAGAGTGTCAATTTGTTGGGTCAACAACAGGAGCCACTTCGCACTTGCTCCTCATGTGGGATCTCTGTCCTTAATGTGCTGTACATTGTGATTTAATGCTATAACTAGTACTCAAACAGTATGTTTCACTTTGTGTTTCTATGTGGGTGCAAAGGGTTGAAATCTTTACTTCATATACACTAAATTGATCTTCTGTATATAAAGAGAATTGAAAATGAATCTTGATGCAAATGAAAGGGGAGAGGGAGCGGGAGAGGGGAGGGTTGCGGTGGGAGGGAAGTTATTGGAGGGGGAAGCCATTGTAATCCACAAGCTATACACTGGAAATTTATATTCATTAAATAAAATTTTTTAAAAAAAGAAAAAAAAGTCCGTTGATAATGTCCAGAAAACACAAACACAGAGGCTTACACAATATTTCGGATTGAGTTAGCCAACACACAACCGATATTTCTGTTTTCATCCAGTCATATCTGGACAAATTGGAGTGGAATTCGTACGCAATGGACCGAGAAAATCACAGTAAAAATGGTTTTGGAGAAAAGCAAAGTCTTTTCATTAGGCAAGTGCATAAAATGTCATTTATATAAACAGAAATATCATGTTTGTTTGCCGCAGTTCCTCTAGCTTTCTCCCTAGAAAATAGGAATGTGTAGAGCTGGTGTCTCCATGTGAAACCAATTAGTGTTTGCAAGCAAAAAATTAAATGTTCCCTGAAAAAAACATTCCAAAAAATAAAGTACATGGATAGTATCAGGAATAAACAAACACAGAGGCTGTAGCAATATATGGGATTGAGTTAGCCAAAAAAACCTGGATATTTCTGGTTTCATCCAGTCATATCCGGGCAAACGGGTGTTGAATTCACATGATGTGTACTGAGAAAATCACAGAAAAAATGGTTTTGGAGAAAAGCAATGTCTTTTCGTTAGGCAAGTGCATAAAATGTCATCTATACAAACAGAAATATCATGTTTGTTCGCCGCAGTTCCTCTAGCTTTCTCCCTAGAAAATAGGAGTGTGTAGAGCTAGTGTCTCCATGTGGAACCAATTAGTGAATCTATGGTACAAAATTAAATTTTCCCTGATAAACACATTCAAAACAATAAAGTCCATCGATAATATGATAAAAGACAAACACAGAGGCTTTCACAATATTTCGGATTGAGTTAGCCAAAACACAACCGGATATTTCTGGTTTCATCCAGTCATATCCGGACAAAGTGGTGTGGAATTCGTATGTAATGAACCAAAAAAATCACAGCATAAATGGTTTTGGAGAAAAGCAAAGTCTTTTTCTTAGGCAAGTGCATAAAATGTCATCTATACACACAGAAATATCATGTTTGTTTGCCGCAGTTCCTGTAGCTTTCTCCCTAGGAAATACGAATGTATAGAACTGGTGTTCCCATGATGAACCATTTAGTGTTTCAAGGGTACAAAATTAAATGTTCCCTGATAAAAACATTCAAAACAATAAAGTCCATCGATAATATCCAGAAAACACAAACACAGAAACTTTCACAATATTTCACATTCAATTAGCCAAAAGACACCTGGATATTTCTGGTTTCATCCAGTCATATCCGGACAAAGTGGCGTGGAAATCGTATGCAATGAACCAAAAAAATCACAGTAAAAATGGTTTCGGAAAAAAGCAAAGTCTTTTCGTTAGGCAAGTGCATAAAATGTCATCTATACAAACAGAAATATCATGTTTGTTTTCTGCCATTCCTCTTGTTTCTCCCTAGAAAATACGAATATGTTCAGCTGGTGTCTGCATGTGGAACCAATTAGTGATTCCAAGCACAAAATTAAATGTTCCCTGATAAAAAACATTCAAAACAATAAAGTCCATCGATAATATCCAGAAAACACAAACACACAGGCTTTCATAATATTTCAGATTGAGTTAGCCAAATCACAACCGGATATTTCTGGTTACATCCAGACATATCCAGACAAAGTGGTGTGGAATTCGTATGCAATGAACCAAAAAAATCACAGTAAAAATGGTATTGGAAAAAAGCAAAATTTTTTCGTTAGGCAAGAGCATAAAATGTCATCTATACAAACAGAAATATCATGTTGGTTTGCCACAGTACCTCTAGCTTTCTCCCTGGAAAATACGATTGTGTAGAGCTGGTGTCTCCAAGCACAAAATTAAATGTTCCCTTATAAAAAAAACATTCAAAACAGCAAAGTCCGTGGATAATATAAGGAATACACAAACACAGAGGCTGTAGCAATATCTGGGATTGAGTTAGCCAAAACAAAACCGGATATTTCTGGTTTCATCGAGTCATATCTGGTAAACTGGTGTGGAATTCATATGCAATAGACCTAGATATTCACAGTAAAAAGGGTCTTGGAGAAAAGCAAAATCTTTTCGTTAGGCAAGTGCATAAAATGTCATCTATACAAACAGAAATATCATGTTTGTTTGCCACAGTTCCCCTAGCAGTCTCCCTAGAAAATATGAATGTGTAGAGCTGGTGTCCCCATGATGAACCAATTAGTGTTTCCACGGTAGAAAATTAAATGTTCCCTGATAAAAATATTCAAAACAATAAAGTCCATCGATAATATCCAGAAAAAACAAACACAGAGGCATTCAGAATATTTGGGATTGAGTTAGCCAAAACAAAACCGGATATTTCTGTTTCCATCCAGTCATATCCCGACAAACTGGTGTGGAATTCGTATGCAATGAACTAAAAAAATCACAGTAAAAATGGTTTTGGAGAAAAGCAAAGTCTTTTCGTTAGGCAAGTGCATAAAATGTCATCTATACAAACAGAAATATCATGTTTGTTTGCTGCAGTTCCTCTAGCTTTCTCCCTAGAAAATACGAATTTGTAGAGCTCGTGTCTCAATGTGGAACCAATTAGTGTTTCCAAGATCAAAATAAAATATTTCCTGATAAAAAAAATTCAAAAAAATAAAGTACGTGTATAATATCAGGAATACACAAACACAGAGGCTGTAGCAATATCTGAGATTGAGTTAGCCAAAACAATATCGGATATTTCTGTTTTCACCCAGTCATATCCGGTCAAACTGGTATGGAAATCCTATGCAATGGACGTAGAAAATCATAGTAAAAATGGTTTTGGAGAAAAGCAAAGTCTTTTCGTTAGGCAAGTGCATAAAATGTCATCTATACAAACAGAAATGTCATGTTTGTTTGCCACAGTTCCTCTAGCTTTCGCCCTAGAAAATACAAATGTGTAGAGCTGTGTCTCCGTGTGGAACCAATTACTGTATGCAAGCTCAAAATAAAATGTTCCCTGATAAAAAGCATTCAAAACAATAAAGTCCATGTATAGTATCAGGAATACACAAACACAGAGGCTGTAGCAATATTTCAGATTGAGTTAGCCAAAATAAAATGGGATATTTCCAGATTCATCCAGTCATATCCAGACAAACTTGTGTGGAATTCATGTGAAGTGTACCGAGAAAATTAAAGAAAAATGGTTTTGGAGAAAAGCAAAGTCTTTTCATTAGGCAATTGCATAAAATGTCATCTATACAAACAGAAATATCATGATTGTTTGCCACAGATCCTCTAGCTTTCCCCTAGAAAATATGAATGTGTAGAGCTGGTGTCTCCATGTGGAACCCATTAGTGAATCTACGGTACAAAATTAAATGTTCCCTGATAAAAATATTCAAAACAATAAAGTCCATCGGTAATATCCAGAAAACACAAACACAGAGGCTTTCACAATACTTCAGATTGAGTTAGCCAAAACACAACCGTACATTTCTGTTTTCATCCAGTCATATCTGGAGAAAGTGGTGCGGAATTCGAATGCAATGAACGGAAAAAATCACAGTAAAAATGGTTTTGGAGAAAAGCAAAGTCTTTTCGTTTGGCAAGTGCATAAAATATCATCTATGCAAACAGAAATATCATGATTGGTTGCCGCAGTTCCTCTAGTTTCGCCCTAGAAAATACGAATGTGTAGAGCTGGTGTTCTCATGTGGAACCAATTACTGTATCCAAGCTCAAAATAAAATGATCCCCGATAAAAAACATTCAAAAAATAAAGTCCGTTGATAATATCCGTAAAAAAAAAAAAAAAAAAACACAGAGGCTTTCACAATATTTCGGAATGAGTTATCCAAAATTCAGCCGTAGATTTCTGTTTTCATCCAGCCATATCCAGACAAAGTGGTGTGGAATTCATATGCAATGAACCAAAAAAATCACACTAAAAATGGTTTTGGAGAAAAGCAAAGTCTTTTCGTTAGGCAAGTGCATAAAATGTCATCTATACAAACAGAAATATTATGAATGTTTGTCGCAGTTCCTCTAGCTTTATCCCTAGAAAATACGAATGTGTAGAGCTGTTCTCTCCATGTGTAAACAATTAGTGTTTCTGAGATCAAAATTAAATGTTCCCTAATAAAAACATTCAAAACAATAAAATCCGTGGATAATGTCAGGAATACACAAACACAGAGGCTGTAGCAATATCTGGGATTGAGTTAGCCAAAACAAAACTGGATATTTCCGGTTTCATCCAGTCATATCCGGACATACTGGTGTGGAATTCATATGAAGTTTACCGAGAAAACCACAGTAAAAATGGTTTTGGAGAAAAGCAAAGTCTTTTCGTTAGGCAAGTGCATAAAATGTCATCTATACAAACAGAAATATCATGTTTGTTTGCTGCAGTTCCTCTAGCTTTCTCCCTAGAAAATACGAATGTGTAGAGCTGGTGTCTCCATGTGGAACCAATTAGTGCTTCCAAGCTCAAAATATAATGTTCCCTGATAAAACACATTCAAAACAATAAAATCCATTGATGATATCCAGAAAACACAAACACAGAGGCTATAGCAATATCTGGGATTGAGTTAGCCAAAACAAAACCGGATATTTCTGTTTTCATCCAGTCATATCCGGACAAACTGGTGTGGAATTCGTATGCAATGGACCGAGAGAATCACAGTAAAAATGGTTTTGGAAATAAGCAAAGTCTTTTCATTAGGCAAGTTAATAAAATGTCATCGATAGAAACAGAAATATCATGTTGTTTTGCCGCAGTTACTCTAGCTTTCTCCCTAGAAAATACGAATATGTAGCGATGTTGTCTCCATGTGGAACCAATTACTGTATCCAAGCTCAAAATAAAATGTTTCCCAATAAAAAACATTCAAAACAATAGAGTCCATTTATAATATCCAGAAAATACAAACACAGAGGCAGTAGCAATATTTGGGATGGAGTGAGCCAAAACAAAACCGGATATTTCCGGTTTCATCCAGTCATATCTGGACAAACTGGTATGGAATTCATATGAAGTTTACCAAGAAAATCACAGTAAAAATGATTTTGTAGAAAAACAAAGTCTTTTCGTTAGGCAAGTGCATAAAATGTCATCGATACAAACAGAAATATCATGTTTGTTTGCTGCAGTTCCTCTAGCTTTCTCCCTAGAAAATACGAATGTGTAGAGCTGGTGTCTCCATGTGGAACCAATTGGTGCTTCCAAGCTCAAATAAAATGTTCCCTGATAAAACACAGTCAAAACAACAAAATCCATCGATGATATAAAGAAAACAAAAACACAGAGGCTTTCACAATATTTCGGATTGACTTAGCTTAAACACAACCGGATATTTCTGTTTTTATCCAGTCATATCCGGACAAACTGGTGTGGAATTGTATGCAATGGACCAAGAGAATCACAGTACAAATGGTTTTTGAGAAAAGCAAAGTCTTTTCGTTAGGCAAGTGCATAAAATGTCATCGATACAAACAGAAATATCATGTTTGTTTGCCGCAGTTCCACTAGCTTTCTCCCTTCAAAAAAGAATATGTAGCACTGGTGTCTCCATGTGGAACCAATAACTGTATCCAAGCTCAAAATAAAATGTTCCCCGAAAAAAACATTCAAAACAATAAAGTCCGTTGATAATATCCAGAAAACACAAACACAGACTGTAGCAATATTTGGGATTGAGTTAGTAAGAGCAAAACCAGATATTTCCGGTTTCATCCAGTCATATCCGGACAAACTGGTGTGGAATTCGTATGCAATGGACCAAGAAAATCACAGTAAAAATGGTTTTGGAGAAAAGCAAAGTCTTTTCCTTAGGCAAGTGCATAAAATGTCATCTATACACACAGAAATATCATGTTTTTTTTTTACCTCAGTTCTACTAGCTTTCTCCCTAGGAAATACGAATGTGTAGAACTGGTGTTCCCATGATGAACCAATTACTATATCCAAGCTGAAAATAAAATGTTCCCTGATAAAAAACATTCAAAACAATAAAGTGCATCGATAATATCCAGAAAACACAAACACAGAGGCTTTCACAAAATTTCAATTTGAGTTAGGCAAAACACAACCGGATATTTCTGGTTTATTCCAGTCATATCCAGAAAACGTCGTGTGGAATTCGTATGCAATGGACCGAGAAAAGCACAGTAAAAATGGTTTTGGAGAAAAGGAAAGTCTTTTCGTTAGGCAAGTGCATAAAATGTCATCTATACAACAGAAATGTCATGTTTGTTTGCCACAGTTCCTCTAGCTTTCTCCCTAGAAAATACGAATGTGTAGAGCTGATGTCTCCATGTGGAACCAATTAGTGTTTCCAAGATCAAAAATAAATGTTCCCTGATAAAAAACATTCAAAACAATAAAGTCTGTGGATAATTTCAGGAATACACAAACACAGAGGCTGTAGCAATATCTGGGATTGAGTTAGCCAAAAGACAACCGGATATTTCCAGTTTCATCCAGTAATATCCGGACAAACTGGTGTGGAATTCGTAGGCAACGGACCGAGAATATCACAGTAAAAATTGGTTTGAAACAAAGCAAATGTTTTGTCATCTAGACAACCGAAATATCATGTTTGTTTGCCGCAGTTCCTCTAGCTTTCTCCCTAGAAAATACGAATGTGTAGAGGTGGTGTTCCCATTATGAACCAATTCGTGTTTAAACGGTACAAAATTAAATGTTCCCTGATAAAAACCGTCAAAACAATAAGTCCCTCGATAATATCTAGAAAACACAAACACAGAGGCTTTCACAATATTTCAAATTTAGTTAGCAAAAACACAATCGCATATTTCCAGTTTCATCCAGTCATATCCGGAAAAATGGTATGGAATTCGTATGCAATGGACTGAGAAGATCACAGTCAGAATGATTTTGGAGAAAAGCAAAGACTTTTCGATATGCAAGTGCATAAAATGTCATCTATACAAACAGAAATATCATGTTTGTTGCAGTTCCTCTAGCTTTCTCCCTAGAAAATAAGAATGTGTAGAGCTGGTGTCTCCATATGCAACCAATTGGTGATTCAAAGCCCAAAATTAAATGTTCCGTATGAAAACATTCAAAAAAATAATGTCAATGGATAATATCAGGAATACACAAACACAGAGGCTGTAGCAATATCTGGGATTGAGTTAGCCAAAACAAAACTGGATATTTCCGGTTTCATCCACTCATATTCGGACAAACTGGTGTGGAATTCGTATGCAATCGGCTGAGAAAACCATAGGAAAACTAGTTTTGGAGAAAAGCAGTGTTTTCGTTAGGCAAGTGCATAAAATGTCATCTATACAAACGGAAATATGATATTTGTTTGCCACAGTTCCTCTAGCATTCTCCCTAGAAAATACAAATATGTTCAGCTGGTGTCTCCATGTGGAACCAATTACTCTATCAAAGCTCAAAATTAAATGTTCCTTGATAAAAAACATTCAAAACAATAAAGTCCGTAGATAATATCCAGAAGACACAAACAGACAGGCTGTAGCAATATTTGGGATTGAGTTAGCTAAAACAAAACCAGAGATTTCCGGTTTCATCCAGTCATATCCGGACAAAGTGGTGTGGAATTCGTATTCAATGGACCGAGAAAATCACAGTAAAAATTGTTTTGGAGAAAAGCAAAGTCTTTTCGTTAGGCAAGTGCATAAAATGTCATCTATACAAACAGAAAATCATGTTTGTTTGCCGCAGTTCCACTAGCTTTACCCTAGAAAGTACGAATGTGTAGAGCTGGTGTCCCCATGATGAACCAATTATAGTTTTGAAGTTCAAAATAAAATGTTCGCCGATAAAAAACATTCAAAACAATAAAGTCTGTTGAGAATATCCAGAAAAAATACAAACACAGAGGCTGTAGCAATATCTGGGAATGTGTTAGCCAAAACAAAACTGGATATTTCTGGTTTCCTCCAGCCATATCCATAAAATCTGTATTGGAATTCGTATGCAATGGACCGAGAAAATCACCTTACAAATGGATTTGGAGAAAAGCAAAGTCTTTTCGTTAGGCAAGTGCCTAAAATGTCATCTATACAAGCAGAAATATCATGTTTGTTTGCCGCAGTTCCTCTAGTAGTCTCCCTAGGAAATACGAATGTGTAGAGCTGGTGTTCCCATGATGAACCAATTAGTGTTTCTACGATACAAAATGAAATGTTCCCTGATAAAAATATTCAAAACAATAAAGTCCATCGATAATATCCAGAAAACACAAACACAGAGGCTTTCACAATATTTGGGATTGAGTTAGCCAAAACACAACCGGATATTTCTGGTTTCCTCCACTCATATCCGGACTAACTGGTGTGGAATTTGCATGCAATGGACCGAGAAAATCACAGTAAAAATGATTTTGGAGAAAAGCATGTATTTTCGTTAGGCAAGTGCATAAAATGTCACCTACACAAACAAAAATATCATGTTTGTTTGCCGCAATTCCTATAGGTTTCTCCGTAGAAATTACGAATGTAATAACTGACGCCCTGAACAAGAGTGTCAAATTGTTAAGTCAACAACAGGAGTCACTGTGTACTTACATCACATGTGGGATCTGTCCTTAATGTGTTGTCTAATGTGCAGTGATGCTATAACTAGTACTGAAACAGTATTTTTACACTTTGTGTTTCTACATGGGTACAAACTGATGAGATCTTTACTAATTATATACTGAATCGATCTTCTGTATATAAAGGTAATTGGAAATGAAAAAAAAACCTGGTATTAAATTGGAAATGGCATAGAAAATTAATTAATTTTTTAAAAAAAATATTATGTAGGATCTCTGCCTTTAATGTGCTGTACACTCTTATTTAATGCTATAACTAGTACTCCAACAGTATTTTTTTCCACTCTGTGTTGCTATATGGGTGCAAACTGTTGAAATTGTTACCTAATTTATACTAAAATGATCTTTTGTATATAAAGAGAATTGAAAATGAATCATGATGTGATTGGAAGGGGAGAGGGAGCGGGAAAGGGGAGGGTTGTAGGTGGGAGGGAAGTTTTGGGAGAGGGAACCCATTAAACCCATGAGCTGTACTTTGCAAATTTATATTAATGAAATAAAAGTTTAATTAAAAAAAGAAATTACAAATGTGTAGAGCTGGTGTCTCCATGTGGAACCAATTAGTGTTTCAACGGTACAAAATTAAATGTTCCTTGATAAAAAAACATTCAAAACATAAATTCCAAGGATAATATCAGGAATACACAAACACAGAGGCTGTAGCAATATCTGGGATTGAGTTAGCCAAAACAAAACCGGATATTTCTGCTTTACTCCAGTCATATCCGGACAAACTGGTGTGGAAGTCGTATGCAATGGATGGGGAATCTCACAGTAAAAATGGTTTTGGAGAAAAGCAACGTCTTTTCTTTAGGCAAGTGCATAAAATGTCATCTATACAAACAGAAATATCATGTTTGTTTCCCGCAGTTCCTCTAGCTTTCTCCCTAGAAAATACGAATGTGTAGAGCTGGTGTCTCCATGTGGAACCAATTAGTGTTTCCAAGCACAAAATTAAATGTTCCCTGATAAAAAACATACAAAACAATAAAGTCCATGCATGATATCAGGAATACACAAACACAGAGGCTGTAGCAATATCTGGGATTGAGTTAGCCAAAATAAAACCGGATTTTTCTGCTTTCGTCCAGTCATATCCGGACAAAGTGGTGTGGAATTCATATGCAATGGACGGAGAATCTCACAGTAAAAATGGTTTTGGAGAAAAGCAATGTCTTTTCTTTAGGCAAGTGCATAAAATGTCATCTATACATACAGAAATATCATGTTTGTTTCCCGCAGTTCCTCTAGATTTCTCCCTAGAAAATCCGAATGTGTAGAGCTTGTGTCTCCATGTGGAACCAATTAGTGTTTCCAAGCACAAAATTAAATGTTCCCTAAAAAAAAACATTCAAAAAAATAAAGTCCGTGGATAATATGGAATAAACAAACACAGAGTCTGTAGCAATATTTCGTAATGAGTTAGCCAAAACAGAACCAGATATTTCTGGTTTCATCCAGTCATATCCGGACCAAGTGGTGTAGAATTTGTATGCAATGGGCTGAGAAAATCACAGTAAAAATGCTTTTGGAGAAAAGAAAGTCATTTCGTTAGGCAAGAGCATAAAATAAAATCTATACAAACAGAAATATCATGATTGTTTGCCGCAGTTCCTCTAGCTTTCTCCCTAGAAAATACGAATGTGTAGAGCTGGTGTCTCTTTGTGGAACCAATTTGTGTTTCAAAGCACAAAATTAATTGTTCCCTGAATTAAACTTTCAAAAAAATAAAGTCTGTGGATAATATCAGGAAATTACAAACACAGAGGCTGTAGCAATATCTGGGATTGAGTTAGCCAAAACAAAACCGGATATTTCTGCTTTCATCCAGTCATATCCGGACAAACTGGTGTGGAATTCATATGCAATGGACGGAGAATCTCACAGTAAAAATGGTTTTGGAGAAAAGCAACGTCTTTTCTTTAGGCAAGTGCATAAAATGTCATCTATAGAAACAGAAATATCATGATTGTTTGCCGCAGTTCCTCTAGCTTTCTCCCTAGAAAATACGAATGTGTAGAGCTGGTGTCTCCATGTGGAACCAATTAGTGTTTCCAAGCACAAAATTAAATGTTCCCTGATAAAAAACATACAAAACAATAAAGTCCATGCATGATATCAGGAATACACAAACACAGAGGCTGTAGCAATATCTGGGATTGCGTTAGCCAAAATAAAACCGGATATTTCTGCTTTCATCCAGTCATATCCGGACAAAGTGGTTTGGAATTCGTATGCAGTGGACCGAGAATCTCACAGTAAAAATGGTTTTGGAGAAAAGCAACGTCTTTTCTTTAGGCAAGTGCATAAAATGTCATCTATAGAAACAGAAATATCATGATTGTTTGCCGCAGTTCCTCTAGCTTTCTCCCTAGAAAATACGAATGTGTAGAGCTGGTGTCTCCATGAGGAACCAATTAGTGTATCCAAGCTCAAAATTAAATGTTCCCCGATAAAAAACATTCAAGAAAATAAAGTCCGTTGATAATATCAGGAAAGCACAAACACAGAGTCTGTAGCAATACTTGTGATTGAGTTTGGCAAAACACAACCGGATATTTCTTGTTTCATCCAGTCATATCCGGACAAACTGGTGTGGAATTCGGATGCAACAGACCGAGAAAAGCACAGTAAAAATGGTTTAGGAGAATAGCAAAGTCTTTTCATTAGGCAAGTGAATAAAATCTCATATATACAAACAGAAATATCCTGTTTGTTTGTGGCAGTTCCTCTAGCTTTATTCCTAGAAAATACGAATGTGTAGAGCTGGTGTCTCCATTTGGAATCAATTAGTGTTTCCAAGCACAAAATTAAATGTTCCCTGATAAAAAAACATTCAAAACAATAAAGTCCATCGATAATATCCAGAAAACACAAACACAGAGTCTTTCACAATATTTGGGATTGAGTTAGCCAAAACACAACTGGATATTTCTGGTTTCATCCAGTCATATCCGGACAAAGTGGTTTGGAATTCGTATGCAATGGACGGAGAAAATCACAGTACAAATGGTTTTGAGAAAAGCAAAGTCTTTACGTGAGGCAAGTGCATAAAATGACATCTATTCAAACAGAAATATCATGTTTGTTTGCCGCAGTTCCTCTAGCTTTCTCCCTAGAAAACACGAATATGTAGCGCTGGTGTCTCCATGTGGAACCAATTACTCTATCCAAGCTCAAAATTAAATATTCCCCTTGAAAAAACATCAAAACAATAAAGCCCATTGAATATCCAGAAAAAACAAACACAGAGGCTGTAGCCATATCTGGGATTGAGTTATCCTAAACAAAACCGGATATTTCTGGTTTCATCCAGTCAGTACGGACAAAATGCTGTGGAATTCGTATGCAATGGACCGAGAAAATCACAGTAAAAATAGTTTCGGAGAAAAGCAAAGTCTTTTCATTAGGCAATTGCAAAAAAGTCATGTATACAAACAGAAATATCATGTTTGTTTGTCTCAGTTCCTTTAGCTTTCTCCCTAGAAAATACGAATGTGTAGAGCTGGTGTCTCTATGTGGAACCAATTACTGTATCCAAGCTCAAAATTAATTATTCCCCTAGAAAACACATTCAAAACAATAAAGTCCTTTCATAATATCCAGAATACACAAACACAGAGTCTTTCACAATATTTCGGATTGAGTTAGCCAGAACACAACCGGATATTTCCGGATTCATCCGGTTATATCCGGAAAAACTGGTGTGGAATTCCTATGCAATGGACGGAGAAAATCACAGTACAAATGGTTTTGGAGAAAAGCACGTCTTTTCGTTAGGCAAGTGCATAAAATGTCATCTAGACAAACAGAAATATCATGTTTGTTTGCCGCAATTCCTATAGGTTTCTCCATAGAAATTACGAATGTAATAACTGACGCCATGAACAAGAGTGTCAAATTGTTAAGTTCCTCTAGCTTTCTCCCTAGAAAATAGGAATGTGTAGAGCTGGTGTTCCCATTATGAAAGAATTAGTGTTTCAACCATACAAAATTAAATGTTTCCTGATAAAAACATTCAAAACAATAAGTTCATCTATAATATGCAGAAAACAAAATCACAAGGCTGTAGCAATATTTTGGATTGAGATAGCCAAAAGACAACTGGATATTTCTGGTTTCCTGCAGTCATATCCGGACAAACTGGTGTGGAATGCGTATGCAATGGACCGAGAAAATCACAGTAAAATGGTTTTGGAGAAAAGCAAAGTCCTTTCGTAAGGCAAGCGCATAAAATGCCATCTATACAAACAGAAATATCATGATTGTATGCCACAGTTCCTCTAGCTTTCTCCTTAGAAAATATGAATGTGTAGAGCTGGTGTCTCCATGCGGAACCAATTAGTGTTTCCAAGCACAAAAATTAAATGTTCCCTGAAAAAAAATTGAAAAATATAAATTCCATGAATTATATCAGGAATACACGAACACAGAGGCTATAGCAATATTTCAGATTCAGTTAGCCAAAACAGAACCATATATTTCTGGTTTCATCAAGTCATACCCGGACAAACTCATGGGGAATTCGTATACAATGGACCGAGAAAATCACAGTAAATATGGTTTTTGAGAAAAGCAAAGTCTTTTCGTTAGGCAAGTGCATAAAATGTCATCTATACAAACAGAAATATCTTATTTGTTTGCCGCAGTTCCTCTAGGTTTCTCCCTAGAGAATATGAATATGTAGAGCTGGTGTCTCCATGTGGAAACTATTAGTGTTTTGCAGCACCAAATTAAATGTTCCCTGATAAAAAACATTCAAAACAATAAAGTCTGTGGATAATATCAGGAATACTCAAACACAGATGCGGTAACAATATCTGGGATTGAGTTAGCCAAAACAAAACCAGATATTTCCTGTTTCATACAGTCATATCTGGACACAATGGTGTGGAATTCCAATGCAATGGACCGAGAAAATCACAGTAAAAATGGTTTTGGAGAAAAGCAAAGTCTTGTCGTTAGGCAAGTGCATAAAATGTCATCTATACAAACAGAAATATCATGTTTGTTTGCCACAGTTCCTCTAGCTTTCTCCCTAGAATATACGAATGTGTAGAGCTGGTGTTCCCATGATGAACCAATTAGTGTTTTTACGGTAGAAAATTAAATGTTCCCTGATAAAAACATTCAAAACAGTAAAGTCCATCGATAATATCCAGAAAACACAAACACAGAGGCTTTCACAATATTTCGGATTGAATTAGCCGAAACACAACCGGATATTTCTGGTTTCATCCAGTCATATCCGGACAAACTGGTGTAGAATTCTTATGCAATGGACCAAGATAATAACAGTAAAAACGGTTTTGGAGAAAAGCAACACATTTTCGTTAGGCCACTGCATAAAATGTCATCTATACAAATAGAAATATCATGTTTGTTTGCCGCAGTTCCTTTAGCTTTCTCCCTAGAAAACACGAATGTGTAGAGCTGGTGTCTCTATGTGGAACCAATTACTGTATCCAAGCTCAAAATTAATTATTCCCCTAGAAAACACATTCAAAACAATAAAGTCCTTTCATAATATCCAGAATACACAAACACAGAGTCTTTCACAATATTTCGGATTGAGTTAGCCAGAACACAACCGGATATTTCCGGATTCATCCGGTTATATCCGGAAAAACTGGTGTGGAATTCCTATGCAATGGACGGAGAAAATCACAGTACAAATGGTTTTGGAGAAAAGCACGTCTTTTCGTTAGGCAAGTGCATAAAATGTCAACTAGACAAACAGAAATATCATGTTTGTTTGCCGCAATTCCTATAGGTTTCTCCATAGAAATTACGAATGTAATAACTGACGCCATGAACAAGAGTGTCAAATTGTTAAGTTCCTCTAGCTTTCTCCCTAGAAAATAGGAATGTGTAGAGCTGGTGTTCCCATTATGAAAGAATTAGTGTTTCAACCATACAAAATTAAATGTTTCCTGATAAAAACATTCAAAACAATAAGTTCATCTATAATATGCAGAAAACAAAATCACAAGGCTGTAGCAATATTTTGGATTGAGATAGCCAAAAGACAACCGGATATTTCTGGTTTCCTGCAGTCATATCCGGACAAACTGGTGTGGAATGCGTATGCAATGGACCGAGAAAATCACAGTAAAATGGTTTTGGAGAAAAGCAAAGTCCTTTCGTAAGGCAAGCGCATAAAATGCCATCTATACAAACAGAAATATCATGATTGTATGCCACAGTTCCTCTAGCTTTCTCCTTAGAAAATATGAATGTGTAGAGCTGGTGTCTCCATGCGGAACCAATTAGTGTTTCCAAGCACAAAAATTAAATGTTCCCTGAAAAAAAATTGAAAAATATAAATTCCATGAATTATATCAGGAATACACGAACACAGAGGCTATAGCAATATTTCAGATTCAGTTAGCCAAAACAGAACCATATATTTCTGGTTTCATCAAGTCATACCCGGACAAACTCATGGGGAATTCGTATGCAATGGACCGAGAAAATCACAGTAAATATGGTTTTTGAGAAAAGCAAAGTCTTTTCGTTAGGCAAGTGCATAAAATGTCATCTATACAAACAGAAATATCTTATTTGTTTGCCGCAGTTCCTCTAGGTTTCTCCCTAGAGAATATGAATATGTAGAGCTGGTGTCTCCATGTGGAAACTATTAGTGTTTTGCAGCACCAAATTAAATGTTCCCTGATAAAAAACATTCAAAACAATAAAGTCTGTGGATAATATCAGGAATACTCAAACACAGATGCGGTAACAATATCTGGGATTGAGTTAGCAAAAACAAAACCAGATATTTCCTGTTTCATACAGTCATATCTGGACAAAATGGTGTGGAATTCCAATGCAATGGACCGAGAAAATCACAGTAAAAATGGTTTTGGAGAAAAGCAAAGTCTTGTCGTTAGGCAAGTGCATAAAATGTCATCTATACAAACAGAAATATCATGTTTGTTTGCCACAGTTCCTCTAGCTTTCTCCCTAGAATATACGAATGTGTAGAGCTGGTGTTCCCATGATGAACCAATTAGTGTTTTTACGGTAGAAAATTAAATGTTCCCTGATAAAAACATTCAAAACAGTAAAGTCCATCGATAATATCCAGAAAACACAAACACAGAGTCTTTCACAATATTTGGGATTGAGTTAGCCAAAACACAACTGGATATTTCTGGTTTCATCCAGTCATATCCGGACAAAGTGGTTTGGAATTCGTATGCAATGGACGGAGAAAATCACCGTACAAATGGTTTTGAGAAAAGCAAAGTCTTTACGTGAGGCAAGTGCATAAAATGACATCTATTCAAACAGAAATATCATGTTTGTTTGCCGCAGTTCCTCTAGCTTTCTCCCTAGAAAACACGAATATGTAGCGCTGGTGTCTCCATGTGGAACCAATTACTCTATCCAAGCTCAAAATTAAATATTCCCCTTGAAAAAACATCAAAACAATAAAGCCCATTGAATATCCAGAAAAAACAAACACAGAGGCTGTAGCCATATCTGGGATTGAGTTATCCTAAACAAAACCGGATATTTCTGGTTTCATCCAGTCAGTACGGACAAAATGCTGTGGAATTCGTATGCAATGGACCGAGAAAATCACAGTAAAAATAGTTTCGGAGAAAAGCAAAGTCTTTTCATTAGGCAATTGCAAAAAAGTCATGTATACAAACAGAAATATCATGTTTGTTTGTCTCAGTTCCTTTAGCTTTCTCCCTAGAAAATACGAATGTGTAGAGCTGGTGTCTCTATGTGGAACCAATTACTGTATCCAAGCTCAAAATTAATTATTCCCCTAGAAAACACATTCAAAACAATAAAGTCCTTTCATAATATCCAGAATACACAAACACAGAGTCTTTCACAATATTTCGGATTGAGTTAGCCAGAACACAACCGGATATTTCCGGATTCATCCGGTTATATCCGGAAAAACTGGTGTGGAATTCCTATGCAATGGACGGAGAAAATCACAGTACAAATGGTTTTGGAGAAAAGCACGTCTTTTCGTTAGGCAAGTGCATAAAATGTCATCTAGACAAACAGAAATATCATGTTTGTTTGCCGCAATTCCTATAGGTTTCTCCATAGAAATTACGAATGTAATAACTGACGCCATGAACAAGAGTGTCAAATTGTTAAGTTCCTCTAGCTTTCTCCCTAGAAAATAGGAATGTGTAGAGCTGGTGTTCCCATTATGAAAGAATTAGTGTTTCAACCATACAAAATTAAATGTTTCCTGATAAAAACATTCAAAACAATAAGTTCATCTATAATATGCAGAAAACAAAATCACAAGGCTGTAGCAATATTTTGGATTGAGATAGCCAAAAGACAACTGGATATTTCTGGTTTCCTGCAGTCATATCCGGACAAACTGGTGTGGAATGCGTATGCAATGGACCGAGAAAATCACAGTAAAATGGTTTTGGAGAAAAGCAAAGTCCTTTCGTAAGGCAAGCGCATAAAATGCCATCTATACAAACAGAAATATCATGATTGTATGCCACAGTTCCTCTAGCTTTCTCCTTAGAAAATATGAATGTGTAGAGCTGGTGTCTCCATGCGGAACCAATTAGTGTTTCCAAGCACAAAAATTAAATGTTCCCTGAAAAAAAATTGAAAAATATAAATTCCATGAATTATATCAGGAATACACGAACACAGAGGCTATAGCAATATTTCAGATTCAGTTAGCCAAAACAGAACCATATATTTCTGGTTTCATCAAGTCATACCCGGACAAACTCATGGGGAATTCGTATGCAATGGACCGAGAAAATCACAGTAAATATGGTTTTTGAGAAAAGCAAAGTCTTTTCGTTAGGCAAGTGCATAAAATGTCATCTATACAAACAGAAATATCTTATTTGTTTGCCGCAGTTCCTCTAGGTTTCTCCCTAGAGAATATGAATATGTAGAGCTGGTGTCTCCATGTGGAAACTATTAGTGTTTTGCAGCACCAAATTAAATGTTCCCTGATAAAAAACATTCAAAACAATAAAGTCTGTGGATAATATCAGGAATACTCAAACACAGATGCGGTAACAATATCTGGGATTGAGTTAGCCAAAACAAAACCAGATATTTCCTGTTTCATACAGTCATATCTGGACAAAATGGTGTGGAATTCCAATGCAATGGACCGAGAAAATCACAGTAAAAATGGTTTTGGAGAAAAGCAAAGTCTTGTCGTTAGGCAAGTGCATAAAATGTCATCTATACAAACAGAAATATCATGTTTGTTTGCCACAGTTCCTCTAGCTTTCTCCCTAGAATATACGAATGTGTAGAGCTGGTGTTCCCATGATGAACCAATTAGTGTTTTTACGGTAGAAAATTAAATGTTCCCTGATAAAAACATTCAAAACAGTAAAGTCCATCGATAATATCCAGAAAACACAAACACAGAGGCTTTCACAATATTTCGGATTGAATTAGCCGAAACACAACCGGATATTTCCGGTTTCATCCAGTCATATCCGGACAAACTGGTGTAGAATTCTTATGCAATGGACCAAGATAATAACAGTAAAAACGGTTTTGGAGAAAAGCAACACATTTTCGTTAGGCCACTGCATAAAATGTCATCTATACAAATAGAAATATCATGTTTGTTTGCCGCAGTTCCTTTAGCTTTCTCCCTAGAAAACACGAATGTGTAGAGCTGGTGTCTCTATGTGGAACCAATTACTGTATCCAAGCTCAAAATTAATTATTCCCCTAGAAAACACATTCAAAACAATAAAGTCCTTTCATAATATCCAGAATACACAAACACAGAGTCTTTCACAATATTTCGGATTGAGTTAGCCAGAACACAACCGGATATTTCCGGATTCATCCGGTTATATCCGGAAAAACTGGTGTGGAATTCCTATGCAATGGACGGAGAAAATCACAGTACAAATGGTTTTGGAGAAAAGCACGTCTTTTCGTTAGGCAAGTGCATAAAATGTCAACTAGACAAACAGAAATATCATGTTTGTTTGCCGCAATTCCTATAGGTTTCTCCATAGAAATTACGAATGTAATAACTGACGCCATGAACAAGAGTGTCAAATTGTTAAGTTCCTCTAGCTTTCTCCCTAGAAAATAGGAATGTGTAGAGCTGGTGTTCCCATTATGAAAGAATTAGTGTTTCAACCATACAAAATTAAATGTTTCCTGATAAAAACATTCAAAACAATAAGTTCATCTATAATATGCAGAAAACAAAATCACAAGGCTGTAGCAATATTTTGGATTGAGATAGCCAAAAGACAACCGGATATTTCTGGTTTCCTGCAGTCATATCCGGACAAACTGGTGTGGAATGCGTATGCAATGGACCGAGAAAATCACAGTAAAATGGTTTTGGAGAAAAGCAAAGTCCTTTCGTAAGGCAAGCGCATAAAATGCCATCTATACAAACAGAAATATCATGATTGTATGCCACAGTTCCTCTAGCTTTCTCCTTAGAAAATATGAATGTGTAGAGCTGGTGTCTCCATGCGGAACCAATTAGTGTTTCCAAGCACAAAAATTAAATGTTCCCTGAAAAAAAATTGAAAAATATAAATTCCATGAATTATATCAGGAATACACGAACACAGAGGCTATAGCAATATTTCAGATTCAGGTAGCCAAAACAGAACCATATATTTCTGGTTTCATCAAGTCATACCCGGACAAACTCATGGGGAATTCGTATGCAATGGACCGAGAAAATCACAGTAAATATGGTTTTTGAGAAAAGCAAAGTCTTTTCGTTAGGCAAGTGCATAAAATGTCATCTATACAAACAGAAATATCTTATTTGTTTGCCGCAGTTCCTCTAGGTTTCTCCCTAGAGAATATGAATATGTAGAGCTGGTGTCTCCATGTGGAAACTATTAGTGTTTTGCAGCACCAAATTAAATGTTCCCTGATAAAAAACATTCAAAACAATAAAGTCTGTGGATAATATCAGGAATACTCAAACACAGATGCGGTAACAATATCTGGGATTGAGTTAGCAAAAACAAAACCAGATATTTCCTGTTTCATACAGTCATATCTGGACAAAATGGTGTGGAATTCCAATGCAATGGACCGAGAAAATCACAGTAAAAATGGTTTTGGAGAAAAGCAAAGTCTTGTCGTTAGGCAAGTGCATAAAATGTCATCTATACAAACAGAAATATCATGTTTGTTTGCCACAGTTCCTCTAGCTTTCTCCCTAGAATATACGAATGTGTAGAGCTGGTGTTCCCATGATGAACCAATTAGTGTTTTTACGGTAGAAAATTAAATGTTCCCTGATAAAAACATTCAAAACAGTAAAGTCCATCGATAATATCCAGAAAACACAAACACAGAGGCTTTCATAATATTTCGGATTGAATTAGCCGAAACACAACCGGATATTTCCGGTTTCATCCAGTCATATCCGGACAAACTGGTGTAGAATTCTTATGCAATGGACCAAGATAATAACAGTAAAAACGGTTTTGGAGAAAAGCAACACATTTTCGTTAGGCCACTGCATAATATGTCATCTATACAAATAGAAATATCATGTTTGTTTGCCGCAGTTCCTCTAGCTTTCTCCCTAGAAAATAAGAATGTGTAGCGCTGGTGTCCCCATGTGGTACCAATTGGTGTTTCCAAGGACAAAACTAAATATTCCCTGATAAAAACATTCAAAACAATAAAGTCCATTGAAAATATCCAGAAAAAACAAACACAGAAACTTTCACAGTATTTCCGATTGAGTTAGCCAAAACACAACTGGATATTTATGGTTTCATCCAGTGATATCTGGACAAAGTGGTTTGGAATTCGTATGCAATGGACCGAGAAAATCACAGTAAAAATGGTTTTGAAGAAACGCAAAGTATTTTCGTTAGGCAAGTGCATAAAATGTCATCTATACAAACAGAAATATGTTTGTTTGCCGCAGTTCCTCTAGCTTTCTCCCTAGAAAACATGAATATGTAGCGCTGGTGTCTCCATGTGGATCCAATTACTCTAGCCAAGCTCAAAATTAAATATTCTCCTTGAAAAAACATCAAAACAATAAAGTCCATTGAATATCCAGAATAAAACAAACACAGAGGCTGTAGCCATATCTGGGATTGAGTTATCCAAAACAAAACTGGATATTTCGAGTTTCATCCAGTCAGTACGGACAAAAAGCTGTGGAATTCGTATGCAATGGACCGAGAAAATCACAGTAAAAATAGTTTTGGAGAAAAGCAAAGTCTTTTCATTAGGCAATTGCATAAAAAGTCATCTATACAAACAGAAATATCATGTTTGTTTGTCTCAGTTCCTTTAGCTTTCTCCCTAGAAAATACGAATGTGTAGAGCTGGTGTCTCCATGTGGAACCAATTACTGTATCCAAGCTCAAAATTAATTATTCCCCTAGAAAAAACATTCAAAACAATAATATCCTTTGATAATATCCAGGAAAAAAAAAACACAGAGGCTGTAGCAATATTTGGGATTGAGTTATCCAAAAAAAAAAAAAAAAACCGGATATTTCCGGTATCATCTAGTCATATCTGGACAAACTGCTGTGGAATTCTAAGCAATGGACAGAGAAAATCACAGTAAAAATGGTTTTGGAGAAAAGCAAAGTCTTTTCGTTAGGCAAGTGCATAAAATGTCATCTATACAAACAGAAATATCATGTTTGTTTGCGGAAGTTCCTCTAGCTTTCTCCCTAGAAATACGAATATGTAGAGCTGGTGTCCCCATGCTGAACCAGTTAGTGTTTCTACGGTACAACATTAAATATTCCCTGATAAGAACATTCAAAACAATTAGTCCCTTGATAATATCCAGAAAACACAAACACAGAGGATTTCAATATTTGGGATTGATTTAGCGAAAACAAAACCGGATATTTCTGGTTTCATCCAGTCATATCTGGACAAAGTGGTGTGGAATTCGTATGCAATGGACTGAGAAAAGCACAGTAAAAATGGTTTCGGAGAATAGCAAAGTCTTTTTGTTAGGCAAGTGCATAAAATGTCATATATACAAAGAGAAATATCCTATTTGTTTGTGGCAGATCCTGCAGCTTTCTTCCTGGAAAATACGAATGTGTAGAGCTGGTGTCTCCATGTGGAATCAATTAGTGTTTCCAAGCACAAAATTAAATGTTCCCTGATGAAAAACATTCAAAACAATAAAGTCCATCGATAATATCCAGAAAACACAAACAGAGTCTTTCACAATATTTTGGATTGAGTTAGCCAAAACACAACCGGATATTTCCGTTTTCATCCGGTCATATCCGGACAAACTGGTGTGGAATTCATATGCAATGGACTGACAAAATCACAGTAAAAATGGATTTGGAGAAAAGCAACGCATTTTCATTAGGCCACTGCATAAAATGTCATCTATACAGACAGAAATATCATGTTTGTTTGCCGCAGTTCCTCTAGCTTTCTCCCTAGAAAATAGGAATGTGTAGAGCTGGTGTTCCCATTATGAAACAATTAGTGTTTCAACCATACAAAATTAAATGTTTCCTGATAAAAACATGCAAAACAATAAGTTCATCTATAATATGCAGAAAACAAAATCACAGGGGATGTAGCAATATTTTGGATTGAGTTAGCCAAAACAAAACCGGATATTTCTGCTTTCATCCAGTCATATCCGGAAAAACTGGTGCGGAATGCGTATGCAATGGACCAAGAAAATTACAGTAAAATGGTTTTGGAGAAAAGCAAAGTCATTTCGTAAGGCAAGTGCATAAAATGTCATCTATAGAAACAGAAATATCATGATTGTTTGCCGCAGTTCCTCTAGCTTTCTCCCTAGAAAATATGAATGTGTAGAGCTGGTGTCTCCATGTGGAACCAATTAGTGTTTCCAAGCACAAAAATTAAATGTTCCCTGAAAAAAAAACATTGAAAAATATAAATTCCATGAATAATATCAGGAATACACCAACACAGATGCTATAGCAATATTTCGGATTGAGTTAGCCAAAACAGAACCAGATATTTCTGGTTACATCCAGTCATACCCGGACAAACTGGTGGGGAATTCGTATGAAATGGAAAGAGAAAATCATAGTAAATATGGTTTTTGAGAAAAGCAAAGTCTTTTTGTTAGGCAAGTGCATAAAATGTCATCTATACAAACAGAAATATCATGTTTGTTTGCCGCAGTTCCTCTAGTTTTCTCCCTAGAGAATACAAATATGTAGAGCTGATGTCTCCATGTGGAAACTATTAGTGTTTTGCAGCACCAAATTAAATGTTCCCTGATAAAAAAACATTCAAAACAATAAAGTCCGTGGATAATATCAGGAATACTCAAACACAGATGCGGTAACAATATCTGGGATTGAGTTAGCCAAAACAAAACCGGATATTTCCTGTTTCATACAGTCATATCTGGACAAACTGGTGTGGAATTCGTATGCAATGAACCAAAAAAATCACAGTAAAAATGGTTTTGGAGAAAAGCAAAGTGTTTTCGTTAGGCAAGTGCATGAAATGTCATCTATACAAACGGAAATATCATGTTTGTTTGCCGCAGTTCTTCTAGCTTCCTACCTAGAAAATACGAATGTGTAGAGCTGGTGTCCCCTTGATTAACCAATTAGTGTTTCTGCGGTACAAAATTAAATGTTCCCAGATAAAAACATTCAAAACAATAAAGTCCATCGATAATATAGAGAACCAAACACAGAGGTTTCACAATATTTTGGATTGAGTTAGCAAGACACAACCAGATGTTTCTGGTTACATCCAGTCATATCGGGACAAAGTTGTTTTGGAATTCGTATGCAATGGACCGAGAAATTCACAGTACAAATGGTTTTGGAGAAAAGCAAAGTCTTTACATTAGGCAAGTGCATAAAATGTCATCGATACAAACCGAAATATCATGTTTGTTTGCCGCAGTTCCTCTAGCTTTCTCCCTAGAAAATACGAATGTGTAGAGCTGGTGTCCCCGTGATGAACGAATTAGTGTTTCAAGGGTACAAAATTAAATGTTCCCTGATAAAAACATCAAAACAGTAAAGTCCATATATAATATCCAGAAAACACAAACACAGAGGCTATAGCAATATTTCGAATTGAGTTAACCAAATCATAACCGGAGAATTCTGATAACTCCCAGTCATATCAGTACAAAGTGGTTTGGAATTTGTATGCAATGGACCGAGAAATTCACAGTAAAAATGGTTTTGGAAAAAAGCAAAGACTTTTCGTTAGGCAAGTGCATAAAATGTCATCGATACAAACCGAAATATCATGTTTGTTTGCCGCAGTTCCTCTAGCTTTCTCCCTAGAAAATACGAATGTGTAGAGCTGGTGTCCCCATGATGAACCAATTAGTGATTCAATGGTACGAAATGAAATGTTGCCTGATAATGATATTCAAAGTAATAAAGTCCATCGAAATATTCAGAAAACACAAACACAGAGGCTTTAACAATATTTCGGTTTGAGTTAGGCAAAACAAAACCGGATATTTCTGGTTTCATCCAGTCATATCCGGTAAACTGATGTGGAATTTGTATGCATGGATCGAGAAAATCACAGTAAAACTGGTTTTGGAGAAAAGCAAAGTTTTTTCCTTAGGCAAGTGCATAAAATGAAATCGATACACACAGATATATCAAGTTTGTTTGCCACAGTTCCTCTAGATTTCTCCCTAGAAAATACGAATGTGGAGAGCTGGTGTCCCCACGATGAACCAATTAATGTTTCAACGGTACAAAATTAAATGTTCCCTGATAAAATCATTCAAATCAAACAGTCCATGGATAATATCCAGTATAATATCAGGAATCCACAAACACAGAGGCTGTAGCAATATCTGGGATTGAGTTAGCCAAAACAAGATCGGATATTTCCGGTTTCATCCAGTCATATCCAGACAAAGTGGTGTGGAATTCGTATGCAATGGACCGAGAAAATCTCAGTAAAAATGGTTTTGGAGAAAAACAAAGTCTTTTCATTAGGCAAGTGCATAAAATGTCATCTACAAACAGAAATATCATGTTTGTTTGCCGCAGTTCCTCTAGCTTTCTCCCTAGAAAATATGAATGTGTAGAGCTGGTATCCCCATGATGAACCAAATAGTGTTTCTACGGTACAAAAATAAATTTTCCCTGATTAAAATATTTAAAATAATAAAGTCCATCGATAATATCCAGAAAACACAAACGCATAGGCTGTAGCAATATTTGGGATTGTGTTAGCAAAAACACAACCTGATATTTTTGTTTTCATCTAGTCATATCTGGACAATGTGGTTTGGAATTCACATGCAATGGACCGAGAAAATCACAGTACAAATGGTTTTGGAGAAAAGCAAAGTCTTTTCGTTAGGGAGGTGCATAAAACGTCATCCATACAAACAGAAATATCATGTTTGTTTGCCGCACTTCCTCTAGCTTTCTCCTTAGAAAATACGAATATGTTCAGCTGGTGTCTCCATGTGGAACCAATTACTGTATCGAAGCTCAAAATTAAATCTTTCACGATAAAAAACTTTCAAAACAATAAAGTCCATTGTAATATCCAGAAAACACAAACACAGAAGCTGTAGCAATATCTGGGATTGAGTTAGCCAAAACAAAACCAGAGATTTCTGGTTTCATCCAGTCATATCTGGACAAACTGGTGTGGAATTCATATGCAATGGGCCAAGAAAATCACAGTAAAAATGGTTTTTGAGAAAAGCGAAGTCTTTACGTTAGGTAAGTGCATAAAATATCATCTATAAAAACAGAAATATCATGTTTGTTTGCCACAGTTCCTCTAGCTTTCTTCCTAGAAAATATGAATGGGTAGACCTGGTATTCCCATGATGAACCAATTAGTGTTTCAATGGTACAAAATTAAATGTTCCCTGATAAAAAGATTCAAAACAATGAGTCCATCGATAATATCCAGAAATCACAAACACAGAGGCTTTCACAATATTTCGGATTGAGTTAGAAAAAAAACAACCAGATATTTCTGTTTTCCTCCATTCATATCCGGACAAAGTGGTGTGGAATTCGTATGCAATGGACGAGAAATCACAGTAAAAATGGTTTTGGAGAAAAGCAAAGTCTTCTCGTTAGGCAAGTGTATAAAATGTCATCTATACAAGAGAAATATCATGTTTGTTTGCTGCAGTTCCTGAAGCTTTCTCCCTAGAAAATACGAATGTGTAGAGCTCGTGTCTCGATGTGGAAACAATTACTGTATCCAAGCTCAAAATAAAATGTTCCCCGATAAAAAACATTCAAAAAAATAAAGTCCATGGATAATATCAGCAATACACAAACACAGAGGTTGTAGCAGTATCTTGGATTCAGTTAGCCAAAACAAAACTGGATATTTCCGGTTTCATCCAGTCATATCCGGACTAACTGGTGTGGAATTTCTATGCAATGGACCGAGAAAATCACAATAAAAATGGTTTTGGAGAAAAGCAAATTCTTTTCCTTAGGCAAGTGCATAAAATCTCATCTATACAAACAGAAATATCATGTTTGTTTCCCACAGTTCCTCTAGCTTTCCCCCTAGAAAATACGAATATGTAGAGCTGGTGTCTCCATGTGGAACCAATTACTGTATCCAAACTCAAAATAAAATATTCCCTTATAATGCATTCAAAACAATAAAGTCCATTGATAATATCCAGAAAAAACAAACACAGAGGATGTAGCAGTATCGGGGATTGTGTTAGCTAAAAGAAAACCGGGTATTTCCTGTTTCATCCGGTCTTATCTGGACAAACTGGTGTGGAATTCTCATGCAATGGACCAAGAAAATCACGGAAAAATGGTTTTGGAGAAAAGCGAAGTCTTTTCGTTAGGCAAGTGCATCAAATGTCATCGATACAAACAGAAATATCTTGTTTCTTTGCCACTGTTCCTCTAGCTTTTTCCCTAGAAAATAAGAATGTGTAAAGCTGGTGTCCCCATGATGAACCAATTAGTGTTTCAACGGTACAAAATTAAATGTTCCCTGATAAAAACATTCAAAACAATAAAGTCCATCGATTATATCCAGAAAACACAAACACAGAGGCTTTCACAATATTTCAGATTGAGTTAGCCAAAAGACACCGGATATTCTGGTTTCATCCAGTCATATCCGGACAAAGTGGTTTGTTATTCATATGCAAGGGAATGAGAAAATCAGAGTAAAAATGGTTTTGGAGAAAAGCAAAGTCATTTTGTTAGGCAAGTGCATAAAATGTCATCTATACAAAAAGAAATGTCATGTTTGTTTGTGGCAGTTCCTCTAGCTTTCTCCTTAAAAAATAGGAATGTGTAAAGCTGGTGTCTCCATGTGGAACCAATTAGTGTTTCCAAGCACAAAATTAAATGTTCCCCCCCAAAAAAAAAAAACATTCAAAACAATAAAGTCCGTTGATAATATCAGGAATACACAAACACAGAAGCTTAGCAATATCTGGGATTCAGTTAACCAAAACAAAACCAGATATTTCTGGTCATCCAGTCATATCCGGACAAAGTTGTGTGGAATTCATATGAAGTGTACCGATACAATCAGAGAAAAATGGTTATGGAGAAAAGCAAAGTCTTTTCGTTGGGGAAGTGCATAAAATGTCATCGATACAAACAGAAATATCATGTTTGTTTGCCGCAGTTCTTCTAGGTTTCTCCCTGGAAAATATGAATGTGTAGAACTGGTGTCCACATGATGAAACAATTAGTGTTTCTATGGTACGAAATTAAATATTCGCTGATAAAAACATCAAAACAATAAAGTCCATCGATAATATCCAGAAAACACAAACACAGAGGCTGTAGCAATATTTGGGAATGAGTTAGCCAAAAAACAACCGGAGATTTCTGATTACTCCCAGTCATATCAGGACAAAGTGGTTTGGAATTTGTATGCAATGGACCGAGAAATTCACAGTAAAAATGGTTTTGGAAAAAAGCAAAGTCTTTTCGTTGGGGAAGTGCATAAAATGTCATCGATACAAACAGAAATATCATGTTTGTTTGCCACAGTTCTTCTAGGTTTCTCCCTGGAAAATACGAATGTATAGAGCTGGTGTTCCCATGATGAACCAATTAGTGTTTCTATGGTACGAAATGAAATGTTGCCTGATAATAATATTCAAAGTAATAAAGTCCATCGATGATATTCAGAAAACACAAACACAGAGGCTTTAACAATATTTCGGTTTGAGTTAGGCAAAACAAAACCGGATATTTCCGGTTTCATCCAGTCATATTAGGTAAACTGGTGTGGAAATTGTATGCAATGGATGGAGAAAATCACAGTAAAAATGGTTTTGGAGAAAAGCAAAGTCTTTTCGTTAGGGAGGTGCATAAAACGTCATCCATACAAACAGACATATTCTGTTTGTTGGCCGCAGTTCCTCTAGCTTTCTCCATAGAATATAAGAATGTGTAGAGCTGGTGTCTCCGTGTGGAACCAATTAGTGTTTCCAAGCAAAAAATTAAATGTTCCCTGATAAAAAACATTCAAAACAATAAAGTCTGTGGATAATATCAGCAATACACAAACACAGAGGCTGTAGCAATATCTGGGATTGAGTTAGCCAAAACAAAACCGGGAATTTCCGGTTCCATCCCGTGATATCCGGAAAAACTGGTGTGGAATTCGTATGCAATGGACCGAGAAAATCACAGTACAAATGGTATTGAGAATAGCAAAGTCTTTACGTGAGGCAAGTGCATAAAATATCATCTATACAAAGAGAAATACATGTTTGTTTGCTGCAGTTCCTCTAGATTTCTCCCTACAAAATACGAATACGTAGAGCTGGGGTCTCCATGTGGAACAAATTACTGTATCCAAGCTCAAAATAAAATGTTCCCCGATAAAAACATTCAGAACAATAAAGTCCATTGATAATATTCAGAGAACACAAACACAGAGACTGTAGCAATATCTGGGTTTGAGTTAGCCAAAACAAAACCAGATATTTCCGCTTTCATCCAGTCATATCTGGACAAACTGGTGTGGAATTCGTATGCAATGGACCAAGAAAATCAGAGTAAAAATGGTTTTGGAGAAAAGCAAAGTCTTTTCGTTAGGCAAGTGCATAAAATGTCATCTATACAAACAGAAATCTCAAGTTTGTTTGCCGCAATTCCTCTAGCTTTCTCATTAGAAAATATGAATTCGTAGAGCTGGTGTCCCCATGTGGAACCAATTAGTGTTTCAATGGTAAAAAATTAAATGTTCCCTGATAAAAACATTCCAAAAAATGAGTTCATCGATAATATCCAGAAAACACAAACACAGAGGCTGTAGCAATATTTCGGATTGAGTTAGCCAAAACAGAATCGGATATTTCCGGTTTCATCCAGTCATATCCAGAAAAAGTGCTGTGGAATTCGCATGTAATGGACAGAGAAAATCACAGTACAAATGGATTTGGAGAAAACCAGTCTTTTCGTTAGGCAAGTGCATAAAATGTCATCTATACAAACAGAAATGTCATGTTTGTTTGCCGCAGTTAATCTAGCTTTCTCCCTAAAAAATACGAATGCGTAGAGCTGGTGTCTCCATGTGGAATCAATTAGTGTTTCCAAGCACAAAGTTAAATGTTCACTGAAAAAAAATTCAGAGAAAGAAATTCCGTGGAAAATATCAGGAATACACAAACACAGAGGCACTAGCAATATTTCGCATTGAGCTAGCTGAAATAAAATCGGATATTTCCGGTTTCATCCAGTCATATGCGGACAAAGTGGTGTGGAATTCGTATGCAATGGACTGAGAAAATCACAGTAAAAATGGTTTTGGAGAAAAGCAAAGTCTTTTCGTTAGGCAAGTGCATAAAATGTCATCGATACAAACAGAAATATCATGTTTGTTTGCCGCAGTTCCTCTAGATTTGGCCATAGAATGTAAGAATGTGTAGAGCTGGTGTCTCGATGTGGAACCAATAAAAGTTTCCAAGCAAAAAATTAAATGTTCCCTGATAAAAAAACATTCAGAATAATAAAGTCTGTGGATAATATTAGGAATACACAAACACAGAGGCTGTAGCAATATCTGGGATTGAGTTAGCAAAAGAAAACCGGATATTTCTGGTTTCATCCAGTAATATACTGAAAAACTGGTGTGGAATATGTATGCAGTGGACCGAGAAAATCACAGTAAAAATGGTTTTGGAGAAAAGCAAAGTTTTTTCGTTGGGGAAGTGCATAAAATGTCATCTATACAAACAGAAATATCATGTTTGTTTACCTCAGTTCCTCTAGCTTTATCCCTAGAAAATATGAATGTGTGCAGCTAGTGTCCCCATGATGAAAGAATTAGTGTTTCAAAGGTAAAAAATTAAATGTTCCCTGAAAAAAAAACATTCACAAAATAAAGTCCATTGATAATATTCAGAAAACACAAACACAGAGGCTTTAGCAATATCTGGGTTTGAGTTAGCCAAAACAAAAGCGGATATTTCCGGTTTCATCCAGTCATATCCGGACAAACTGGTGTGGAATTCGTATGCAATGGACTTAGAAAATCACAGTAAAAATGGTTTTGGAGAAAAGCAAAGTCTTTTCGTTAGGCAAGTGCATAAAATGTCATCTATAGAAACAGAAATATCATGTTTGTTTGTCCCTGTTCCTCTAGATATCTCCGTAGAAAATATGAATGTGCAGAGCTGGTGTCTCCATGTGGGACCAATTTGTGTTTCCAAGCACAAAATTATATGTTCCCTGATAAAATACATTAAAAATATGAAGTGCGTGGATAATATCAGGAATACACAAACACAGAGGCTGTAGCAATATTTCAGATTGAGGTAGCCAAAACAAAACCGCATATTTCTGGTTTCATCCAGTCATATGCGGACAAAGTGGTGTGGAATTCGTATGCAATGGACCGAGAAAATCACAGTACAAATGGTTTTGGAGAAGAGCAAAGTCTTTACGTGAGGCAAGTGGATAAAATGTCATCTATACATTAGCCGGCGCCGCGGCTCACTAGGCTAATCCTCCGACTTGTGGCGCCTTCACACCGGGTTCTAGTCCCGGTAAGGGCACTAATCCTGTCCCGGTTGCCCCTCTTCCAGGCCAGCTCTCTGCTGTGGCCAGGGAGTGCAGTGGAGGATGGCCCAAGTCCTTGGGCCCTGCACCCCATGGGAGACCAGGAGAAGCACCTGGCTCCTGCCATCGGATCAGCGCAGTGCGCCGGCCGCAGCACGCTACCATGGCGGCCATTGGAGGGTGAACCAACGGCAAAAAGGAAGACCTTTCTCTCTGTCTCTCTCTCTCTCACTGTCCACTCTGCCTGTCAAAAAAAAAATGTCATCTATACAAACAGAAATATCATGTTTGTTTGTCGCAGTTCCTCTAGCTTTCTCCCTAGAAAGTACAATTGTGTAGAGCTGGTGTCTCCATGTGGAATCAACTAATGTTTCCAAGCACAAAATTAAATGTTCCCTGAAAAAAAAATTCAGAGAAATAAATTCCGTGGAAAATATCAGGAATACACAAACACAGAGGCCCTAGCAATATTTCGCATTGAGTTAGCTGAAATAAAATCGGATATTTCCGGTTTCATCCAGTCATATGTGGACAAAGTGGTGTGGAATTCGTATGCAATGGACCGAGAAAATCACAGTAAAAATGGTTTTGGAGAAAAGCAAAGTCTTTTCGTTAGGCAAGTGCATAAATTGTCATCTATACAAACAGAAATGTCATGTTTGTTTGCCGCAGTTCCTCTAACTTTCGCCATAGATTATAAGAATGTGTAGAGCTGGTGTCTCCATGTGGAACCAATTAGCATTTCCAAGCAAAAAATTAAATGTTCCCTGATAAAAAACATTCAGAATAATAAAGTCTGTGGATAATATCAGGAATACAGAAACACAGAGGCTGTAGCAATATCTGTGATTGAGTTAGCAAAAGAAACCGGATATTTCCGGTTTCATCCAGTAATATCCGGACAAACTGGTGTGGAATTCGTATGCAATGGACCGAGAAAATCACAGTAAAAATGGTTTTGGAGAAAAGCAAAGTCTTTTTGTGAGGCAAGTGCATAAAATGTCATCTATACAAACAGAAATATCATGTTTTTTTTTTTGCCTCAGTTCCTCTAGCTTTATCCCTAGAAAATATGAATGTGTGCAGCTAGTGTCCCCATGATGAAAGAATTAGTGTTTCAAAGGTAAAAAATTAAATGTTCCCTGAAAAAAAAACATTCACAAAATAAAGTCCATTGATAATATTCAGAAAACACAAACACAGAGGCTTTAGCAATATCTGGGTTTGAGTTAGCCAAAACAAAAGCAGATATTTCTGGTTTCCTCCAGTCAAATCCGGACAAACTGGTGTGGAATTCGTATGCAATGGACTTAGAAAATCACAGTAAAAATGGTTTTGGAGAAAAGCAAAGTCTTTTCATTAGGCAAGTGCATAAAATGTCATCTATACAAACAGAAATATCATGTTTCTTTGTCGCTGTTCCTCTAGCTATCTCCGTAGAAAATACGAATGTGCAGAGCTGGTGTCTCTATGTGGAACCAATTTGTGTTTCCAAGCACAAAATTATATGTTCCCTGATAAAAATACATTAAAAATATGAAGTCCGTGGATAATATCAGGAATACACAAACACAGAGGCTGTAGCAATATTTCAGATTGAGGTAGCCAAAACAAAACCGGATATTTCTGGTTTCATCCAGTCATATGCGGACAAAGTGGTGTGGAATTCGTATGCAATGGACCGAGAAAATCACAGTACAAATGGTTTTGGAGAAAAGCAAAGTCTTTTCGTTAGGCAAGTGCATAAAATGTCATCTATAGAAACAGAAATATCATGTTTGTTTGCCGCAGTTCCTTTAGCTTTCTCCCTAGAAAATACGAATGTGTAGAGCTGGTGTCTCCATGTGGAACCTTTTCTGTATTCAAGCTCAAAATAAATTGCTCCCTGACAAAAAAAACACTCATAACAATAAAGTGCATTGATAATATTCAGAAAACTCAAACACAGAGGCTGTGGCAATATCTGGGATTGAGTTAGCCAAAACAAAAACGGATATTTCCGGTTTCATCCAGTGATATCCGGACAAACTGGTGTGGAATTCGTATGCAATGGACCAAGAAAATCACAGTACAAATAGTTTTGGAGAAAAGGAATGTCTTTTCGTTAGGCAAGTGCATAAAATGTCATCTATACAAACAGAAATATCATGTTTGTTTGCCGCAGTGACTCAACCTTTCTCCCTAGAAAATACGAATGTGTAGTGCTGGTGTTCCCATGATGAACCAATTAGTGTTTCAATGGTACAAAATTAAATGTTCCCTGTTAAAAACATTCAAAACAATAAAGTCCGTTGATAATATCCAAAAAACAGAAACACAGAAGCTTTCACAATATTTCGGATTGAGTTAGCCAAAACACAACCAGATATTTCTGGTTTCATCCAGTCATATCCGGACAAACTGGTGTGGAATTTGTATCAATGGACCGAGAAAATCACAGTACAAATGGTTTTGGAGAAAAGCAAAGTCTTTTCGTTAGGCAAGTGCATAAAATGTCATCTATACAAACAGAAATATCATGTTTGTTTGCTGCAGTTCCTCTAGCTTTCTCCCTAGAATATACGAATATGTAGAGCTGGTGTCCCCATATGGAACCCATTAGTGTTTCAAGGTAAAAAAATAAATGTTCCCTGATAAAAACATTCAAAACAATAAAGTCCATCGATAATATCCAGAAAAAACTAACACAGAGGCTGTAACAATATCTGGGATTGAGTTAGCCAAAACAAAATTGGGTATTTCCGGTTTCATCCAGTCGTATCCGGTAAACTGGTGTGGAATTCGTATGCCAGCCACAGTAAGCTTTCCCGCCAGAGTGCCACCGAAATCCCTCTGCCCATGCTGCCCCTGGCCGAGACGGAGAAGTTGATCCACGAGAAGGACGAGGAGCTGCGCCACATGCAGGAGATGTTGGAGAAGATGCAGGCCCAGATGCAGCAAAGCCAGGCCTAGGGCGAGCACACAGATACTCTATTTGGACCCTCATCCCGGCCCTGACTTACCTCGGCTCTGCCTTCGGTCTGCCTCTCGTCCAATCCCGGGTCCTACACTGCCAAGCGCATATGCCCGGAGCCCCCCGCCAGCAGACCCGCCCAGGCTTCCGCTTTGATGCGGGCTCCCGGGCCGAACGCCTGCCTCTCCCCCGGCCCGGAGTCGGGGGACCTAGAAAATCACAGTAAAAATGGTTTTGGAGAAAAGCAAAGTCTTTATGTTAGGCAAGTGCATAAAATGTCATCTATACAAACAGCAATATCATGTTTTTTTGCCACAGTTCCTCTAGCTTTCTCCCTGGAAAATTCGAATGTGTAGAGCTGGTGTCTCCATGTGGAACCAATTAGTGATTCCAAGCACAAAATTAAATGTTCCCTGAAAAAAAAAACATTGAAAAATATAAAGTCCATGCATAATATCAGGAATACACAAACAAAGAGGCAGTAACAATATCTGGGATTGAGTTAGCCAAAAAAAAAAAAAAAAAAACGGATATTTCCAATTTCATCCAGTATTATCCGGAAAAAGTGGTGTGGAATTCGTATGCAATGGACCAAGAAAATCACAGTACAAATGGTTTTGGAGAAAAGCAAAGTCTTTTCATAAGGGAAGTAGATAAAATATCATCGATACAAACAGAAATATCATGTTTGTTTGCCACAGTTCCTCTAGATTTCTCCCAAGAAAATACAAATGTGTAGAGCTGGTGTCTCCATGTGGAACCAATTAGTGTTTCCAAGCACAAAATTAAATGTTCCCTGATAAAAAGCATTCAAAACAATAAAGTCCATGGATAATATAAGGAATACACAAACACAGAGGCTGTAGAAATATTTCGGATTGAGTTAACGAAAACACAACCAGATATTTCTGGTTTCATCCAGTCATATCCAGACAAACTGGTGTGGAATTCGTATGCAATGGACCGAGAAAATCACAGTAAAAATGGTTTTGGAGAAGAGCAAAGTCTTTTCATTAGGCAAGTAGATAAAATATCATCGATACAAAAAGAAATATCATGTTTGTTTGCGGCAGTTCCTCTAGCTTTTTCCCTACAATATACAAATATATAGAGCTGGTGATTCCATGTGGAAACAATTATTGTTTTCAAGGACATAATTAAATGTTCCCTGATAAAAAACCTTCAAGAAATAAAGTCTGTGGATAATATCAGGAATACACAAACACAGAGGCTGTAGCAATATCTGGGATTGAGTTAGCCAAAACAAAAGCGGATATTTCCGGTTACATCCAGTCATATCCGGACAAAGTGGTGTGGAATTCGTATGCACTGGACCAAGAAAATCACAGTAAAAATGGTTTTGGAGAAAAGCAAAGTCTTTTCGTTAGGCAAGTGCATAAAATGTCATCTACACAAACATAAATATCATGATTGTTTGCCGCAGGGCCTCTAGGTTTCTCCCAAGAAAATACGAATGTATAGAGCTGGTTTCCCCATGATGAACCAATTAGTGTTTCTACGGTACAAAATTAAATGTTCCCTGATAAAAAACATTCAAAACATGAAAGTCCGTTTTTAATATCCAGAAAACACAAACCCAGATGCTTTCACAATATTTCGGATTGAGTTAGCCAAAACACAACCAGATATTTCTGGTTTCTTCCAGTCATATCAGGATAAAGTGGTGTAGAATTCGTATGCAATGGACCAAGAAAATCACAGTAAAAATGGTTTTGGAGAAAAGCAAAGTCTTTTCGTTAGGCAAGTGCATAAAATGTCATCTATACAATCAGAAATATCCTGTTTGTTTGCCGCAGTTCCTGTAGCTTTCTCCATAGAAAATACGAACGTGTGGAGCTGGTGTCCCCATGATGAACCAATTAGTGTTTCTACGGTACAAAATTAATTCTTTCCTGATGAAAAACATTAAAAACAATGAAGTACATGGATAATATCTGGAATACACAAACACAGAGGCTGTAGCAATATCTGGGATTTAGTTATCCAAAACACAACCAGATATTTCCAGTTTCATCCAGTCATAATCCGGACAAACTCATGTGGAATTCGTATGCAATGGACCGAGAAAATCACAGTAAATATGGTTTTGGAGAAAAGCAAATTCTTTATGTTAGGCAAGTGCATAAAATGTCATCTATACTAACAGAAATATCATGTTAATTTGCGGCAGTTTCTCTAGATTTCTCCCTAGAAAAGTTGAATATGTCCAGCTGGTGTCTCCATGTGGAACCAATTACTGTATCCAAGCTCAAAATAAAATGTTTCCCTATAAAAAATATTCAAAACAATAAAGTCCATCGATAATATCCAGAAATCACAAAACAGAGGCTTTCACAATATTTCGGATTGAGTAAGCCAAAACACAACCGGATATTTCTGGTTTCATCCAGTCTTACCCAGACAAAGTGGTGTGGAATTTGTATGCAATGGATGGAGAAAATCACAATACAAATGGTTTTGGAGAACAGCAAAGTCTTTTCCTTAGGCAAGTGCATAAAATGCCATCGATACAAAAAGAAGTATCATGTTTGTTTGCCGCAGTTCCTCTAGCTTTCTCCCTAGAAAATACGAATGTGTGGAGCTGGTATCCCCATGATGAACCAATTAGTGTTTCTACGGTACAAAATTAAATCTTCCCTGATGAAAAACATTAAAAACAATAAAGTCCATCGATAATATCCAGAAAACACAAACACAGAGGCTGTAGCAATATCTGGGATTGAGTTAGCCAAAACAGAACCGGATATTTCCAGTTTTTTCATCCAGTCATGTCAGGACAAATTGGTGTGGAATTCGTATGCAATCAACCGAGAAAATCACAGTACAAATGGTTTTGGAGAAAAGCAAAGACTTTTCGTTAGGCAAGTGCATAAAATGTCATCTATACAAACAGAAATATCATGTTAGTTTGCCGCAGTTCCTCTAGCTTTCTCCCTAGAAAATACAAATGTGTAGAGCTGGTGTAACCATGATGAACCAATTAGTGTTTCTACGGTACAAAAATAAATGTTCCCTGATAAAAACATTCAAAACAATAAAGTCCATCGATAATATCCAGAAAACACAAGCACAGAAGTTTTCACAATATTTCTGATTGTGTTAGCCAAAACACAACCGGATATTTCCGGTTTCATCCAGTCATATACGGACAAACTGGTGTGGAATTCGTATGCAAAGCACCGAGAAAATCACAGTAAAATGGTTTTGGAGAAAAGCAAATTCTTTTCGTGAGGCAAGTGCATAAAATGTCATCTATACAAACAGAAATATCATGTTTGTTTGTGGAAGTTCCTCTAGCTTTCACCCTAGAAAATACGAATGTGTAGAGCTGGTGTTTCCATGTGGAACCAATTACTGTATCCAAGCTCAAAATAAAATGTTCCACAATAAAAAACATTCAAAACAATAAAGTCCATGGATAATATCAGGAATAACCAAACAAAGGCTGTAGCAATATCTGGGATTGAGTTAGCCAAAACACAACAGGATATTTCCGGTTTCATCTAGTCATATCCAGACAAACAGGTGTGGAATTCGTATGCAATGGACCGAGGAAATCACAGTAAAAATGGTTTGGAGAAAAGCAAAGTCGTTTCGTTAGTCAAGTGCCTAAAATGTCATCTATAAAAAACAGAAATATCATGTTTCTTTGCCGCAGTTCCTCTAGCTTTCTACTTAGAAAATACGAATGTGTAGAGCTGGTGTCCCCATGATGAACCAATTGGAGTTTCTACGGTACAAAATGAAATGTTCCCTGATAAAAACATTCAAAACAATAAAGACCATCGATAATATGCAGAAAACACAAACATAGAGTCTGTAGCAATATCCTGGATTGAGTTAGCCAAAACAAAACTGGATATTTCCGGTTTCATCCAGTCATATCCTGACAAAGTGGTTTGCAATTCGTATGCAATGGACTGAGAAAATCACAGTAAAAATGGTTTTGGAGAAAAGCAAAGTCTTTTTGTTAGGCAAGTGCATAAAATGTCATCTATACAAACAGAAATATCATGTTTGTTTGCCGCAGTTCCTCTAGCTTTCTCCCTAGAAAATGCGAATATGTAGAGCTGGTGTCCTCATGTGGAACCAATTAGTGTTTCAAAGCATTAAATTAAACGTTCCCTGAAAAAAAACATTCAAAAAAATATATTCCGTGGAAAATATCAGGAATACACAAGCACAGAGGCTGTAGCACTATCTGGGATTGAGTTAGAGAAAAAAAAAACTGGATATTTCCGGTTTCATGCAGTGATATCTGATGAAACTGGTGTGGAATTCGTATGCAATGGACCGAGGTAATCACAGTAAAAATGGCTGGAGAATAGCAAAGTCTTTTCGTTAGGCAAGTGCATAAAATGTCATCTATGCTCACAGAAATATCATGTTAGTTTGACGCAGTTCCTCTAGCTTTCTCCCTAGTAAATACGAATGTGTAGAGCTGGTGTCTCCATGTGGAACCAATTTTTGTTGTAACGGTACAAAATTAAATGTTCCCTAATAAAAACATTCAAAACAATAAAGTCCATCGATAATATCCAGAAATCACAAACACAGAGGCTTTCACAATATTTCGGATTGAGTTAGCCAAAACACAACCGGATATTTCTGGTTTCATCCAGTCATATCCGGACAAAGTGGTGTGGAATTCGTATGCAATGGACCGAGAAAATAACAGTAAAAATGGTCTTGGAGAAAAACATCGTATTTTCATTAGACAAGTGCATAAAATGTCATCTATACAAACAGAAATATCATGTTTGTTTGCCGCAGTTCCTCTAGCTTTCTCCCTAGAAAATACGAATGTGTAGAGCTGGTGTCTCCTTGTGGAACCAATTAGTGTTTGCAAGCACTGAATTAAATGTTCCCTGAAAAAAAACATTCAAAAAAATATATTCCGTGGATAATATCAGAAATACACAAACACAGAGGTTTTCACAATATTTTGGATTGAGTTAGCCAAAACAAAACCGGATATTTCCGGTTTCATCCATTCATATCAGGTAAACAGGTGTTGAATTCATATGCAATGGACTGAGATATTCACAGTAAAAATGGTTTTGGAGAAAAGCAAAGTCATTTCGTTAGGCAAGTGCCTAAAATGTCCGTACTTTTCTCTTTTCATCCAGTCATATCCGGAAAAAGTGGTGTGGAATTCGTATGCAATGAACCAAAAAAATCAAAGTAAAAACTGTTTTGGAGAAAAGCAAATTCTTTTAGTTACGCAAGTGATCAAAATGTCATCTATAGAAACAGAAATTTCATGTTTGTTTTCCGCAGTTCCTTTAGCTTTCTCCCTAGAAAATACGAATGTGTAGAGCTGGTGTTCCATGTGGAACCAATTAGTGATTAAAAACATTCAAAACAATAAAGTCCGAGGATAATATCAGGAATACACAAACACAGAGGCTGTAGCAATATCTGGGATTGAGTTAGCCAAAACACAACCGGATATTTCCAGTTACATCCAGTCATATCCGGAAAACTGGTGTGGAATTCATATGAAGTTTACCAAGAAAATCACAGTAAAAATGCTTTTGGAGAAAAGCAAAGTGTTTTCGTTAGGCAAGTGCATAAAATGTCATCTATACAAACAGAAATATCATGTTTGTTTGATGCAGTTCCTCTAGATTTCTCCCTAGAAAATACGAATGTGTAGAGCTGGTGTCTGCATGTGGAAACAATTAGTGCTTCAAAGCACAAAAATAAGTATTCCCTGATAAAAAACATTCAAAACAATAAAGTCCATCGATAATATCCACAAAAGCACAAACACAGAGTCTTTTACAATATTTTGGATTGACTTAGCCAAAACACAACCGGATATTTCCGGTTACATCCATTCATATACGGACAAACTGGTGTGGAATTCGTATGCAATGGACCGAGAAAATCACAGTAAAAATGGTTTTGGAGAAAAGCAAAGACTTTTCGTTAGGTTAGTGCATAAAATGTCATCTATAGATACAGAAATATCATGTTTCTTTCTCGCAGTTCCTCTAGCTTTCTCCCTAGAAAATACGAATGTATAGTGCTGGTGTCTCCATGTGTAAACAATTAGTGTTTCCGAGATCAAAATTAAATGTTCCCTGATAAAAACATTCAAAACAATAAACTCCGTGGATAATATCAGGAATACACAAACACAGAGGCTGTAGCAATATCTGGGATTGAGTTAGCCAAAACAAAACTGGATATTTCCGGTTTCATCCAGTCATATCCGGACATACTGGTGTGGAATTCATATGAAGTTTACCGAGAAAACCACAGTAAAAATGGTTTTGGAGAAAAGCAAAGTCTTTTCGTTAGGCAAGTGCATAAAATATCATCTATACAAACAGAAATATCATGTTTGTTTGCTGCAGTTCCCTAGAAAATACGAATGTGTAGAGCTGGTGTCTCCATTTCGAACCAATTAGTGCTTCCAAGCTCAAAATAAAATGTTCCCTGCTAAAACACATTCAAAACAATAAAATCCATCGATAATATCCAGAAAACACAAACACAGAGGCTATAGCAATATCTGGGATTGAGTTAGGCAAAACAGAGCCGGATATTTCTGTTTTCAAACAGTCATATCCGGACAAACTTGTGTTGAATTCATATGCAATGGACTGAGAGAATCACCGTAAAAATGGTTTTGGAGGAAAGCAAAGTCTTTTCGTTAGGCAAGTGAATAAAATGTCATCGATACAAACAGAAATATCATGTTTGTTTGCTGCAGTTCCTCTAGCTTTCTTCCTAGAAAATACGAATATGTAGCGCTGGTGTCTCCATGTGGAACCAATTACTTTATCCAAGCTCAAAATAAAATATTTCCCAATAAAAAACATTCAAAACAATAGAGTCCGTTGATAAAATCCAGAAAATACAAACACAGAGGCAGTAGCAATATCTGGGATGGAGTTAGCCAAAACAAAACCGGATATTTCCGGTTTCATCCAGTCATATCCGGACATACTGCTGTGGAATTCATATGAAGTTTACCAGGAAAATCACAGTAAAAATGATTTTGGAGAAAAGCAAAGTCTTTTCATTAGGCAAGTGCATAAAATATCATCTATACAAACAGAAATATCATGTTTGTTTGCTGCAGTTCCCCTAGCATTCTACCTAGAAAATACGAATGTGTAGAGCTGGTGTTTCCATGTGGAACCAATTAGTGCTTCCAAGCTCAAAATAAAATGTTCCCTGATAAAACACATTCAAAACAATAAAATCCATCGATAATATCCAGAAAACACAAACACAGAGGCTTTCACAATATTTCAAATTGAGTTAGCCAAAACACAACCGGATATTTCTGGTTTCATCCAGTCATATCCGGACAAACTGGTGTGGAGTTCGTATGCAATGGACCGAGAAAATCACAGTAAAAATGGTTTGGAGAAAAGCAAAGTCGTTTCGTTAGGCAAGTGCCTAAAATGTCATCTATACAAACAGAAATATCATGTTTCTTTGCCGCAGTTCCTCTAGCTTACTACTTAGAAAATACGAATGTGTAGAGCTGGTGTCCCCATGATGAACCAATTGGAGTTTCTACGGTACAAAATGAAATGTTCCCTGATAAAAACATTCAAAACAATAAAGACCATCGATAATATGCAGAAATCACAAACACAGAGTCTGTAGCAATATCCTGGATTGAGTTAGCCAAAACAAAACTGGATATTTCCGGTTTCATCCAGTCATATCCTGACAAAGTGGTTTGGAATTCGTATGCAATGGACTGAGAAAATCACAGTAAAAATGGTTTTGGAGAAAAGCAAAGTCTTTTTGTTAGGCAAGTGCATAAAATGTCATCTATACAAACAGAAATATCATGTTTGTTTGCCGCAGTTCCTCTAGCTTTCTCCCTAGAAAATGCGAATATGTAGAGCTGGTGTCCTCATGTGGAACCAATTAGTGTTTCAAAGCATTAAATTAAACGTTCCCTGAAAAAAAACATTCATAAAAATATATTCCGTGGATAATATCAGGAATACACAAGCACAGAGGCTGTAGCACTATCTGGGATTGAGTTAGAGAAAAAAAAAAACCTGGATATTTCCGGTGTCATGCAGTGATATCCGATCAAACTGGTGTGGAATTCGTATGCAATGGACCGAGGTAATCACAGTAAAAATGGCTGGAGAATAGCAAAGTCTTTTCGTTAGGCAAGTGCATAAAATGTCATCTATGCTAACAGAAATATAATGTTTGTTTGACTCAGTTCCTCTAGCTTTCTCCCTAGTAAATACGAATGTGTAGAGCTGGTGTCTCCATGTGGATCCAATTTTTGTTGTAACGGTACAAAATTAAATGTTCCCTAATAAAAACATTCAAAACAATAAAGTCCATCGATAATATCCAGAAATCACAAACACAGAGGCTTTCACAATATTTCGGATTGAGTTAGCCAAAACACAACCGGATATTTCTGGTTTCATCCAGTCATATCCGGACAAAGTGGTGTGGAATTCGTATGCAATGGACCGAGAAAATAACAGTAAAAATGGTCTTGGAGAAAAACATCGTATTTTCGTTAGACAAGTGCATAAAATGTCATCTATACAAACAGAAATATCATGTTTGTTTGCCGCAGTTCCTCTAGCTTTCTCCCTAGAAAATACGAATGTGTAGAGCTGGTGTCTCCTTGTGGAACCAATTAGTGTTTGCAAGCACTGAATTAAATGTTCCCTGAAAAAAAACATTCAAAAAATATATTCCGTGGATAATATCAGAAATACACAAACACAGAGGTTTTCACAATATTTTGGATTGAGTTAGCCAAAACAAAACCGGATATTTCCAGTTTCATCCATTCATATCAGGTAAACAGGTGTTGAATTCATATGCAATGGACCGAGATATTCACAGTAAAAATGGTTTTGGAGAAAAGCAAAGTCATTTCGTTAGGCAAGTGCCTAAAATGTCCGTACTTTTCTCTTTTCATCCAGTCATATCCGGAAAAAGTGGTGTGGAATTCGTATGCAATGAACCAAAAAAATCAAAGTAAAAACTGTTGTGGAGAAAAGCAAATTCTTTTAGTTACGCAAGTGATCAAAATGTCATCTATAGAAACAGAAATTTCATGTTTGTTTTCCGCAGTTCCTTTAGCTTTCTCCCTAGAAAATACGAATGTGTAGAGCTGGTGTTCCATGTGGAACCAATTAGTGATTAAAAACATTCAAAACAATAAAGTCCGAGGATAATATCAGGAATACACAAACACAGAGGCTGTAGCAATATCTGGGATTGAGTTAGCCAAAACACAACCGGATATTTCCGGTTACATCCAGTCATATCCGGAAAAACTGGTGTGGAATTCATATGAAGTTTACCAAGAAAATCACAGTAAAAATGCTTTTGGAGAAAAGCAAAGTGTTTTCGTTAGGCAAGTGCATAAAATGTCATCTATACAAACAGAAATATCATGTTTGTTTGATGCAGTTCCTCTAGATTTCTCCCTAGAAAATACGAATGTGTAGAGCTGGTGTCTGCATGTGGAAACAATTAGTGCTTCAAAGCACAAAAATAAGTATTCCCTGATAAAAAACATTCAAAACAATAAAGTCCATCGATAATATCCAGAAAGCACAAACACAGAGTCTTTTACAATATTTTGGATTGACTTAGCCAAAACACAACCGGATATTTCCGGTTACATCCATTCATATACGGACAAACTGGTGTGGAATTCGTATGCAATGGACCGAGAAAATCACAGTAAAAATGGTTTTGGAGAAAAGCAAAGACTTTTCGTTAGGTTAGTGCATAAAATGTCATCTATAGATACAGAAATATCATGTTTCTTTCTCGCAGTTCCTCTAGCTTTCTCCCTAGAAAATACGAATGTATAGTGCTGGTGTCTCCATGTGTAAACAATTAGTGTTTCCGAGATCAAAATTAAATGTTCCCTGATAAAAACATTCAAAACAATAAACTCCGTGGATAATATCAGGAATACACAAACACAGAGGCTGTAGCAATATCTGGGATTGAGTTAGCCAAAACAAAACTGGATATTTCCGGTATCATCCAGTCATATCCGGACATACTGGTGTGGAGTTCATATGAAGTTTACCGAGAAAACCACAGTAAAAATGGTTTTGGAGAAAAGCAAAGTCTTTTCGTTAGGCAAGTGCATAAAATATCATCTATACAAACAGAAATATCATGTTTGTTTGCTGCAGTTCCTCTAGCTTTCTCCCTAGAAAATACGAATGTGTAGAGCTGGTGTCTCCATTTCGAACCAATTAGTGTTTCCAAGCTCAAAATAAAATGTTCCCTGCTAAAACACATTCAAAACAATAAAATCCATCGATAATATCCAGAAAACACAAACACAGAGGCTATAGCAATATCTGGGATTGAGTTAGGCAAAACACAGCCGGATATTTCTGTTTTCAAACAGTCATATCCGGACAAACTGGTGTTGAATTCGTATGCAATGGACTGAGAGAATCACCGTAAAAATGGTTTTGGAGAAAAGCAAAGTCTTTTCGTTAGGCAAGTGAATAAAATGTCATCGATACAAACAGAAATATCATGTTTGTTTGCTGCAGTTCCTCTAGCTTTCTCCCTAGAAAATACGAATATGTAGCGCTGGTGTCTCCATGTGGAACCAATTACTTTATCCAAGCTCAAAATAAAATATTTCCCAATAAAAAACATTCAAAACAATGGAGTCCGTTGATAAAATCCAGAAAATACAAACACAGAGGCAGTAGCAATATCTGGGATGGAGTTAGCCAAAACAAAACCGGATATTTCCGGTTTCATCCAGTCATATCCGGACATACTGCTGTGGAATTCATATGAAGTTTACCAGGAAAATCACAGTAAAAATGATTTTGGAGAAAAGCAAAGTCTTTTCATTAGGCAAGTGCATAAAATATCATCTATACAAACAGAAATATCATGTTTGTTTGCTGCAGTTCCCCTAGCATTCTACCTAGAAAATACGAATGTGTAGAGCTGGTGTTTCCATGTGGAACCAATTAGTGCTTCCAAGCTCAAAATAAAATGTTCCCTGATAAAACACATTCAAAACAATAAAATCCATCGATAATATCCAGAAAACACAAACACAGAGGCTTTCACAATATTTCAAATTGAGTTAGCCAAAACACAACCGGATATTTCTGGTTTCATCCAGTCATATCCGGACAAACTGGTGTGGAATTCGTATGCAATGGACCGAGAAAATCACAGTAAAAATGGTTTGGAGAAAAGCAAAGTCTTTTCGTTAGGCAAGTGCCTAAAATGTCATCTATACAAACAGAAATATCATGTTTCTTTGCCGCAGTTCCTCTAGCTTTCTACTTAGAAAATACGAATGTGTAGAGCTGGTGTCCCCATGATGAACCAATTGGAGTTTCTACGGTACAAAATGAAATGTTCCCTGATAAAAACATTCAAAACAATAAAGACCATCGATAATATGCAGAAATCACAAACACAGAGTCTGTAGCAATATCCTGGATTGAGTTAGCCAAAACAAAACTGGATATTTCCGGTTTCATCCAGTCATATCCTGACAAAGTGGTTTGGAATTCGTATGCAATGGACTGAGAAAATCACAGTAAAAATGGTTTTGGAGAAAAGCAAAGTCTTTTTGTTAGGCAAGTGCATAAAATGTCATCTATACAAACAGAAATATCATGTTTGTTTGCCGCAGTTCCTCTAGCTTTCTCCCTAGAAAATGCGAATATGTAGAGCTGGTGTCCTCATGTGGAACCAATTAGTGTTTCAAAGCATTAAATTAAACGTTCCCTGAAAAAAAACATTCAAAAAAATATATTCCGTGGATAATATCAGGAATACACAAGCACAGAGGCTGTAGCACTATCTGGGATTGAGTTAGAGAAAAAAAAAACCTGGATATTTCCGGTGTCATGCAGTGATATCCGATCAAACTGGTGTGGAATTCGTATGCAATGGACCGAGGTAATCACAGTAAAAATGGCTGGAGAATAGCAAAGTCTTTTCGTTAGGCAAGTGCATAAAATGTCATCTATGCTAACAGAAATATAATGTTTGTTTGACTCAGTTCCTCTAGCTTTCTCCCTAGTAAATACGAATGTGTAGAGCTGGTGTCTCCATGTGGAACCAATTTTTGTTGTAACGGTACAAAATTAAATGTTCCCTAATAAAAACATTCAAAACAATAAAGTCCATCGATAATATCCAGAAATCACAAACACAGAGGCTTTCACAATATTTCGGATTGAGTTAGCCAAAACACAACCGGATATTTCCGGTTACATCCAGTCATATCCGGAAAAACTGGTGTGGAATTCATATGAAGTTTACCAAGAAAATCACAGTAAAAATGCTTTTGGAGAAAAGCAAAGTGTTTTCGTTAGGCAAGTGCATATAATGTCATCTATACAAACAGAAATATCATGTTTGTTTGATGCAGTTCCTCTAGATTTCTCCCTAGAAAATACGAATGTGTAGAGCTGGTGTCTGCATGTGGAAACAATTAGTGCTTCAAAGCACAAAAATAAGTATTCCCTGATAAAAAACATTCAAAACAATAAAGTCCATCGATAATATCCAGAAAGCACAAACACAGAGTCTTTTACAATATTTTGGATTGACTTAGCCAAAACACAACCGGATATTTCCGGTTACATCCATTCATATACGGACAAACTGGTGTGGAATTCGTATGCAATGGACCGAGAAAATCACAGTAAAAATGGTTTTGGAGAAAAGCAAAGACTTTTCGTTAGGTTAGTGCATAAAATGTCATCTATAGATACAGAAATATCATGTTTCTTTCTCGCAGTTCCTCTAGCTTTCTCCCTAGAAAATACGAATGTATAGTGCTGGTGTCTCCATGTGTAAACAATTAGTGTTTCCGAGATCAAAATTAAATGTTCCCTGATAAAAACATTCAAAACAATAAACTCCGTGGATAATATCAGGAATACACAAACACAGAGGCTGTAGCAATATCTGGGATTGAGTTAGCCAAAACAAAACTGGATATTTCCGGTTTCATCCAGTCATATCCGGACATACTGGTGTGGAATTCATATGAAGTTTACCGAGAAAACCACAGTAAAAATGGTTTTGGAGAAAAGCAAAGTCTTTTCGTTAGGCAAGTGCATAAAATATCATCTATACAAACAGAAATATCATGTTTGTTTGCTGCAGTTCCTCTAGCTTTCTCCCTAGAAAATACGAATGTGTAGAGCTGGTGTCTCCATTTCGAACCAATTAGTGCTTCCAAGCTCAAAATAAAATGTTCCCTGCTAAAACACATTCAAAACAATAAAATCCATCAATAATATCCAGAAAACACAAACACAGAGGCTATAGCAATATCTGGGATTGAGTTAGGCAAAACACAGCCGGATATTTCTGTTTTCAAACAGTCATATCCGGACAAACTGGTGTTGAATTCGTATGCAATGGACTGAGAGAATCACCGTAAAAATGGTTTTGGAGAAAAGCAAAGTCTTTTCGTTAGGCAAGTGAATAAAATGTCATCGATACAAACAGAAATATCATGTTTGTTTGCTGCAGTTCCTCTAGCTTTCTCCCTAGAAAATACGAATATGTAGCGCTGGTGTCTCCATGTGGAACCAATTACTTTATCCAAGCTCAAAATAAAATATTTCCCAATAAAAAACATTCAAAACAATGGAGTCCGTTGATAAAATCCAGAAAATACAAACACAGAGGCAGTAGCAATATCTGGGATGGAGTTAGCCAAAACAAAACCGGATATTTCCGGTTTCATCCAGTCATATCCGGACATACTGCTGTGGAATTCATATGAAGTTTGCCAGGAAAATCACAGTAAAAATGATTTTGGAGAAAAGCAAAGTCTTTTCATTAGGCAAGTGCATAAAATATCATCTATACAAACAGAAATATCATGTTTGTTTGCTGCAGTTCCCCTAGCTTTCTACCTAGAAAATACGAATGTGTAGAGCTGGTGTCTCCATGTGGAACCAATTAGTGCTTCCAAGCTCAAAATAAAATGTTCCCTGATAAAACACATTCAAAACAATAAAATCCATCGATAATATCCAGAAAACACAAACACAGAGGCTTTCACAATATTTCGAATTGAATTAGCCAAAACACAACCGGATATTTCTGTTTTCAAACAGTCATATCCGGACAAACTGGTGTGGAATTCGTATGCAATGGACCGAGAAAATCACAGTAAAAATGGTTTTGTAGAAAAGCAAAGTCTTTTTGTTAGGCAAGTGCATAAAATGTCATCGATACAAACAGAAATATCATATTTGTTTGCCTCAGTTCCTCTAGCTTTCTCCCTAGAAAATACGAATATGTAGTTTTGGTCTCTCCATGTGGAACCAATTACTGTATCCAAGCTCAAAATAAAATGTTCCCCGAAAAAAACATTCAAAACAATAAAGTCCGTTGATAATATCTAGAAAACACAAACACAGAGGCTGTAGAAATATTTGGGATTGAGTTAGTTAGAACAAAACCAGATATTTCCGGTTCATCCAGTCATATCCAGACAAAGTGATGTGGAATTCGTATACAATGGACCGAGAAAATCAAAGTAAAAATGGTTTTGGAGCAAAGCAAAGTCTTTTCTTTAGGGAAGTGCATAAAATGTCATCTAGACAAACAGAAATATCATTTTTTTTTACCTCAGTTCCACTAGCTTTCTCCCTAGAAAATACGAATGTGTCGAGCTGGTGTTCCCATGATGAACCAATTATAGTTTTGAAGCTCAAAATAAAATGTTTCCTGATAAAACACATTCAAAACAATAAAGTCCATCGATAATATGCAGAAAACACAAACACAGAGGCTTTCACAATATTTCAATTTGAGTTAGGCAAAACACAATCGGATATTTCTGGTTTATTCCAGTCATATCCAGAAAACGTAGTGTGGAATTCGTATGCACTGGACCGAGAAAATCACAGTAAAAATGGTTTTGGAGAAAAGGAAAGTCTTTTCGTTAGGCAAGTACATAAAATATCATCTATACAACAGAAATATCATGTTTGTTTGCCGCAGTACCTCTAGCTTTCTCCCTAGAAAATACGAATGTGTAGAGCTGATGTCTATATGTGGAACCAATTAGTGATTCCAAGATCAAAATTAAATTTTCCCTGATAAAAAACATTCAAAACAATAAAGTCTGTGGATAATATCAGGAATACACAAACACAGAGGCTGTAGCAATATCTGGGATTGAGTTAGCCAAAACAAAACCGATATTTCCGGTTTCATCCAGTCATATCCGGACAAACTGGTGTGGCATTCGTATGCAACGGACCGAGAATATCACAGTAAAAATGGGTTTGGAACAAAGCAAAGTCTTTTCGTTAGGCAAGTGCATAAAATGTCATCTAGACAACCGAAATATCATGTTTGTTTGCCGCAGTTCCTCTAGCTTTCTCCGTACAAGATACCAATGTGTAGAGCTGGTGTTCCCATTATGAACCAATTCGTGTTTAAACGGTACAAAATTAAATGTTCCCTGATAAAAACCTTCAAAACAATAAGTCTCTCGATAATATCTAGAAAACACAAACACGGAGGCTTTCACAATATTTCGGATTTAGTTAGCAAAAACACAACCGCATATTTCCAGTTTCATCCAGTCATATCCGGACAAATGGTATGGAATTCGTATGCAATGGACCGAAAAGATCGCAGTCAAAATGCTTTTGGAGAAAAGCAAAGAATTTTCGATAGGCAAGTGCATAAAATGTCATCTATACAAACAGAAATATCATGTTTGTTGCAGTTCCTCTAGCTTTCTCCCTAGAAATTAAGAATTTGTAGAGCTGGTGTCTCCATATGCAACCAATTGGTGATTCAAAGCCCAAAATTAAATGTTCCCTGATGAAAACATTCAAAACAATAATGTCCATGGATAATATCAGGAATACACAAACACAGAGGCTGTAGCAATATCTGGGATTAAGTTAGCCAAAACAAAACCGGATATTTCCGGTTTCATCCAGTCATACCGGGACAAACTGGTGTGGAATTCGCACCAATTAGTGTCTCTATGGTACAAAATTAAATGTTCCCTGACAGAATAGATTCAAAACACTAAAGTCCATCGATAATATCTAGAAAACACAAACACAGAGGCTGCAGCCATATCTGGGATTGAGTTAGCCAAAATAAAACCAGATATTTCCGGTTTCATCCAGTCATACCGGGACAAACTGGTGTGGAATTCGTATGCAATGGACCGAGAAAATCACAGTAAAAATGGTTTTGGGGAAAGCAAAGTCTTTTCATTAGGCAAGTGCATAAAATGTCATCTATACAAACAGAAATATTATGTTTGTTTGCCGCAGTGACTCAACCTTTCTCCCTAGAAAATACGAATATGTAGAGCTGGTGTCTCCATGTGGAACCAATTACTGTATTCAGGCTCAAAATAAAATGGTCCCCGATAAAAAAACATTGAAAACAATAAAATCCGTTGATAATATCCAGAAAACACAAACACAGAGACTGTAGCAATATCTGGAATTGAGTTAGCCACAACAAAACCGGATATTTCGGTTTTCATCCAGTCATATCTCGACAAACTGGTGTGGAATTCGGATGCAATGGACCGAGAAAATCACAGAAAATATGATTTTGGAGAAAAGCAAAGTATTTTCGTTAGGCAAGTGCATAAAATGTCACCTATACAAACAGAAATATCATGTTTGTTTGCCGCAGTTCCTCTAGATTTCTCCCTAGAAAATACGAATATGTAGCGCTGGTGTCTCCATGTGGAACCAATTAGTGTTTCAACAGTACAAAATGAAATGTTCCCTGAAAAAAATATTCAAAAAAATAAAGTCTGTGGATAATATCAAGAATACACAAACACAGAGACTGTAGCAATATTTCGGATTGAGTTAGCCCAAACACAACCAGATATTTCTGGTTGCATGAAGTCATATCTGGACAAAGTGGTGTGGAATTCATATGCAATGGACCCAGAAAATCACAGTAAAAATGGTTTTAGAGAAAAGCAAAGTCTTTTAGTTAGGCAAGAGCATAAAATGTCATCTATACAAACAGAAGTATCATGTTTGTTTGCCGCAGTTCCTCTATCTTTCTCCCTATAAAATATGAATGTGTAGAGCTGGTTTCCCCATGATGAACCAATTAGTGTTTCAACGGTACAAAATTAAATGTACTCTGATAAAAACATTCAAAACAATAAGTCCATCGATAATATCCAGAAAACTCAAACACAGAGTCTTTGACAAAATTTTGGATTGAGTTAGCCAAAACACAACCGGATATTTCTGGTTTATTCCAGTCATATCCGGACTAACTGGTGTGGAATTTGCATGCAATGGACCGAGAAAATCAGAGTAAAAATGGTTTTGGAGAAAAGCAAAGTCTTTACGTTAGGCAAGGGCACAAAATGTGATCTATACGAACAGAAATACCATGTCTGTTTGTCACCCTTCCTCTAGCTTTCTCCCTAGAAGATAGGAATATATAGCGTTGGTGTCTTCATGTGGAACCAATTACTGTATCCAAGCTCAAAATAATATGTTCCCTGATAAAAAACATTAAAAACATTAAAGTCCCTGGATAATCTGGAAAACACAAACACAGAGTTTGTAGCAATACCTGCGAGTGAATTAGCCAAAACAAAACCGGATATTTCCGGTTTCCTACAGTCATTTCCGGACAAACTGGTGTGGAATTCATATGCAATTGACCGAGAAAATCACATTAAAAAAGATTTTGGAGAAAGCAAAGTCTTTTCATTAGGCAAGTGCATAAAATGTCATCTATACAAACAGAAATATAATGTTTGATTGCCACAGTTCCTCTAGATTTCTACCTAGAAAATACGAATGTGTAGAGCTGGTATCCACATGATGACCCAATTAGTGTTTCCAAGGACAAAATTAAATGTTCTCTGATAAAAATATTCAAAAAGCCCATCGATAATATCCAGAAAACACAAACACAGAGGCTGTAGCAACATCTGGGATTGAGTTAGCCAAAACAAAACCAGATATTTCCGGATTCATCCAGTAATATCCGGACAAACTGGTGTGGAATTCCTATGCAGTGGACCGAGAAAATCACAGTAAAAATGGTTTTGGAGAAAAGCAAAGTCTTTTCGTTAGGCAAGTGCATAAAATGTCATCTATACAAACAGAAATATCATGTTTGCTTGCCGCAGTTCCTCTAGCTTTCTCCCTAGAAAATACGAATGTGTAGAGCTGGTGTCTCCATGTGGCACCAATTAGTGATTCCAAGCAAAAAATTAAACGTACCCGATAAAAATCATTCTAAACAATAAAGTCCGTGGATAATATCAGGAATACACAAACACAGAGGCTGCAGCAACATCTGGGATTGAGTTAGCCAAAACAAAACCGGATCTTTCCAGTTTCATCCAGTCATATCCGGACAAAGTGGTGTGGAATTCCTATGCAGTGGACCGAGAAAATCACAGTAAAAATGGTTTTGGAGAAAAGCAAAGTCTTTTCGTTAGGCAAGTGCATAAAATGTCATCGATACAAACAGAAATATCATGTTTGCTTGCCGGAGTTCCTCTAGCTTTCTCCCTAGAAAATACGAATGTGTAGAGCTGGTGTCTCCATGTGGAAACAATTAGTGTTCACAGCACAACATTAAATGTTTGCTGACAAAAAACATTCAAAACAATAAAGTCCGTGGATAATATCAGGAATACAGAAACACAGATGCTTTCACAATATTTCGGATTGAGTTAGCCAAAACACAACCGGGTATTTCTTGTTTCATCCAGTCATATCCGGACAAACTGGTGTGGAATTTGTATGCAATGGACCGAGAAAATCACAGTAAAAATGGTTTGGAGAAAACCAAAGTCTTTTCGTGTGGCAAGTGCATAAAATGTCATCTATAATAACAGAAATATCATGTTTGTTTGCCGCAGTTGCTCTAGGTTTCTCCCTGGAGAATATGAATATGTTCACCTGCTGTCTCCATGGGGAACCAATTAGTTTTTCCAAGCACAAAATTAAATGTTCCCTGAAAAAAAACATTGAAAAAAGTAAAGTCCGTGCATAATATCAGGAATACACAAACACAGATGCGGTAACAATATCTGGGATTGAGTTAGCCAAAACACAACCAGATATTTCTCATTTAATACAGTCATATCCAGACAAAGTGGTGTGGAATTCGTATGCAATGGACCGAGAAAATCACAGCAAAAATGGTTTTGGAGAAAAGCAAAGTCTCTACGTTAGGCAAATGCAAAAACAGTCATCTATACATACAGAAATATCATGTTTGTTTTCCGCAGTTCCTCTAGCTTTCTCCCTAGAAAATACAAATGTGTGGAGCTGGTGTCCACATGATGAAGCAATTAGTGTTTCTACGGTACAAAATTAAATGTTCCCTGATAAAAAACATTCAAAACAATAAAGTCCATCGATAATATCCAGAAAACACAAACACAGAGGCTGTAGCAATATCTGGGATTATGTGAGACAAAGCAAAACCGGATATTACCGGTTTCATCTAGTCATATCCGGACAAACTCGTGTGGAATTCGTATGCAATGGACCGAGACAATCACAGTAAAACTGGTTTTAGAGAAAAGCAAAGTCTTTTCGTGTGGCAAGTGCAAAAATGTCATCTATACAAATAGAAATATCATGTGTGTTTGCCGCAGTTCCTCTAGGTTTCTCGCTGGAAAATACGAATGTGTAGAGCTGGTGTCTCCATGTGAAACCAATTAATGTTTCTACTGTACAAAATTAAATGTTCCTTGATAAAAAACATTCAAAACACAAAAGTCCATGTATAATATCCAGAAAACACAAACACATTGGCTGTAGAAATATCTGTGATTGAGTTAGCCAAAACAAAACCGGATATTTCCGGTTTCATCCAGTCATATCAGGACAAAGTGGTGTGGAATTCGTATGCAGTGGACCGCGAAAATCACAGTACAATTGGTTTTGGATAAAAGCAAATTCTTCACGTTAGGCAAGTGCATAAAATGTCATCGATACAAACAGAAATATGATGTTTGTTTGCCGCAGTTCCTCTAGCTTTCTCCCTGAAAAATACGAATGTGTAGCGCAGGTGTCTCCACGTGGAACCAATTAGTGTTTCCAAGCACAAAATTAAATTTTCCCTGAAAAAACATTGAAAAATATAAAGTCCATGCATAAATCAGGAACACAAACACACAGAGACTGTAGCAATACTTCGGATTGAGTTAGCCAAAACACAACCAGATATTTCTCGTTTAATCCAGTCATATCCGGAGAAAGTGGTGTGGAATTCGTATGCAATGGACCGAGAAAATCACAGTACAATTAGTATTGGAGAAAAGCAAAGTCTTTTCGTTAGGCAAGTGCATAAAATGTCATCTATACAAACAGAAATATGATGTTTGTTTGCTGCAGTTCCTCTAGTCATCTCCCTGGAAAATACGAATGTGTAGAGCTGGTGTCCCCATGATGAAACAATTAGTGTTTCTACGGTACAAAATTAAGTGTTCCCTTATAAAAACATTCAAAAAAAATAAAGTCCATCGATAATATCCAGAAAACAGAAACACAGAGGCCTTCACAATATTTCGGATGTGTGTTTGCCACAGTTCCTCCAGTAGTCTCCCTGGAATATACGATTGTGTAGAGCTGGAGTCTCCACGTGGAACCAATTAGTGATTCCAAGCACAAAATTAAATGCTCCATGAAAAAAAACATTTAAAAATTAAAGTCCATGCATAATATCAGGAATACACAAACACAGAGACTGTAGCAATACTTCGGTTTGAGTTAGCCAAAACACAACCAGATATTTCTGGTTTCATCCAGTCATATCCGGACAAAGTGGTGTGGAATTCGTATGCAATGGACCGAGAATCTCACAGTACAATTGGTTTTGGAGTCTTCACGTTAGGCAAATTCATAAAATGTCATCTATACATACAGAAATATCATGTATGTTTGCCGCAGTTCCTCTAGCTTTCTCCCTAGAAAATACGAATTTGTAGAGCTGGTGTCTCCATGGTGAAACAATTAATGTTTAGATGGTACAAAATTAAATATTCCCTGATAAAAAACATTCAAAACACTAAAGTCCATCGGTAATATCCAGAAAACACAAACACAGAGGCTGTAGCAACATCTGGGATTGAGTTAGCCAAAACAAAACCGGATATTTCCGGATTCATCCAGTAATATCCGGAAAAACTTGTGTGGAATTCGTATGCAATGAACCGAGAAAATCACAGCAAAAATGGTTTTGGAGAAAAGCAAACTCTTTTTGTTAGGCAAGTGCATAAAATGTCATCGATACAAACAGAAATATCATGTTTGTTTGCCGCAATTCCTCTAGTTTTCTCCCTGGAACATACGAATGTGTAGAGCTGGTGTCTCCACGTGGAACCGATTAGTGTTTCCAAGCAGAAAATTAAATGTTCCCTGATTAAAAAATTTAAAAATTAAAGTCCATGCATAATATCAGGAATACACAAACACAAAGACTGTAGCAATACTTTGGATTGAGTTAGCCAAAACACAACCGGATATTTCTGGTTTCATCCAGTCATATCCGGACAAAGTGGTGTGGAATACGTATGCAATGGACCGAGAAAATCACAGCAAAAATGGTTTTGGAGAAAAGCAAAGTCTCTACGTTAGGCAAATGCATAAAAGTCATCTAAACATACGGAAATATCTTGTTTGTTTGCCGCACTTCCTCTGGATTTCTCCCTAGGAAATACGAATGTGTGGAGCTGGTGTCCCCATGATGAAGCAATTAGTGTTTCTACGGTACAAAATTAAATGTTCCCTGATAAAAAACATTGAAAACAATAAAATCCATCGATAATATCCAGAAAACACAAACACAGAGGCTGTAGCAATATCTGGCTTTGTGTGAGACAAAGCAAAACCGGATATTACCGGTTTCATCTAGTCATATCCGGACAAACTGGTGTGGAATTCGTATGCAATGGACTGAGATATTCACAGTAAAAATGGTTTTGGAGAAAAGCACAGTCTTTTCATTAGGCAAGTGTATAAAATGTCATCTATACAAACAGAAATATGTTTGTTTGCCGCAATTCCTCTAGCTTTCGGATTAGAAAATATGAATGTGTAGTGGTTGTATCCCCATGTGGAACCCATTAGTGTTTCAATGCTAAAAAATTAAATGTTCCCTGATAAATACATTCAAAAGATTGAGTTCATCGATAATATCCAGAAAACCCAAACACAGATGCTGTAGCAATATTTCGGATTGAGTTAGCCAAAACAAAACCGGATATTTCAGGTTTCATCCAGTCATATCCGGACAAACTGGTGTGGAAATCCTATGCAGTGCACCGAGTAAATCAGAGTAAAAATGGTTTTGGAGAAAAGCAAAGTCTTTTCGTTAGGCAAGTGCATAAAATGTCATCTATACAAACAGAAATATCATGTTTGTTTGCCGCAGTTCCTCTAGCTTTCTCCCTAGAAAATACGAATGTGTAGAGCCTGTGTCTCCATGTGGAAACAGTTCGTGTTTCCAAGCACAAAATTAAATGTTCCCTGATAAAAAACATTCAAAACAATAAAGTCCGTTGATAATATCCAGAAAACACAAACACAGAGGCTGTAGCAATGTCTGGGATTGAGTTAGCCAAAACAATACCGGATATTTCCGGTTACATCCAGTCATATCCAGACAAAATGGTGTGGAATTCGTATGCAATGCACGGAGAAATCACGGTAAAAATGGTTTTGGAGAAAAGCAAAGTCTTTTCGTTACGCAAGTGCATAAAATGTCATCTATACAAACAGAAATATCATGTTTGTTTGCCGCAGTTCCTCTAGCTTTCTCCCTAGAAAATACGATTGTGTAGAGCTGGTGCTCCATGATGAACCAATTAGTGTTCCAACTGCACAAATTAAATGTTCCCTGATAGAAAACATTGAAAACAATAAAGTCCATGGATAATATGCGGAATACACAAACACAGGGTCTGTAGCAATATCTGGGATTGAGATAGCCAAAACTAAACCAGATTTTTCCGCTTTCATCCAGTCATATCCAGACAAACCTGTGTGGAATTCGTATGCAATGGACGGAGAAAAGCACAGTAAAAATATTTTGGAGAAAAGCAAAGTCTTTTCGTTACGCAAGTGCATAAAATATAATCTATGCAAACAGAAATATAAGGTTTGTTTGCCGCAGTTCCTCTAGCTTTCTTCCTAGAAAATACGAATGTGTAGATCTGGTGTCCCCAGGATGAACCAATTAGTGTTTCTACGGTACAAAATCAAATATTCCCTGAATATAGCATTCAAAACAATAAAGTCCATCGATAATATCCAGAAAACACAAACACAGAGGCTTTCACAATATTTTGGATTGAGTTAGCCAAAACAAAACCAGATATTTCCTCTTTCATCCAGTCATATCCAGACAAACTGGTGTGGAAGTCGTATGCAATGGAACGAGAAAATCACAGTAAAAATGGTTTTGGAGAAAAGCAAAGTCTTTTTCTTAGGCAAGTACATAAAATGGCATCTATACAAACAGAAATATCATGTTTGTTTGCCGCATTTCTTCTAGCTTTCTCCCTAGAAAATATGAATATGTTCAGCTGGTGTTTCATTGTGGAATCAATTACTGTATCCAAGCTCAAAATAAGATATTCCCCGATAAAAAACTTTCAAAATAATAAAGTCCTTGTATAATATCCGGAAAACACAAACACAGAGGCTGTAGCAATATCTGGGATTGAGTTAGCCAAAACAAAACCGGATATTTCCGGCTTTATCCTGTCATATCCGGACAAACTTCTGTGGAATTCGTATGCAATGGACCGAGAAAATCACAGTAAAAATGGATTTGAAGAAAAGCAACGTCTTTCGTTAGGCAATGCATAAAATGTCATCGATAGAAACAGAAATATCATGTTTGTTTGTCGCAGTTCCTCTAGCTTTCGCCACAGAAAATATGAATATATTCATCTGGTGTCTCCATGTTGAACCAATTAGTGATTCCATGCACAAAATTAAATATTCCAGATAAAAAAACATTCAAAATAATAAAGTCCGTGGATACTATCCAGAAAACACAAATACAGAGGCTGTAGTAATATCTGGGATTGAGTTAGCCAAAACAAAGCTGGATATTACCGGTTTCATCCAGTCATATCCAGAAAAACTGGAGTGGAATGCGTATGCAATGGACCTAGAAAATCACAGTAAAAATGGTTTTGGAGAAAAGCAAAGTCTTTTCGTTAGGCAAGTGCATAAAATGTCATCTATACAAACAAATATCATGTTTGTTTGCCGCAATTCCTCTCGCTTTCTCCCTAGAAAATACGAACGTGTATAGCTAGTGTCTCCATGTGGAACCAATTACTGTACCCAAGCTCAAAATAAAATGTTCCCCGATAAAAAAAGCATTCAAAAAAATAAAGTCTGTTGATAATATGCAGAAAACACAAACACAGAGGCTGTAGCAATTTTTGGGATTGAGTTAGCCAAAACAAAACGAGATATTTCCGGTATCATCCAGTCATACCGGACAAAGTGGTCTGGAATTCGTATGCAATGGACTGAGAAAATCAATGTAAAAATTGTTTTGGAGAAAAGCAAAGTCTTTTCGTTAGGCAACTGTATAAAATGTCATCTATACAAAGAGAAATATCATGTTTGTTTGCCGCAGTTCCTCTAGTTTTCTCCCTAGAAAATATGAATGTGTAGAGGTGGTGTCCCCATGATGAACCAATTAGTGTTTCAACGGTACAAAATTAAATGTTCCCTGATAAAAAACATTCAAAACAATAAAATCCGTGGATAATATCAGGAATAAAAAAACACAGAAGCTGTAGCAATATCTGGGATTGAGTTAGCCAGAACAAAACCGGATATTTCCGGTTTCATCCAGTCATATCAGGAAAAAGTCGTTTGGAATTTGGATGCAATGGACCGAGAAAATCACATTAAAATGGTTTCGGAGAAAAGCAAAGTCTTTTCCTTAGGCAAGTGCATAAAATGTCATCTATACAAACAGAAATATCATGTTTGTTTGACGCAGTTCCTGTAGGTTTCTTCCTACAAAATACGAATATGTTCAGCTGGTGTTTCATTGTGGAATCAATTACTGTATCCAAGCTCAAAATAAAATGTTCCCCGATTAAAAACTTTTAAATTAATAAAGTCCTTGTATAATATCCGGAAAACACAAACATAGTGGCTGTAGCAATATCTGGGATTGAGTTAGCCAAAACAAAACCGGATATTTCCGGCTTTATCCTGTCATATCCGGACAAACTTCATTGGAATTCGTATGCAATGGACCGAGAAAATCACAGTAAAAATGGTTTTGAAGAAAAGCAACGTCTTTCGTTAGGCAATGCATATAATGACATCTATACAAACAGAAATATCATGTTTGTTTGTCGCAGTTCCTATAGCTTTCTCCCTAGAAAATATGAATGTGTAGAGCTGGTGTTCCCATTATTAAAAAATTAGTGTTTCAAAGGTACAAAATTAAATGTTCCCTGATAAAAATATTCAAAACAATAAAGTCCATCGATAATATCCAGAAAAAAACAAACAAAGATGCCACAGCAATATTTCGTATTGAGTTAGCCAAAGCATAACCGGCTATTTCTGGTTTCATCCAGTCATATCCGCAATAACTGGTGTGGAATTCATATGCAATGGAGTGAGAAAATCACAGTAAAAATGGTTGGGAGAAAAGAAATGTCTTTTCATTAGGCAAGTGCATAAAATCTCATCGATACAAACAGAAATGTCATGTTTGTTTGCCGCAGTTCCTCTAGCTTTCTCCCTAGAAAATACGAATATGTAGAACTAGTGTTCCCATGATGAACCAGTTAGTGTTTCAATGGTACAAAATTAAATGTTCCCTGATAAAAATATTCAAAACAATAAATTCCATCGATAATATCCAGAAAACACAAACACAGAGGCTGTAGCAAATTCTGGGATTGAGTTAGCCAAAACAAAACCAGATATTTCCGGTTTCATCCAGTCATATCCGGACAAACTGGTGTGGAAATCGCATGCAATGGACCGAGAACATCACAATAAAAATGGTTTTGGAGAAAAGCAAAGTCTTTTCCTTAGGCAAGTGTATAAAATGTCATCGATACAAACAGAAATATCATGTTTGTTTGCCGCAGTTCCTCTAGCTTTATCCCTAGAAAATACGAATGTGTAGAGCTGGTGTCTCCATGTAGAACCAATTAGTGTTTCGAAGCACAAAATTAAAGGTTCCCTGATGAAAATATTCAAAACAATAAAGTCCGTTGATAATGTCCAAAAAACACAAACACAGAGGCTGTAGCAATATCTGGGATTGAGTTAGGAAAAAAAAAAACAGATATTTCCGGTTTCATCCAGTCATAACCGGACAAACTGGTATGGAATTCATATGAAATGCACCGAGAAAATCACAGTAAAAATGGTTTGGAGAAAAGCAAAGTCTTTTTGTTAGGCAAGTGCATAAAATGTCATCTATACAAACAGAAATATCATGTTTGTTTGCCGCAGTTCCTCTAGGTTTTCCGTAGAAAATACGAATGTGTATACCTAGTGTCTCCATGTGGAACCAATTACTGTACCCAAGCTCAAAATAAAATGTTCCCCGATAAAAAAAGTATTCAAAAAAATAAAGTCTGTTGATAATATGCAGAAAACACAAACACAGAGGCTGTAGCAATTTTTGGGATTGAGTTAGCCGAAACAAAACCAGATATTTCCGGTATCATCCAGTCATACCGGACAAAGTGGTCGGGAATTCGTATGCAATGGACTGAGAAAATCAATGTAAAAATGGTTTTGGGGAAAAGCAAAGTCTTTTCGTTAGGCCACTGTATAAAATGTCATCTATACAAAGAGAAATATCATGTTTGTTTGCCGCAGTTCCTCTAGTTTTCTCCCTAGAAAATACGAATGTGTAGAGGTGGTGTCGCCATGATGAACCAATTAGTGTTTCAACGGTACAAAATTAAATGTTCCCTGATAAAAAACATTCAAAACAATAAAATCCGTGGATAATATCAGGAATAAAAAAACACAGAAGCTGTAGCAATATCTGGGATTGAGTTAGCCAGAACAAAACCGGATATTTCCGGTTTCATCCAGTCATATCTGGACAAACTGGTGTGGAATTCATAGGAATTATACAGAGAAAATCACACTAAAATAGTTTCGGAGAAAAGCAAAGTCTTTTCCTTAGGCAAGTGCATAAAATGTCCTCTAGACAAACAGAAATATCATGTTTGTTTGCTGCAGTTCCTCTAGTCATCTCCCTGGAAAATACGAATGTGTAGAGCTGGTGTCCCCATGATGAAACAATTAGTGTTTCTACGGTACAAAATTAAGTGTTCCCTTATAAAAACATTCAAAAAAATAAAGTCCATCGATAATATCCAGAAAACAGAAACACAGAGGCCTTCACAATATTTCGGATTGAGTTACCCAAAACACAATTGGATATTTCTGGTTTCATCCAGTCATAACCGGACAAAGTGGTGTCGAATTCGTATGCAGTGAACCAAAAAAATCACAGTACACATGGTTTTGGAGAAAAGCAAAGTCTTTCGTCAGGCAAGTGCATAAAATGTCATCTATACAAACAGAAATATCATGTTTCTTTGCCGCAGTTCCTCTAAGATTTCCGTAGAAAATACGAATGTGTAGAGCTGGTGTCTCCATGTGGAAACAATTAGTGTTTACAAGCACAAAATTAAATGTTCCCTGATAAAAAACCTTCAAAACAATAAATTCCATTGATAAAATCCGGAAAACACAAACACAGTGTCTTTCACAATATTTCGGATTGAGTTAGCCAAAACACAACCGGATATTTCTGGTTTCTTCCAGTCATATCCGGATAAACTGGTGTGGAATTCATAGGCAATGTACTGAGAAAATCACTGTAAAAATGGTTTTGGAGAAAAGCAAAGGCTTTTCGTTAGGCAAGTGCATAAAATGTCATCTATACAAACAGAAATATCAGGTTTGTTTGCCGCACTTCCTCTAGCTTTCTCCCTAGAAAATACTAATGTGTAGAGCTGGTGTCCCCATGTGGAACCAATTAGTGTTTCCAAGCACAAAATTAAATGTTCCCTGACAAAAAATATTCAAAACAATAAAGTCCGTGGATAATATGAGGAATAAACCAACACAGAGGCTGTAGCAATATCCGGGATTGAGTTAGCAAAAACAAAACCAGCTTTTCCGATTTCATCCATCATATCCAGTAAACTGGTGTGGAATTCGTATGCAATGGTCCAAGAAAATCACAGTAAAAATGGTTTTGGAGAAAAGCAAATTCTTTTCGTTAGGAAAGTGCATACAATGTTATCGATACAAACAGAAATATTATATTTGTTTGCCGCAGTGCCTAGAGCTTTCTCCCTAGAAAATATGCATGTGTAGAGCTGGTGTCCCCATGATAAACCAATTAGTGTTTCTACGGTACAAAATGAAATGTTCCCTGATAAAATTATTCAAACGATAAAGTCCATCAATAATATCTAGAAAACACAAACACAGAGGTTGTAGCATATCTGGCATTGAGTTAGCCAAAACAAAAGTGGATATTTCCGGTTTCATCCAGTCATATCCGCACAAAGTGTTATGGAAATCATATGCAATGGACCGAAAAAATCACAGTAAAAATGGTTTTGGAGAAAAGCAAAGCCTTTTCGTTAGGCAACTGTATAAAATGTCAACGATACAAACAGAAATATCATGTTTGTTTGCCGCCGTTCCTCTAGTTTTCTACCTAGCAAATACGAATATGTAGAGCTGGTGTCTCTATTTGGAACCAATGATTGTAGCCAAGCTCAAAATATAATGTTCTCTGATAAAAAATATTCAAAACAATAAAGTCTGTTGATAATATCCAAAAAACACAAACACAGAGGCTTTCACAATATTTCGGATGGAGTTAGCCAAAACACAACCGGATATTTCCGGTTTCATCCAGTCATATTCAGAAAAACTGGTGTGGAATTCCTATGCAATGGACCGAGATAATCACAGTAAAAATGGTTTTGGAGAAAAGCAAAGTCTTTTCGTTAGGCAAGTGCATAAAATGTCATCTAGACAACCGAAATATCATGTTTGTTTGCCGCAGTTCCTCTAGCTTTCTCCGTAGAAGATACGAATGTGTAGAGCTGGTGTTCCCATTATGAACCAATTCGTGTTTAAACGGTACAAAATTAAATGTTCCCTGATAAAAACCTTCAAAACAATAAGTCCCTCGATAATATCTAGAAAACACAAACACGGAGGCTTTCACAATATTTCGGATTTAGTTAGCAAAAACACAACCGCATATTTCCAGTTTCATCCAGTCATATCCGGACAAATGGTATGGAATTCGTATGCAATGTACCGAAAAGATCGCAGTCAAAATGCTTTTGGAGAAAAGCAAAGAATTTTCGATAGGCAAGTGCATAAAATGTCATCTAAAATAACAGAAATATCATGTTTGTTGCAGTTCCTCTAGCTTTCTCCCTAGAAATTAAGAATTTGTAGAGCTGGTGTCTCCATATGCAACCAATTGGTGATTCAAAGCCCAAAATTAAATGTTCCCTGATGAAAACATTCAAAACAATAATGTCCATGGATAATATCAGGAATACACAAACACAGAGGCTGTAGCAATATCTGGGATTAAGTTAGCCAAAACAAAACCGGATATTTCCGGTTTCATCCAGTCATACCGGGACAAACTGGTGTGGAATTCGCACCAATTAATGTCTCTATGGTACAAAATTAAATGTTCCCTGACAGAATAGATTCAAAACACTAAAGTCCATCGATAATATCTAGAAAACACAAACACAGAGGCTGCAGCCATATCTGGGATTGAGTTAGCCAAAATAAAACCAGATATTTCCGGTTTCATCCAGTCATACCGGGACAAACTGGTGTGGAATTCGTATGCAATGGACCGAGAAAATCACAGTAAAAATGGTTTTGGGGAAAGCAAAGTCTTTTCATTAGGCAAGTGCATAAAATGTCATCTATACAAACAGAAATATCATGTTTGTTTGCCGCAGTGACTCAACCTTTCTCCCTAGAAAATACGAATATGTAGAGCTGGTGTCTCCATGTGGAACCAATTACTGTATTCAGGCTCAAAATAAGATATTCCCCGATAAAAAACATTGAAAACAATAAAATCCGTTGATAATATCCAGAAAACACAAACACAGAGACTGTAGCAATATCTGGAATTGAGTTAGCCACAACAAAACCGGATATTTCGGTTTTCATCCAGTCATATCCCGACAAACTGGTGTGGAATTCGGATGCAATGGACCGAGAAAATCAGAGAAAATATGATTTTGGAGAAAAGCAAAGTATTTTCGTTAGGCAAGTGCATAAAATGTCACCTATACAAACAGAAATATCATGTTTGTTTGCCGCAGTTCCTCTAGATTTCTCCCTAGAAAATACGAATATGTAGAGCTGGTGTCTCCATGTGGAACCAATTAGTGTTTCAACAGTACAAAATGAAATGTTCCCTGAAAAAAAATATTCAAAAAAATAAAGTCTGTGGATAATATCAAGAATACACAAACACAGAGACTGTAGCAATATTTCGGATTGAGTTAGCCCAAACACAACCAGATATTTCTGGTTGCATGAAGTCATATCTGGACAAAGTGGTGTGGAATTCATATGCAATGGACCCAGAAAATCACAGTAAAAATGGTTTTAGAGAAAAGCAAAGTCTTTTAGTTAGGCAAGAGCATAAAATGTCATCTATACAAACAGAAGTATCATGTTTGTTTGCCGCAGTTCCTCTATCTTTCTCCCTATAAAATATGAATGTGTAGAGCTGGTTTCCCCATGATGAACCAATTAGTGTTTCAATGGTACAAAATTAAATGTACTCTGATAAAAACATTCAAAACAATAAGTCCATCGATAATATCCAGAAAACACAAACACAGAGGCTTTGACAATATTTTGGATTGAGTTAGCCAAAACACAACCGGATATTTCTGGTTTATTCCAGTCATATCCGGACTAACTGGTGTGGAATTTGCATGCAATGGACCGAGAAAATCAGAGTAAAATGGTTTTGGAGAAAAGCAAAGTCTTTTCGTTGGGGAAGTGCATAAAATGTCATCGATACAAACAGAAATATCATGTTTGTTTGCCGCAGTTCTTCTAGGTTTCTCCCTGGAAAATATGAATGTGTAGAACTGGTGTCCACATGATGAAACAATTAGTGTTTCTATGGTACGAAATTAAATATTCGCTGATAAAAACATCAAAACAATAAAGTCCATCGATAATATCCAGAAAACACAAACACAGAGGCTGTAGCAATATTTGGGAATGAGTTAGCCAAAAAACAACCGGAGATTTCTGATTACTCCCAGTCATATCAGGACAAAGTGGTTTGGAATTTGTATGCAATGGACCGAGAAATTCACAGTAAAAATGGTTTTGGAAAAAAGCAAAGTCTTTTCGTTGGGGAAGTGCATAAAATGTCATCGATACAAACAGAAATATCATGTTTGTTTGCCACAGTTCTTCTAGGTTTCTCCCTGGAAAATACGAATGTATAGAGCTGGTGTTCCCATGATGAACCAATTAGTGTTTCTATGGTACGAAATGAAATGTTGCCTGATAATAATATTCAAAGTAATAAAGTCCATCGATGATATTCAGAAAACACAAACACAGAGGCTTTAACAATATTTCGGTTTGAGTTAGGCAAAACAAAACCGGATATTTCCGGTTTCATCCAGTCATATTAGGTAAACTGGTGTGGAAATTGTATGCAATGGATGGAGAAAATCACAGTAAAAATGGTTTTGGAGAAAAGCAAAGTCTTTTCGTTAGGGAGGTGCATAAAACGTCATCCATACAAACAGACATATTCTGTTTGTTGGCCGCAGTTCCTCTAGCTTTCTCCATAGAATATAAGAATGTGTAGAGCTGGTGTCTCCGTGTGGAACCAATTAGTGTTTCCAAGCAAAAAATTAAATGTTCCCTGATAAAAAACATTCAAAACAATAAAGTCTGTGGATAATATCAGCAATACACAAACACAGAGGCTGTAGCAATATCTGGGATTGAGTTAGCCAAAACAAAACCGGGAATTTCCGGTTCCATCCCGTGATATCCGGAAAAACTGGTGTGGAATTCGTATGCAATGGACCGAGAAAATCACAGTACAAATGGTATTGAGAATAGCAAAGTCTTTACGTGAGGCAAGTGCATAAAATATCATCTATACAAAGAGAAATACATGTTTGTTTGCTGCAGTTCCTCTAGATTTCTCCCTAGAAAATACGAATACGTAGAGCTGGGGTCTCCATGTGGAACAAATTACTGTATCCAAGCTCAAAATAAAATGTTCCCCGATAAAAACATTCAAAACAATAAAGTCCATTGATAATATTCAGAGAACACAAACACAGAGACTGTAGCAATATCTGGGTTTGAGTTAGCCAAAACAAAACCAGATATTTCCGCTTTCATCCAGTCATATCTGGACAAACTGGTGTGGAATTCGTATGCAATGGACCAAGAAAATCAGAGTAAAAATGGTTTTGGAGAAAAGCAAAGTCTTTTCGTTAGGCAAGTGCATAAAATGTCATCTATACAAACAGAAATCTCAAGTTTGTTTGCCGCAATTCCTCTAGCTTTCTCATTAGAAAATATGAATTCGTAGAGCTGGTGTCCCCATGTGGAACCAATTAGTGTTTCAATGGTAAAAAATTAAATGTTCCCTGATAAAAACATTCCAAAAAATGAGTTCATCGATAATATCCAGAAAACACAAACACAGAGGCTGTAGCAATATTTCGGATTGAGTTAGCCAAAACAGAATCGGATATTTCCGGTTTCATCCAGTCATATCCAGAAAAAGTGCTGTGGAATTCGCATGTAATGGACAGAGAAAATCACAGTACAAATGGATTTGGAGAAAACCAGTCTTTTCGTTAGGCAAGTGCATAAAATGTCATCTATACAAACAGAAATGTCATGTTTGTTTGCCGCAGTTCCTCTAGCTTTCTCCCTAAAAAATACGAATGCGTAGAGCTGGTGTCTCCATGTGGAATCAATTAGTGTTTCCAAGCACAAAGTTAAATGTTCACTGAAAAAAAATTCAGAGAAAGAAATTCCGTGGAAAATATCAGGAATACACAAACACAGAGGCACTAGCAATATTTCGCATTGAGCTAGCTGAAATAAAATCGGATATTTCCGGTTTCATCCAGTCATATGCGGACAAAGTGGTGTGGAATTCGTATGCAATGGACCGAGAAAATCACAGTAAAAATGGTTTTGGAGAAAAGCAAAGTCTTTTCGTTAGGCAAGTGCATAAAATGTCATCGATACAAACAGAAATATCATGTTTGTTTGCCGCAGTTCCTCTAGATTTGGCCATAGAATGTAAGAATGTGTAGAGCTGGTGTCTCGATGTGGAACCAATAAAAGTTTCCAAGCAAAAAATTAAATGTTCCCTGATAAAAAAACATTCAGAATAATAAAGTCTGTGGATAATATTAGGAATACACAAACACAGAGGCTGTAGCAATATCTGGGATTGAGTTAGCAAAAGAAAACCGGATATTTCTGGTTTCATCCAGTAATATACTGAAAAACTGGTGTGGAATATGTATGCAGTGGACCGAGAAAATCACAGTAAAAATGGTTTTGGAGAAAAGCAAAGTTTTTTCGTTGGGGAAGTGCATAAAATGTCATCTATACAAACAGAAATATCATGTTTGTTTACCTCAGTTCCTCTAGCTTTATCCCTAGAAAATATGAATGTGTGCAGCTAGTGTCCCCATGATGAAAGAATTAGTGTTTCAAAGGTAAAAAATTAAATGTTCCCTGAAAAAAAAACATTCACAAAATAAAGTCCATTGATAATATTCAGAAAACACAAACACAGAGGCTTTAGCAATATCTGGGTTTGAGTTAGCCAAAACAAAAGCGGATATTTCCGGTTTCATCCAGTCATATCCGGACAAACTGGTGTGGAATTCGTATGCAATGGACTTAGAAAATCACAGTAAAAATGGTTTTGGAGAAAAGCAAAGTCTTTTCGTTAGGCAAGTGCATAAAATGTCATCTATAGAAACAGAAATATCATGTTTGTTTGTCCCTGTTCCTCTAGATATCTCAGTAGAAAATATGAATGTGCAGAGCTGGTGTCTCCATGTGGGACCAATTTGTGTTTCCAAGCACAAAATTATATGTTCCCTGATAAAATACATTAAAAATATGAAGTGCGTGTATAATATCAGGAATACACAAACACAGAGGCTGTAGCAATATTTCAGATTGAGGTAGCCAAAACAAAACCGCATATTTCTGGTTTCATCCAGTCATATGCGGACAAAGTGGTGTGGAATTCGTATGCAATGGACCGAGAAAATCACAGTACAAATGGTTTTGGAGAAGAGCAAAGTCTTTACGTGAGGCAAGTGGATAAAATGTCATCTATACATTAGCCGGCGCCGCGGCTCACTAGGCTAATCCTCCGACTTGTGGCGCCTTCACACCGGGTTCTAGTCCCGGTAAGGGCACTAATCCTGTCCCGGTTGCCCCTCTTCCAGGCCAGCTCTCTGCTGTGGCCAGGGAGTGCAGTGGAGGATGGCCCAAGTCCTTGGGCCCTGCACCCCATGGGAGACCAGGAGAAGCACCTGGCTCCTGCCATCGGATCAGCGCAGTGCGCCGGCCGCAGCACGCTACCATGGCGGCCATTGGAGGGTGAACCAACGGCAAAAAGGAAGACCTTTCTCTCTGTCTCTCTCTCTCTCACTGTCCACTCTGCCTGTCAAAAAAAAATGTCATCTATACAAACAGAAATATCATGTTTGTTTGTCGCAGTTCCTCTAGCTTTCTCCCTAGAAAGTACAATTGTGTAGAGCTGGTGTCTCCATGTGGAATCAACTAATGTTTCCAAGCACAAAATTAAATGTTCCCTGAAAAAAAAATTCAGAGAAATAAATTCCGTGGAAAATATCAGGAATACACAAACACAGAGGCCCTAGCAATATTTCGCATTGAGTTAGCTGAAATAAAATCGGATATTTCCGGTTTCATCCAGTCATATGCGGACAAAGTGGTGTGGAATTCGTATGCAATGGACCGAGAAAATCACAGTAAAAATGGTTTTGGAGAAAAGCAAAGTCTTTTCGTTAGGCAAGTGCATAAATTGTCATCTATACAAACAGAAATGTCATGTTTGTTTGCCGCAGTTCCTCTAACTTTCGCCATAGATTATAAGAATGTGTAGAGCTGGTGTCTCCATGTGGAACCAATTAGCATTTCCAAGCAAAAAATTAAATGTTCCCTGATAAAAAACATTCAGAATAATAAAGTCTGTGGATAATATCAGGAATACAGAAACACAGAGGCTGTAGCAATATCTGTGATTGAGTTAGCAAAAGAAACCGGATATTTCCGGTTTCATCCAGTAATATCCGGACAAACTGGTGTGGAATTCGTATGCAATGGACCGAGAAAATCACAGTAAAAATGGTTTTGGAGAAAAGCAAAGTCTTTTTGTGAGGCAAGTGCATAAAATGTCATCTATACAAACAGAAATATCATGTTTTTTTTTGCCTCAGTTCCTCTAGCTTTATCCCTAGAAAATATGAATGTGTGCAGCTAGTGTCCCCATGATGAAAGAATTAGTGTTTCAAAGGTAAAAAATTAAATGTTCCCTGAAAAAAAAACATTCACAAAATAAAGTCCATTGATAATATTCAGAAAACACAAACACAGAGGCTTTAGCAATATCTGGGTTTGAGTTAGCCAAAACAAAAGCAGATATTTCTGGTTTCCTCCAGTCAAATCCGGACAAACTGGTGTGGAATTCGTATGCAATGGACTTAGAAAATCACAGTAAAAATGGTTTTGGAGAAAAGCAAAGTCTTTTCATTAGGCAAGTGCATAAAATGTCATCTATACAAACAGAAATATCATGTTTCTTTGTCGCTGTTCCTCTAGCTATCTCCGTAGAAAATACGAATGTGCAGAGCTGGTGTCTCTATGTGGAACCAATTTGTGTTTCCAAGCACAAAATTATATGTTCCCTGATAAAAATACATTAAAAATATGAAGTCCGTGGATAATATCAGGAATACACAAACACAGAGGCTGTAGCAATATTTCAGATTGAGGTAGCCAAAACAAAACCGGATATTTCTGGTTTCATCCAGTCATATGCGGACAAAGTGGTGTGGAATTCGTATGCAATGGACCGAGAAAATCACAGTACAAATGGTTTTGGAGAAAAGCAAAGTCTTTTCGTTAGGCAAGTGCATAAAATGTCATCTATAGAAACAGAAATATCATGTTTGTTTGCCGCAGTTCCTTTAGCTTTCTCCCTAGAAAATACGAATGTGTAGAGCTGGTGTCCCCATGTGGAACCTTTTCTGTATTCAAGCTCAAAATAAATTGCTCCCTGACAAAAAAAACACTCATAACAATAAAGTGCATTGATAATATTCAGAAAACTCAAACACAGAGGCTGTGGCAATATCTGGGATTGAGTTAGCCAAAACAAAAACGGATATTTCCGGTTTCATCCAGTGATATCCGGACAAACTGGTGTGGAATTCGTATGCAATGGACCAAGAAAATCACAGTACAAATAGTTTTGGAGAAAAGGAATGTCTTTTCGTTAGGCAAGTGCATAAAATGTCATCTATACAAACAGAAATATCATGTTTGTTTGCCGCAGTGACTCAACCTTTCTCCCTAGAAAATACGAATGTGTAGAGCTGGTGTTCCCATGATGAACCAATTAGTGTTTCAATGGTACAAAATTAAATGTTCCCTGTTAAAAACATTCAAAACAATAAAGTCCGTTGATAATATCCAAAAAACAGAAACACAGAAGCTTTCACAATATTTCGGATTGAGTTAGCCAAAACACAACCAGATATTTCTGGTTTCATCCAGTCATATCCGGACAAACTGGTGTGGAATTTGTATCAATGGACCGAGAAAATCACAGTACAAATGGTTTTGGAGAAAAGCAAAGTCTTTTCGTTAGGCAAGTGCATAAAATGTCATCTATACAAACAGAAATATCATGTTTGTTTGCTGCAGTTCCTCTAGCTTTCTCCCTAGAATATACGAATATGTAGAGCTGGTGTCCCCATATGGAACCCATTAGTGTTTCAAGGTAAAAAAATAAATGTTCCCTGATAAAAACATTCAAAACAATAAAGTCCATCGATAATATCCAGAAAAAACTAACACAGAGGCTGTAACAATATCTGGGATTGAGTTAGCCAAAACAAAATTGGGTATTTCCGGTTTCATCCAGTCGTATCCGGTAAACTGGTGTGGAATTCGTATGCCAGCCACAGTAAGCTTTCCCGCCAGAGTGCCACCGAAATCCCTCTGCCCATGCTGCCCCTGGCCGAGACGGAGAAGTTGATCCACGAGAAGGACGAGGAGCTGCGCCACATGCAGGAGATGTTGGAGAAGATGCAGGCCCAGATGCAGCAAAGCCAGGCCTAGGGCGAGCACACAGATACTCTATTTGGACCCTCATCCCGGCCCTGACTTACCTCGGCTCTGCCTTCGGTCTGCCTCTCGTCCAATCCCGGGTCCTACACTGCCAAGCGCATATGCCCGGAGCCCCCCGCCAGCAGACCCGCCCAGGCTTCCGCTTTGATGCGGGCTCCCGGGCCGAACGCCTGCCTCTCCCCCGGCCCGGAGTCGGGGGACCTAGAAAATCACAGTAAAAATGGTTTTGGAGAAAAGCAAAGTCTTTATGTTAGGCAAGTGCATAAAATGTCATCTATACAAACAGCAATATCATGTTTTTTTGCCACAGTTCCTCTAGCTTTCTCCCTGGAAAATTCGAATGTGTAGAGCTGGTGTCTCCATGTGGAACCAATTAGTGATTCCAAGCACAAAATTAAATGTTCCCTGAAAAAAAAAACATTGAAAAATATAAAGTCCATGCATAATATCAGGAATACACAAACAAAGAGGCAGTAACAATATCTGGGATTGAGTTAGCCAAAAAAAAAAAAAAAAAAAACGGATATTTCCAATTTCATCCAGTATTATCCGGAAAAAGTGGTGTGGAATTCGTATGCAATGGACCAAGAAAATCACAGTACAAATGGTTTTGGAGAAAAGCAAAGTCTTTTCATAAGGGAAGTAGATAAAATATCATCGATACAAACAGAAATATCATGTTTGTTTGCCACAGTTCCTCTAGATTTCTCCCAAGAAAATACAAATGTGTAGAGCTGGTGTCTCCATGTGGAACCAATTAGTGTTTCCAAGCACAAAATTAAATGTTCCCTGATAAAAAGCATTCAAAACAATAAAGTCCATGGATAATATAAGGAATACACAAACACAGAGGCTGTAGAAATATTTCGGATTGAGTTAACGAAAACACAACCAGATATTTCTGGTTTCATCCAGTCATATCCAGACAAACTGGTGTGGAATTCGTATGCAATGGACCGAGAAAATCACAGTAAAAATGGTTTTGGAGAAGAGCAAAGTCTTTTCATTAGGCAAGTAGATAAAATATCATCGATACAAAAAGAAATATCATGTTTGTTTGCGGCAGTTCCTCTAGCTTTTTCCCTACAATATACAAATATATAGAGCTGGTGATTCCATGTGGAAACAATTATTGTTTTCAAGGACATAATTAAATGTTCCCTGATAAAAAACCTTCAAGAAATAAAGTCTGTGGATAATATCAGGAATACACAAACACAGAGGCTGTAGCAATATCTGGGATTGAGTTAGCCAAAACAAAAGCGGATATTTCCGGTTACATCCAGTCATATCCGGACAAAGTGGTGTGGAATTCGTATGCACTGGACCAAGAAAATCACAGTAAAAATGGTTTTGGAGAAAAGCAAAGTCTTTTCGTTAGGCAAGTGCATAAAATGTCATCTACACAAACATAAATATCATGATTGTTTGCCGCAGGGCCTCTAGGTTTCTCCCAAGAAAATACGAATGTATAGAGCTGGTTTCCCCATGATGAACCAATTAGTGTTTCTACGGTACAAAATTAAATGTTCCCTGATAAAAAACATTCAAAACATGAAAGTCCGTTTTTAATATCCAGAAAACACAAACCCAGATGCTTTCACAATATTTCGGATTGAGTTAGCCAAAACACAACCAGATATTTCTGGTTTCTTCCAGTCATATCAGGATAAAGTGGTGTAGAATTCGTATGCAATGGACCAAGAAAATCACAGTAAAAATGGTTTTGGAGAAAAGCAAAGTCTTTTCGTTAGGCAAGTGCATAAAATGTCATCTATACAATCAGAAATATCCTGTTTGTTTGCCGCAGTTCCTGTAGCTTTCTCCATAGAAAATACGAACGTGTGGAGCTGGTGTCCCCATGATGAACCAATTAGTGTTTCTACGGTACAAAATTAATTCTTTCCTGATGAAAAACATTAAAAACAATGAAGTACATGGATAATATCTGGAATACACAAACACAGAGGCTGTAGCAATATCTGGGATTTAGTTATCCAAAACACAACCAGATATTTCCAGTTTCATCCAGTCATAATCCGGACAAACTCATGTGGAATTCGTATGCAATGGACCGAGAAAATCACAGTAAATATGGTTTTGGAGAAAAGCAAATTCTTTATGTTAGGCAAGTGCATAAAATGTCATCTATACTAACAGAAATATCATGTTAATTTGCGGCAGTTTCTCTAGATTTCTCCCTAGAAAAGTTGAATATGTCCAGCTGGTGTCTCCATGTGGAACCAATTACTGTATCCAAGCTCAAAATAAAATGTTTCCCTATAAAAAATATTCAAAACAATAAAGTCCATCGATAATATCCAGAAATCACAAAACAGAGGCTTTCACAATATTTCGGATTGAGTAAGCCAAAACACAACCGGATATTTCTGGTTTCATCCAGTCTTACCCAGACAAAGTGGTGTGGAATTTGTATGCAATGGATGGAGAAAATCACAATACAAATGGTTTTGGAGAACAGCAAAGTCTTTTCCTTAGGCAAGTGCATAAAATGCCATCGATACAAAAAGAAGTATCATGTTTGTTTGCCGCAGTTCCTCTAGCTTTCTCCCTAGAAAATACGAATGTGTGGAGCTGGTATCCCCATGATGAACCAATTAGTGTTTCTACGGTACAAAATTAAATCTTCCCTGATGAAAAACATTAAAAACAATAAAGTCCATCGATAATATCCAGAAAACACAAACACAGAGGCTGTAGCAATATCTGGGATTGAGTTAGCCAAAACAGAACCGGATATTTCCAGTTTTTTCATCCAGTCATGTCAGGACAAATTGGTGTGGAATTCGTATGCAATCAACCGAGAAAATCACAGTACAAATGGTTTTGGAGAAAAGCAAAGACTTTTCGTTAGGCAAGTGCATAAAATGTCATCTATACAAACAGAAATATCATGTTAGTTTGCCGCAGTTCCTCTAGCTTTCTCCCTAGAAAATACAAATGTGTAGAGCTGGTGTAACCATGATGAACCAATTAGTGTTTCTACGGTACAAAAATAAATGTTCCCTGATAAAAACATTCAAAACAATAAAGTCCATCGATAATATCCAGAAAACACAAGCACAGAAGTTTTCACAATATTTCTGATTGTGTTAGCCAAAACACAACCGGATATTTCCGGTTTCATCCAGTCATATACGGACAAACTGGTGTGGAATTCGTATGCAAAGCACCGAGAAAATCACAGTAAAATGGTTTTGGAGAAAAGCAAATTCTTTTCGTGAGGCAAGTGCATAAAATGTCATCTATACAAACAGAAATATCATGTTTGTTTGTGGAAGTTCCTCTAGCTTTCACCCTAGAAAATACGAATGTGTAGAGCTGGTGTTTCCATGTGGAACCAATTACTGTATCCAAGCTCAAAATAAAATGTTCCACAATAAAAAACATTCAAAACAATAAAGTCCATGGATAATATCAGGAATAACCAAACAAAGGCTGTAGCAATATCTGGGATTGAGTTAGCCAAAACACAACAGGATATTTCCGGTTTCATCTAGTCATATCCAGACAAACAGGTGTGGAATTCGTATGCAATGGACCGAGGAAATCACAGTAAAAATGGTTTGGAGAAAAGCAAAGTCGTTTCGTTAGTCAAGTGCCTAAAATGTCATCTATAAAAAACAGAAATATCATGTTTCTTTGCCGCAGTTCCTCTAGCTTTCTACTTAGAAAATACGAATGTGTAGAGCTGGTGTCCCCATGATGAACCAATTGGAGTTTCTACGGTACAAAATGAAATGTTCCCTGATAAAAACATTCAAAACAATAAAGACCATCGATAATATGCAGAAAACACAAACATAGAGTCTGTAGCAATATCCTGGATTGAGTTAGCCAAAACAAAACTGGATATTTCCGGTTTCATCCAGTCATATCCTGACAAAGTGGTTTGCAATTCGTATGCAATGGACTGAGAAAATCACAGTAAAAATGGTTTTGGAGAAAAGCAAAGTCTTTTTGTTAGGCAAGTGCATAAAATGTCATCTATACAAACAGAAATATCATGTTTGTTTGCCGCAGTTCCTCTAGCTTTCTCCCTAGAAAATGCGAATATGTAGAGCTGGTGTCCTCATGTGGAACCAATTAGTGTTTCAAAGCATTAAATTAAACGTTCCCTGAAAAAAAACATTCAAAAAAATATATTCCGTGGAAAATATCAGGAATACACAAGCACAGAGGCTGTAGCACTATCTGGGATTGAGTTAGAGAAAAAAAAAACTGGATATTTCCGGTTTCATGCAGTGATATCTGATGAAACTGGTGTGGAATTCGTATGCAATGGACCGAGGTAATCACAGTAAAAATGGCTGGAGAATAGCAAAGTCTTTTCGTTAGGCAAGTGCATAAAATGTCATCTATGCTCACAGAAATATCATGTTAGTTTGACGCAGTTCCTCTAGCTTTCTCCCTAGTAAATACGAATGTGTAGAGCTGGTGTCTCCATGTGGAACCAATTTTTGTTGTAACGGTACAAAATTAAATGTTCCCTAATAAAAACATTCAAAACAATAAAGTCCATCGATAATATCCAGAAATCACAAACACAGAGGCTTTCACAATATTTCGGATTGAGTTAGCCAAAACACAACCGGATATTTCTGGTTTCATCCAGTCATATCCGGACAAAGTGGTGTGGAATTCGTATGCAATGGACCGAGAAAATAACAGTAAAAATGGTCTTGGAGAAAAACATCGTATTTTCATTAGACAAGTGCATAAAATGTCATCTATACAAACAGAAATATCATGTTTGTTTGCCGCAGTTCCTCTAGCTTTCTCCCTAGAAAATACGAATGTGTAGAGCTGGTGTCTCCTTGTGGAACCAATTAGTGTTTGCAAGCACTGAATTAAATGTTCCCTGAAAAAAAACATTCAAAAAAATATATTCCGTGGATAATATCAGAAATACACAAACACAGAGGTTTTCACAATATTTTGGATTGAGTTAGCCAAAACAAAACCGGATATTTCCGGTTTCATCCATTCATATCAGGTAAACAGGTGTTGAATTCATATGCAATGGACTGAGATATTCACAGTAAAAATGGTTTTGGAGAAAAGCAAAGTCATTTCGTTAGGCAAGTGCCTAAAATGTCCGTACTTTTCTCTTTTCATCCAGTCATATCCGGAAAAAGTGGTGTGGAATTCGTATGCAATGAACCAAAAAAATCAAAGTAAAAACTGTTTTGGAGAAAAGCAAATTCTTTTAGTTACGCAAGTGATCAAAATGTCATCTATAGAAACAGAAATTTCATGTTTGTTTTCCGCAGTTCCTTTAGCTTTCTCCCTAGAAAATACGAATGTGTAGAGCTGGTGTTCCATGTGGAACCAATTAGTGATTAAAAACATTCAAAACAATAAAGTCCGAGGATAATATCAGGAATACACAAACACAGAGGCTGTAGCAATATCTGGGATTGAGTTAGCCAAAACACAACCGGATATTTCCAGTTACATCCAGTCATATCCGGAAAACTGGTGTGGAATTCATATGAAGTTTACCAAGAAAATCACAGTAAAAATGCTTTTGGAGAAAAGCAAAGTGTTTTCGTTAGGCAAGTGCATAAAATGTCATCTATACAAACAGAAATATCATGTTTGTTTGATGCAGTTCCTCTAGATTTCTCCCTAGAAAATACGAATGTGTAGAGCTGGTGTCTGCATGTGGAAACAATTAGTGCTTCAAAGCACAAAAATAAGTATTCCCTGATAAAAAACATTCAAAACAATAAAGTCCATCGATAATATCCACAAAAGCACAAACACAGAGTCTTTTACAATATTTTGGATTGACTTAGCCAAAACACAACCGGATATTTCCGGTTACATCCATTCATATACGGACAAACTGGTGTGGAATTCGTATGCAATGGACCGAGAAAATCACAGTAAAAATGGTTTTGGAGAAAAGCAAAGACTTTTCGTTAGGTTAGTGCATAAAATGTCATCTATAGATACAGAAATATCATGTTTCTTTCTCGCAGTTCCTCTAGCTTTCTCCCTAGAAAATACGAATGTATAGTGCTGGTGTCTCCATGTGTAAACAATTAGTGTTTCCGAGATCAAAATTAAATGTTCCCTGATAAAAACATTCAAAACAATAAACTCCGTGGATAATATCAGGAATACACAAACACAGAGGCTGTAGCAATATCTGGGATTGAGTTAGCCAAAACAAAACTGGATATTTCCGGTTTCATCCAGTCATATCCGGACATACTGGTGTGGAATTCATATGAAGTTTACCGAGAAAACCACAGTAAAAATGGTTTTGGAGAAAAGCAAAGTCTTTTCGTTAGGCAAGTGCATAAAATATCATCTATACAAACAGAAATATCATGTTTGTTTGCTGCAGTTCCCTAGAAAATACGAATGTGTAGAGCTGGTGTCTCCATTTCGAACCAATTAGTGCTTCCAAGCTCAAAATAAAATGTTCCCTGCTAAAACACATTCAAAACAATAAAATCCATCGATAATATCCAGAAAACACAAACACAGAGGCTATAGCAATATCTGGGATTGAGTTAGGCAAAACAGAGCCGGATATTTCTGTTTTCAAACAGTCATATCCGGACAAACTTGTGTTGAATTCATATGCAATGGACTGAGAGAATCACCGTAAAAATGGTTTTGGAGGAAAGCAAAGTCTTTTCGTTAGGCAAGTGAATAAAATGTCATCGATACAAACAGAAATATCATGTTTGTTTGCTGCAGTTCCTCTAGCTTTCTTCCTAGAAAATACGAATATGTAGTGCTGGTGTCTCCATGTGGAACCAATTACTTTATCCAAGCTCAAAATAAAATATTTCCCAATAAAAAACATTCAAAACAATAGAGTCCGTTGATAAAATCCAGAAAATACAAACACAGAGGCAGTAGCAATATCTGGGATGGAGTTAGCCAAAACAAAACCGGATATTTCCGGTTTCATCCAGTCATATCCGGACATACTGCTGTGGAATTCATATGAAGTTTACCAGGAAAATCACAGTAAAAATGATTTTGGAGAAAAGCAAAGTCTTTTCATTAGGCAAGTGCATAAAATATCATCTATACAAACAGAAATATCATGTTTGTTTGCTGCAGTTCCCCTAGCATTCTACCTAGAAAATACGAATGTGTAGAGCTGGTGTTTCCATGTGGAACCAATTAGTGCTTCCAAGCTCAAAATAAAATGTTCCCTGATAAAACACATTCAAAACAATAAAATCCATCGATAATATCCAGAAAACACAAACACAGAGGCTTTCACAATATTTCAAATTGAGTTAGCCAAAACACAACCGGATATTTCTGGTTTCATCCAGTCATATCCGGACAAACTGGTGTGGAGTTCGTATGCAATGGACCGAGAAAATCACAGTAAAAATGGTTTGGAGAAAAGCAAAGTCGTTTCGTTAGGCAAGTGCCTAAAATGTCATCTATACAAACAGAAATATCATGTTTCTTTGCCGCAGTTCCTCTAGCTTACTACTTAGAAAATACGAATGTGTAGAGCTGGTGTCCCCATGATGAACCAATTGGAGTTTCTACGGTACAAAATGAAATGTTCCCTGATAAAAACATTCAAAACAATAAAGACCATCGATAATATGCAGAAATCACAAACACAGAGTCTGTAGCAATATCCTGGATTGAGTTAGCCAAAACAAAACTGGATATTTCCGGTTTCATCCAGTCATATCCTGACAAAGTGGTTTGGAATTCGTATGCAATGGACTGAGAAAATCACAGTAAAAATGGTTTTGGAGAAAAGCAAAGTCTTTTTGTTAGGCAAGTGCATAAAATGTCATCTATACAAACAGAAATATCATGTTTGTTTGCCGCAGTTCCTCTAGCTTTCTCCCTAGAAAATGCGAATATGTAAAGCTGGTGTCCTCATGTGGAACCAATTAGTGTTTCAAAGCATTAAATTAAACGTTCCCTGAAAAAAAACATTCAAAAAAATATATTCCGTGGATAATATCAGGAATACACAAGCACAGAGGCTGTAGCACTATCTGGGATTGAGTTAGAGAAAAAAAAAAACCTGGATATTTCCGGTGTCATGCAGTGATATCCGATCAAACTGGTGTGGAATTCGTATGCAATGGACCGAGGTAATCACAGTAAAAATGGCTGGAGAATAGCAAAGTCTTTTCGTTAGGCAAGTGCATAAAATGTCATCTATGCTAACAGAAATATAATGTTTGTTTGACTCAGTTCCTCTAGCTTTCTCCCTAGTAAATACGAATGTGTAGAGCTGGTGTCTCCATGTGGATCCAATTTTTGTTGTAACGGTACAAAATTAAATGTTCCCTAATAAAAACATTCAAAACAATAAAGTCCATCGATAATATCCAGAAATCACAAACACAGAGGCTTTCACAATATTTCGGATTGAGTTAGCCAAAACACAACCGGATATTTCTGGTTTCATCCAGTCATATCCGGACAAAGTGGTGTGGAATTCGTATGCAATGGACCGAGAAAATAACAGTAAAAATGGTCTTGGAGAAAAACATCGTATTTTCGTTAGACAAGTGCATAAAATGTCATCTATACAAACAGAAATATCATGTTTGTTTGCCGCAGTTCCTCTAGCTTTCTCCCTAGAAAATACGAATGTGTAGAGCTGGTGTCTCCTTGTGGAACCAATTAGTGTTTGCAAGCACTGAATTAAATGTTCCCTGAAAAAAAACATTCAAAAAATATATTCCGTGGATAATATCAGAAATACACAAACACAGAGGTTTTCACAATATTTTGGATTGAGTTAGCCAAAACAAAACCGGATATTTCCAGTTTCATCCATTCATATCAGGTAAACAGGTGTTGAATTCATATGCAATGGACCGAGATATTCACAGTAAAAATGGTTTTGGAGAAAAGCAAAGTCATTTCGTTAGGCAAGTGCCTAAAATGTCCGTACTTTTCTCTTTTCATCCAGTCATATCCGGAAAAAGTGGTGTGGAATTCGTATGCAATGAACCAAAAAAATCAAAGTAAAAACTGTTGTGGAGAAAAGCAAATTCTTCTAGTTACGCAAGTGATCAAAATGTCATCTATAGAAACAGAAATTTCATGTTTGTTTTCCGCAGTTCCTTTAGCTTTCTCCCTAGAAAATACGAATGTGTAGAGCTGGTGTTCCATGTGGAACCAATTAGTGATTAAAAACATTCAAAACAATAAAGTCCGAGGATAATATCAGGAATACACAAACACAGAGGCTGTAGCAATATCTGGGATTGAGTTAGCCAAAACACAACCGGATATTTCCGGTTACATCCAGTCATATCCGGAAAAACTGGTGTGGAATTCATATGAAGTTTACCAAGAAAATCACAGTAAAAATGCTTTTGGAGAAAAGCAAAGTGTTTTCGTTAGGCAAGTGCATAAAATGTCATCTATACAAACAGAAATATCATGTTTGTTTGATGCAGTTCCTCTAGATTTCTCCCTAGAAAATACGAATGTGTAGAGCTGGTGTCTGCATGTGGAAACAATTAGTGCTTCAAAGCACAAAAATAAGTATTCCCTGATAAAAAACATTCAAAACAATAAAGTCCATCGATAATATCCAGAAAGCACAAACACAGAGTCTTTTACAATATTTTGGATTGACTTAGCCAAAACACAACCGGATATTTCCGGTTACATCCATTCATATACGGACAAACTGGTGTGGAATTCGTATGCAATGGACCGAGAAAATCACAGTAAAAATGGTTTTGGAGAAAAGCAAAGACTTTTCGTTAGGTTAGTGCATAAAATGTCATCTATAGATACAGAAATATCATGTTTCTTTCTCGCAGTTCCTCTAGCTTTCTCCCTAGAAAATACGAATGTATAGTGCTGGTGTCTCCATGTGTAAACAATTAGTGTTTCCGAGATCAAAATTAAATGTTCCCTGATAAAAACATTCAAAACAATAAACTCCGTGGATAATATCAGGAATACACAAACACAGAGGCTGTAGCAATATCTGGGATTGAGTTAGCCAAAACAAAACTGGATATTTCCGGTATCATCCAGTCATATCCGGACATACTGGTGTGGAGTTCATATGAAGTTTACCGAGAAAACCACAGTAAAAATGGTTTTGGAGAAAAGCAAAGTCTTTTCGTTAGGCAAGTGCATAAAATATCATCTATACAAACAGAAATATCATGTTTGTTTGCTGCAGTTCCTCTAGCTTTCTCCCTAGAAAATACGAATGTGTAGAGCTGGTGTCTCCATTTCGAACCAATTAGTGCTTCCAAGCTCAAAATAAAATGTTCCCTGCTAAAACACATTCAAAACAATAAAATCCATCGATAATATCCAGAAAACACAAACACAGAGGCTATAGCAATATCTGGGATTGAGTTAGGCAAAACACAGCCGGATATTTCTGTTTTCAAACAGTCATATCCGGACAAACTGGTGTTGAATTCGTATGCAATGGACTGAGAGAATCACCGTAAAAATGGTTTTGGAGAAAAGCAAAGTCTTTTCGTTAGGCAAGTGAATAAAATGTCATCGATACAAACAGAAATATCATGTTTGTTTGCTGCAGTTCCTCTAGCTTTCTCCCTAGAAAATACGAATATGTAGCGCTGGTGTCTCCATGTGGAACCAATTACTTTATCCAAGCTCAAAATAAAATATTTCCCAATAAAAAACATTCAAAACAATGGAGTCCGTTGATAAAATCCAGAAAATACAAACACAGAGGCAGTAGCAATATCTGGGATGGAGTTAGCCAAAACAAAACCGGATATTTCCGGTTTCATCCAGTCATATCCGGACATACTGCTGTGGAATTCATATGAAGTTTACCAGGAAAATCACAGTAAAAATGATTTTGGAGAAAAGCAAAGTCTTTTCATTAGGCAAGTGCATAAAATATCATCTATACAAACAGAAATATCATGTTTGTTTGCTGCAGTTCCCCTAGCATTCTACCTAGAAAATACGAATGTGTAGAGCTGGTGTTTCCATGTGGAACCAATTAGTGCTTCCAAGCTCAAAATAAAATGTTCCCTGATAAAACACATTCAAAACAATAAAATCCATCGATAATATCCAGAAAACACAAACACAGAGGCTTTCACAATATTTCAAATTGAGTTAGCCAAAACACAACCGGATATTTCTGGTTTCATCCAGTCATATCCGGACAAACTGGTGTGGAATTCGTATGCAATGGACCGAGAAAATCACAGTAAAAATGGTTTGGAGAAAAGCAAAGTCTTTTCGTTAGGCAAGTGCCTAAAATGTCATCTATACAAACAGAAATATCATGTTTCTTTGCCGCAGTTCCTCTAGCTTTCTACTTAGAAAATACGAATGTGTAGAGCTGGTGTCCCCATGATGAACCAATTGGAGTTTCTACGGTACAAAATGAAATGTTCCCTGATAAAAACATTCAAAACAATAAAGACCATCGATAATATGCAGAAATCACAAACACAGAGTCTGTAGCAATATCCTGGATTGAGTTAGCCAAAACAAAACTGGATATTTCCGGTTTCATCCAGTCATATCCTGACAAAGTGGTTTGGAATTCGTATGCAATGGACTGAGAAAATCACAGTAAAAATGGTTTTGGAGAAAAGCAAAGTCTTTTTGTTAGGCAAGTGCATAAAATGTCATCTATACAAACAGAAATATCATGTTTGTTTGCCGCAGTTCCTCTAGCTTTCTCCCTAGAAAATGCGAATATGTAGAGCTGGTGTCCTCATGTGGAACCAATTAGTGTTTCAAAGCATTAAATTAAACGTTCCCTGAAAAAAAACATTCAAAAAAATATATTCCGTGGATAATATCAGGAATACACAAGCACAGAGGCTGTAGCACTATCTGGGATTGAGTTAGAGAAAAAAAAAACCTGGATATTTCCGGTGTCATGCAGTGATATCCGATCAAACTGGTGTGGAATTCGTATGCAATGGACCGAGGTAATCACAGTAAAAATGGCTGGAGAATAGCAAAGTCTTTTCGTTAGGCAAGTGCATAAAATGTCATCTATGCTAACAGAAATATAATGTTTGTTTGACTCAGTTCCTCTAGCTTTCTCCCTAGTAAATACGAATGTGTAGAGCTGGTGTCTCCATGTGGAACCAATTTTTGTTGTAACGGTACAAAATTAAATGTTCCCTAATAAAAACATTCAAAACAATAAAGTCCATCGATAATATCCAGAAATCACAAACACAGAGGCTTTCACAATATTTCGGATTGAGTTAGCCAAAACACAACCGGATATTTCCGGTTACATCCAGTCATATCCGGAAAAACTGGTGTGGAATTCATATGAAGTTTACCAAGAAAATCACAGTAAAAATGCTTTTGGAGAAAAGCAAAGTGTTTTCGTTAGGCAAGTGCATATAATGTCATCTATACAAACAGAAATATCATGTTTGTTTGATGCAGTTCCTCTAGATTTCTCCCTAGAAAATACGAATGTGTAGAGCTGGTGTCTGCATGTGGAAACAATTAGTGCTTCAAAGCACAAAAATAAGTATTCCCTGATAAAAAACATTCAAAACAATAAAGTCCATCGATAATATCCAGAAAGCACAAACACAGAGTCTTTTACAATATTTTGGATTGACTTAGCCAAAACACAACCGGATATTTCCGGTTACATCCATTCATATACGGACAAACTGGTGTGAAATTCGTATGCAATGGACCGAGAAAATCACAGTAAAAATGGTTTTGGAGAAAAGCAAAGACTTTTCGTTAGGTTAGTGCATAAAATGTCATCTATAGATACAGAAATATCATGTTTCTTTCTCGCAGTTCCTCTAGCTTTCTCCCTAGAAAATACGAATGTATAGTGCTGGTGTCTCCATGTGTAAACAATTAGTGTTTCCGAGATCAAAATTAAATGTTCCCTGATAAAAACATTCAAAACAATAAACTCCGTGGATAATATCAGGAATACACAAACACAGAGGCTGTAGCAATATCTGGGATTGAGTTAGCCAAAACAAAACTGGATATTTCCGGTTTCATCCAGTCATATCCGGACATACTGGTGTGGAATTCATATGAAGTTTACCGAGAAAACCACAGTAAAAATGGTTTTGGAGAAAAGCAAAGTCTTTTCGTTAGGCAAGTGCATAAAATATCATCTATACAAACAGAAATATCATGTTTGTTTGCTGCAGTTCCTCTAGCTTTCTCCCTAGAAAATACGAATGTGTAGAGCTGGTGTCTCCATTTCGAACCAATTAGTGCTTCCAAGCTCAAAATAAAATGTTCCCTGCTAAAACACATTCAAAACAATAAAATCCATCGATAATATCCAGAAAACACAAACACAGAGGCTATAGCAATATCTGGGATTGAGTTAGGCAAAACACAGCCGGATATTTCTGTTTTCAAACAGTCATATCCGGACAAACTGGTGTTGAATTCGTATGCAATGGACTGAGAGAATCACCGTAAAAATGGTTTTGGAGAAAAGCAAAGTCTTTTCGTTAGGCAAGTGAATAAAATGTCATCGATACAAACAGAAATATCATGTTTGTTTGCTGCAGTTCCTCTAGCTTTCTCCCTAGAAAATACGAATATGTAGCGCTGGTGTCTCCATGTGGAACCAATTACTTTATCCAAGCTCAAAATAAAATATTTCCCAATAAAAAACATTCAAAACAATGGAGTCCGTTGATAAAATCCAGAAAATACAAACACAGAGGCAGTAGCAATATCTGGGATGGAGTTAGCCAAAACAAAACCGGATATTTCCGGTTTCATCCAGTCATATCCGGACATACTGCTGTGGAATTCATATGAAGTTTGCCAGGAAAATCACAGTAAAAATGATTTTGGAGAAAAGCAAAGTCTTTTCATTAGGCAAGTGCATAAAATATCATCTATACAAACAGAAATATCATGTTTGTTTGCTGCAGTTCCCCTAGCTTTCTACCTAGAAAATACGAATGTGTAGAGCTGGTGTCTCCATGTGGAACCAATTAGTGCTTCCAAGCTCAAAATAAAATGTTCCCTGATAAAACACATTCAAAACAATAAAATCCATCGATAATATCCAGAAAACACAAACACAGAGGCTTTCACAATATTTCGAATTGAATTAGCCAAAACACAACCGGATATTTCTGTTTTCAAACAGTCATATCCGGACAAACTGGTGTGGAATTCGTATGCAATGGACCGAGAAAATCACAGTAAAAATGGTTTTGTAGAAAAGCAAAGTCTTTTTGTTAGGCAAGTGCATAAAATGTCATCGATACAAACAGAAATATCATATTTGTTTGCCTCAGTTCCTCTAGCTTTCTCCCTAGAAAATACGAATATGTAGTTTTGGTCTCTCCATGTGGAACCAATTACTGTATCCAAGCTCAAAATAAAATGTTCCCCGAAAAAAACATTCAAAACAATAAAGTCCGTTGATAATATCTAGAAAACACAAACACAGAGGCTGTAGAAATATTTGGGATTGAGTTAGTTAGAACAAAACCAGATATTTCCGGTTCATCCAGTCATATCCAGACAAAGTGATGTGGAATTCGTATACAATGGACCGAGAAAATCAAAGTAAAAATGGTTTTGGAGCAAAGCAAAGTCTTTTCTTTAGGGAAGTGCATAAAATGTCATCTAGACAAACAGAAATATCATTTTTTTTTACCTCAGTTCCACTAGCTTTCTCCCTAGAAAATACGAATGTGTCGAGCTGGTGTTCCCATGATGAACCAATTATAGTTTTGAAGCTCAAAATAAAATGTTTCCTGATAAAACACATTCAAAACAATAAAGTCCATCGATAATATGCAGAAAACACAAACACAGAGGCTTTCACAATATTTCAATTTGAGTTAGGCAAAACACAATCGGATATTTCTGGTTTATTCCAGTCATATCCAGAAAACGTAGTGTGGAATTCGTATGCACTGGACCGAGAAAATCACAGTAAAAATGGTTTTGGAGAAAAGGAAAGTCTTTTCGTTAGGCAAGTACATAAAATATCATCTATACAACAGAAATATCATGTTTGTTTGCCGCAGTACCTCTAGCTTTCTCCCTAGAAAATACGAATGTGTAGAGCTGATGTCTATATGTGGAACCAATTAGTGATTCCAAGATCAAAATTAAATTTTCCCTGATAAAAAACATTCAAAACAATAAAGTCTGTGGATAATATCAGGAATACACAAACACAGAGGCTGTAGCAATATCTGGGATTGAGTTAGCCAAAACAAAACCGATATTTCCGGTTTCATCCAGTCATATCCGGACAAACTGGTGTGGCATTCGTATGCAACGGACCGAGAATATCACAGTAAAAATGGGTTTGGAACAAAGCAAAGTCTTTTCGTTAGGCAAGTGCATAAAATGTCATCTAGACAACCGAAATATCATGTTTGTTTGCCGCAGTTCCTCTAGCTTTCTCCGTACAAGATACCAATGTGTAGAGCTGGTGTTCCCATTATGAACCAATTCGTGTTTAAACGGTACAAAATTAAATGTTCCCTGATAAAAACCTTCAAAACAATAAGTCTCTCGATAATATCTAGAAAACACAAACACGGAGGCTTTCACAATATTTCGGATTTAGTTAGCAAAAACACAACCGCATATTTCCAGTTTCATCCAGTCATATCCGGACAAATGGTATGGAATTCGTATGCAATGGACCGAAAAGATCGCAGTCAAAATGCTTTTGGAGAAAAGCAAAGAATTTTCGATAGGCAAGTGCATAAAATGTCATCTATACAAACAGAAATATCATGTTTGTTGCAGTTCCTCTAGCTTTCTCCCTAGAAATTAAGAATTTGTAGAGCTGGTGTCTCCATATGCAACCAATTGGTGATTCAAAGCCCAAAATTAAATGTTCCCTGATGAAAACATTCAAAACAATAATGTCCATGGATAATATCAGGAATACACAAACACAGAGGCTGTAGCAATATCTGGGATTAAGTTAGCCAAAACAAAACCGGATATTTCCGGTTTCATCCAGTCATACCGGGACAAACTGGTGTGGAATTCGCACCAATTAGTGTCTCTATGGTACAAAATTAAATGTTCCCTGACAGAATAGATTCAAAACACTAAAGTCCATCGATAATATCTAGAAAACACAAACACAGAGGCTGCAGCCATATCTGGGATTGAGTTAGCCAAAATAAAACCAGATATTTCCGGTTTCATCCAGTCATACCGGGACAAACTGGTGTGGAATTCGTATGCAATGGACCGAGAAAATCACAGTAAAAATGGTTTTGGGGAAAGCAAAGTCTTTTCATTAGGCAAGTGCATAAAATGTCATCTATACAAACAGAAATATCATGTTTGTTTGCCGCAGTGACTCAACCTTTCTCCCTAGAAAATACGAATATGTAGAGCTGGTGTCTCCATGTGGAACCAATTACTGTATTCAGGCTCAAAATAAAATGGTCCCCGATAAAAAACATTGAAAACAATAAAATCCGTTGATAATATCCAGAAAACACAAACACAGAGACTGTAGCAATATCTGGAATTGAGTTAGCCACAACAAAACCGGATATTTCGGTTTTCATCCAGTCATATCCCGACAAACTGGTGTGGAATTCGGATGCAATGGACCGAGAAAATCACAGAAAATATGATTTTGGAGAAAAGCAAAGTATTTTCGTTAGGCAAGTGCATAAAATGTCACCTATACAAACAGAAATATCATGTTTGTTTGCCGCAGTTCCTCTAGATTTCTCCCTAGAAAATACGAATATGTAGCGCTGGTGTCTCCATGTGGAACCAATTAGTGTTTCAACAGTACAAAATGAAATGTTCCCTGAAAAAATATTCAAAAAAATAAAGTCTGTGGATAATATCAAGAATACACAAACACAGAGACTGTAGCAATATTTCGGATTGAGTTAGCCCAAACACAACCAGATATTTCTGGTTGCATGAAGTCATATCTGGACAAAGTGGTGTGGAATTCATATGCAATGGACCCAGAAAATCACAGTAAAAATGGTTTTAGAGAAAAGCAAAGTGTTTTAGTTAGGCAAGAGCATAAAATGTCATCTATACAAACAGAAGTATCATGTTTGTTTGCCGCAGTTCCTCTATCTTTCTCCCTATAAAATATGAATGTGTAGAGCTGGTTTCCCCATGATGAACCAATTAGTGTTTCAACGGTACAAAATTAAATGTACTCTGATAAAAACATTCAAAACAATAAGTCCATCGATAATATCCAGAAAACACAAACACAGAGTCTTTGACAAAATTTTGGATTGAGTTAGCCAAAACACAACTGGATATTTCTGGTTTATTCCAGTCATATCCGGACTAACTGGTGTGGAATTTGCATGCAATGGACCGAGAAAATCAGAGTAAAAATGGTTTTGGAGAAAAGCAAAGTCTTTACGTTAGGCAAGGGCACAAAATGTGATCTATACGAACAGAAATATCATGTCTGTTTGTCACCCTTCCTCTAGCTTTCTCCCTAGAAGATAGGAATATATAGCGTTGGTGTCTTCATGTGGAACCAATTACTGTATCCAAGCTCAAAATAATATGTTCCCTGATAAAAAACATTAAAAACATTAAAGTCCCTGGATAATCTGGAAAACACAAACACAGAGTTTGTAGCAATACCTGCGAGTGAATTAGCCAAAACAAAACCGGATATTTCCGGTTTCCTACAGTCATTTCCGGACAAACTGGTGTGGAATTCATATGCAATTGACCGAGAAAATCACATTAAAAAAGATTTTGGAGAAAGCAAAGTCTTTTCATTAGGCAAGTGCATAAAATGTCATCTATACAAACAGAAATATAATGTTTGATTGCCACAGTTCCTCTAGATTTCTACCTAGAAAATACGAATGTGTAGAGCTGGTATCCACATGATGACCCAATTAGTGTTTCCAAGGACAAAATTAAATGTTCTCTGATAAAAATATTCAAAAAGCCCATCGATAATATCCAGAAAACACAAACACAGAGGCTGTAGCAACATCTGGGATTGAGTTAGCCAAAACAAAACCAGATATTTCCGGATTCATCCAGTAATATCCGGACAAACTGGTGTGGAATTCCTATGCAGTGGACCGAGAAAATCACAGTAAAAATGGTTTTGGAGAAAAGCAAAGTCTTTTCGTTAGGCAAGTGCATAAAATGTCATCTATACAAACAGAAATATCATGTTTGCTTGCCGCAGTTCCTCTAGCTTTCTCCCTAGAAAATACGAATGTGTAGAGCTGGTGTCTCCATGTGGCACCAATTAGTGATTCCAAGCAAAAAATTAAACGTACCCGATAAAAATCATTCTAAACAATAAAGTCCGTGGATAATATCAGGAATACACAAACACAGAGGCTGCAGCAACATCTGGGATTGAGTTAGCCAAAATAAAACCGGATCTTTCCAGTTTCATCCAGTCATATCCGGACAAAGTGGTGTGGAATTCCTATGCAGTGGACCGAGAAAATCACAGTAAAAATGGTTTTGGAGAAAAGCAAAGTCTTTTCGTTAGGCAAGTGCATAAAATGTCATCGATACAAACAGAAATATCATGTTTGCTTGCCGGAGTTCCTCTAGCTTTCTCCCTAGAAAATACGAATGTGTAGAGCTGGTGTCTCCATGTGGAAACAATTAGTGTTCACAGCACAACATTAAATGTTTGCTGACAAAAAACATTCAAAACAATAAAGTCCGTGGATAATATCAGGAATACAGAAACACAGATGCTTTCACAATATTTCGGATTGAGTTAGCCAAAACACAACCGGGTATTTCTTGTTTCATCCAGTCATATCCGGACAAACTGGTGTGGAATTTGTATGCAATGGACCGAGAAAATCACAGTAAAAATGGTTTGGAGAAAACCAAAGTCTTTTCGTGTGGCAAGTGCATAAAATGTCATCTATAATAACAGAAATATCATGTTTGTTTGCCGCAGTTGCTCTAGGTTTCTCCCTGGAGAATATGAATATGTTCACCTGCTGTCTCCATGGGGAACCAATTAGTTTTTCCAAGCACAAAATTAAATGTTCCCTGAAAAAAAACATTGAAAAAAGTAAAGTCCGTGCATAATATCAGGAATACACAAACACAGATGCGGTAACAATATCTGGGATTGAGTTAGCCAAAACACAACCAGATATTTCTCATTTAATACAGTCATATCCGGACAAAGTGGTGTGGAATTCGTATGCAATGGACCGAGAAAATCACAGCAAAAATGGTTTTGGAGAAAAGCAAAGTCTCTACGTTAGGCAAATGCAAAAACAGTCATCTATACATACAGAAATATCATGTTTGTTTTCCGCAGTTCCTCTAGCTTTCTCCCTAGAAAATACAAATGTGTGGAGCTGGTGTCCACATGATGAAGCAATTAGTGTTTCTACGGTACAAAATTAAATGTTCCCTGATAAAAAACATTCAAAACAATAAAGTCCATCGATAATATCCAGAAAACACAAACACAGAGGCTGTAGCAATATCTGGGATTATGTGAGACAAAGCAAAACCGGATATTACCGGTTTCATCTAGTCATATCCGGACAAACTCGTGTGGAATTCGTATGCAATGGACCGAGACAATCACAGTAAAACTGGTTTTAGAGAAAAGCAAAGTCTTTTCGTGTGGCAAGTGCAAAAATGTCATCTATACAAATAGAAATATCATGTGTGTTTGCCGCAGTTCCTCTAGGTTTCTCGCTGGAAAATACGAATGTGTAGAGCTGGTGTCTCCATGTGAAACCAATTAATGTTTCTACTGTACAAAATTAAATGTTCCTTGATAAAAAACATTCAAAACACAAAAGTCCATGTATAATATCCAGAAAACACAAACACATTGGCTGTAGAAATATCTGTGATTGAGTTAGCCAAAACAAAACCGGATATTTCCGGTTTCATCCAGTCATATCAGGACAAAGTGGTGTGGAATTCGTATGCAGTGGACCGCGAAAATCACAGTACAATTGGTTTTGGATAAAAGCAAATTCTTCACGTTAGGCAAGTGCATAAAATGTCATCGATACAAACAGAAATATGATGTTTGCTTGCTGCAGTTCCTCTAGCTTTCTCCCTGAAAAATACGAATGTGTAGCGCAGGTGTCTCCACGTGGAACCAATTAGTGTTTCCAAGCACAAAATTAAATTTTCCCTGAAAAAACATTGAAAAATATAAAGTCCATGCATAAATCAGGAACACAAACACACAGAGACTGTAGCAATACTTCGGATTGAGTTAGCCAAAACACAACCAGATATTTCTCGTTTAATCCAGTCATATCCGGAGAAAGTGGTGTGGAATTCGTATGCAATGGACCGAGAAAATCACAGTACAATTAGTATTGGAGAAAAGCAAAGTCTTTTCGTTAGGCAAGTGCATAAAATGTCATCTATACAAACAGAAATATGATGTTTGTTTGCTGCAGTTCCTCTAGTCATCTCCCTGGAAAATACGAATGTGTAGAGCTGGTGTCCCCATGATGAAACAATTAGTGTTTCTACGGTACAAAATTAAGTGTTCCCTTATAAAAACATTCAAAAAAAAATAAAGTCCATCGATAATATCCAGAAAACAGAAACACAGAGGCCTTCACAATATTTCGGATGTGTGTTTGCCACAGTTCCTCCAGTAGTCTCCCTGGAATATACGATTGTGTAGAGCTGGAGTCTCCACGTGGAACCAATTAGTGATTCCAAGCACAAAATTAAATGCTCCATGAAAAAAAACATTTAAAAATTAAAGTCCATGCATAATATCAGGAATACACAAACACAGAGACTGTAGCAATACTTCGGTTTGAGTTAGCCAAAACACAACCAGATATTTCTGGTTTCATCCAGTCATATCCGGACAAAGTGGTGTGGAATTCGTATGCAATGGACCGAGAATCTCACAGTACAATTGGTTTTGGAGTCTTCACGTTAGGCAAATTCATAAAATGTCATCTATACATACAGAAATATCATGTATGTTTGCCGCAGTTCCTCTAGCTTTCTCCCTAGAAAATACGAATTTGTAGAGCTGGTGTCTCCATGGTGAAACAATTAATGTTTAGATGGTACAAAATTAAATATTCCCTGATAAAAAACATTCAAAACACTAAAGTCCATCGGTAATATCCAGAAAACACAAACACAGAGGCTGTAGCAACATCTGGGATTGAGTTAGCCAAAACAAAACCGGATATTTCCGGATTCATCCAGTAATATCCGGAAAAACTTGTGTGGAATTCGTATGCAATGAACCGAGAAAATCACAGCAAAAATGGTTTTGGAGAAAAGCAAACTCTTTTTGTTAGGCAAGTGCATAAAATGTCATCGATACAAACAGAAATATCATGTTTGTTTGCCGCAATTCCTCTAGTTTTCTCCCTGGAACATACGAATGTGTAGAGCTGGTGTCTCCACGTGGAACCGATTAGTGTTTCCAAGCAGAAAATTAAATGTTCCCTGATTAAAAAATTTAAAAATTAAAGTCCATGCATAATATCAGGAATACACAAACACAAAGACTGTAGCAATACTTTGGATTGAGTTAGCCAAAACACAACCGGATATTTCTGGTTTCATCCAGTCATATCCGGACAAAGTGGTGTGGAATACGTATGCAATGGACCGAGAAAATCACAGCAAAAATGGTTTTGGAGAAAAGCAAAGTCTCTACGTTAGGCAAATGCATAAAAGTCATCTAAACATACGGAAATATCTTGTTTGTTTGCCGCACTTCCTCTGGATTTCTCCCTAGGAAATACGAATGTGTGGAGCTGGTGTCCCCATGATGAAGCAATTAGTGTTTCTACGGTACAAAATTAAATGTTCCCTGATAAAAAACATTGAAAACAATAAAATCCATCGATAATATCCAGAAAACACAAACACAGAGGCTGTAGCAATATCTGGCTTTGTGTGAGACAAAGCAAAACCGGATATTACCGGTTTCATCTAGTCATATCCGGACAAACTGGTGTGGAATTCGTATGCAATGGACTGAGATATTCACAGTAAAAATGGTTTTGGAGAAAAGCACAGTCTTTTCATTAGGCAAGTGTATAAAATGTCATCTATACAAACAGAAATATGTTTGTTTGCCGCAATTCCTCTAGCTTTCGGATTAGAAAATATGAATGTGTAGTGGTTGTATCCCCATGTGGAACCCATTAGTGTTTCAATGCTAAAAAATTAAATGTTCCCTGATAAATACATTCAAAAGATTGAGTTCATCGATAATATCCAGAAAACCCAAACACAGATGCTGTAGCAATATTTCGGATTGAGTTAGCCAAAACAAAACCGGATATTTCAGGTTTCATCCAGTCATATCCGGACAAACTGGTGTGGAAATCCTATGCAGTGCACCGAGTAAATCAGAGTAAAAATGGTTTTGGAGAAAAGCAAAGTCTTTTCGTTAGGCAAGTGCATAAAATGTCATCTATACAAACAGAAATATCATGTTTGTTTGCCGCAGTTCCTCTAGCTTTCTCCCTAGAAAATACGAATGTGTAGAGCCTGTGTCTCCATGTGGAAACAGTTCGTGTTTCCAAGCACAAAATTAAATGTTCCCTGATAAAAAACATTCAAAACAATAAAGTCCGTTGATAATATCCAGAAAACACAAACACAGAGGCTGTAGCAATGTCTGGGATTGAGTTAGCCAAAACAATACCGGATATTTCCGGTTACATCCAGTCATATCCAGACAAAATGGTGTGGAATTCGTATGCAATGCACGGAGAAATCACGGTAAAAATGGTTTTGGAGAAAAGCAAAGTCTTTTCGTTACGCAAGTGCATAAAATGTCATCTATACAAACAGAAATATCATGTTTGTTTGCCGCAGTTCCTCTAGCTTTCTCCCTAGAAAATACGATTGTGTAGAGCTGGTGCTCCATGATGAACCAATTAGTGTTCCAACGGCACAAATTAAATGTTCCCTGATAGAAAACATTGAAAACAATAAAGTCCATGGATAATATGCGGAATACACAAACACAGGGTCTGTAGCAATATCTGGGATTGAGATAGCCAAAACTAAACCAGATTTTTCCGCTTTCATCCAGTCATATCCAGACAAACCTGTGTGGAATTCGTATGCAATGGACGGAGAAAAGCACAGTAAAAATATTTTGGAGAAAAGCAAAGTCTTTTCGTTACGCAAGTGCATAAAATATAATCTATGCAAACAGAAATATAAGGTTTGTTTGCCGCAGTTCCTCTAGCTTTCTTCCTAGAAAATACGAATGTGTAGATCTGGTGTCCCCAGGATGAACCAATTAGTGTTTCTACGGTACAAAATCAAATGTTCCCTGAATATAGCATTCAAAACAATAAAGTCCATCGATAATATCCAGAAAACACAAACACAGAGGCTTTCACAATATTTTGGATTGAGTTAGCCAAAACAAAACCAGATATTTCCTCTTTCATCCAGTCATATCCAGACAAACTGGTGTGGAAGTCGTATGCAATGGAACGAGAAAATCACAGTAAAAATGGTTTTGGAGAAAAGCAAAGTCTTTTTCTTAGGCAAGTACATAAAATGGCATCTATACAAACAGAAATATCATGTTTGTTTGCCGCATTTCTTCTAGCTTTCTCCCTAGAAAATATGAATATGTTCAGCTGGTGTTTCATTGTGGAATCAATTACTGTATCCAAGCTCAAAATAAGATATTCCCCGATAAAAAACTTTCAAAATAATAAAGTCCTTGTATAATATCCGGAAAACACAAACACAGAGGCTGTAGCAATATCTGGGATTGAGTTAGCCAAAACAAAACCGGATATTTCCGGCTTTATCCTGTCATATCCGGACAAACTTCTGTGGAATTCGTATGCAATGGACCGAGAAAATCACAGTAAAAATGGATTTGAAGAAAAGCAACGTCTTTCGTTAGGCAATGCATAAAATGTCATCGATAGAAACAGAAATATCATGTTTGTTTGTCGCAGTTCCTCTAGCTTTCGCCACAGAAAATATGAATATATTCATCTGGTGTCTCCATGTTGAACCAATTAGTGATTCCATGCACAAAATTAAATATTCCAGATAAAAAAACATTCAAAATAATAAAGTCCGTGGATACTATCCAGAAAACACAAATACAGAGGCTGTAGTAATATCTGGGATTGAGTTAGCCAAAACAAAGCTGGATATTACCGGTTTCATCCAGTCATATCCAGAAAAACTGGAGTGGAATGCGTATGCAATGGACCTAGAAAATCACAGTAAAAATGGTTTTGGAGAAAAGCAAAGTCTTTTCGTTAGGCAAGTGCATAAAATGTCATCTATACAAACAAATATCATGTTTGTTTGCCGCAATTCCTCTCGCTTTCTCCCTAGAAAATACGAACGTGTATAGCTAGTGTCTCCATGTGGAACCAATTACTGTACCCAAGCTCAAAATAAAATGTTCCCCGATAAAAAAAGCATTCAAAAAAATAAAGTCTGTTGATAATATGCAGAAAACACAAACACAGAGGCTGTAGCAATTTTTGGGATTGAGTTAGCCAAAACAAAACGAGATATTTCCGGTATCATCCAGTCATACCGGACAAAGTGGTCTGGAATTCGTATGCAATGGACTGAGAAAATCAATGTAAAAATTGTTTTGGAGAAAAGCAAAGTCTTTTCGTTAGGCAACTGTATAAAATGTCATCTATACAAAGAGAAATATCATGTTTGTTTGCCGCAGTTCCTCTAGTTTTCTCCCTAGAAAATATGAATGTGTAGAGGTGGTGTCCCCATGATGAACCAATTAGTGTTTCAACGGTACAAAATTAAATGTTCCCTGATAAAAAACATTCAAAACAATAAAATCCGTGGATAATATCAGGAATAAAAAAACACAGAAGCTGTAGCAATATCTGGGATTGAGTTAGCCAGAACAAAACCGGATATTTCCGGTTTCATCCAGTCATATCAGGAAAAAGTCGTTTGGAATTTGGATGCAATGGACCGAGAAAATCACATTAAAATGGTTTCGGAGAAAAGCAAAGTCTTTTCCTTAGGCAAGTGCATAAAATGTCATCTATACAAACAGAAATATCATGTTTGTTTGACGCAGTTCCTGTAGGTTTCTTCCTACAAAATACGAATATGTTCAGCTGGTGTTTCATTGTGGAATCAATTACTGTATCCAAGCTCAAAATAAAATGTTCCCCGATTAAAAACTTTTAAATTAATAAAGTCCTTGTATAATATCCGGAAAACACAAACATAGTGGCTGTAGCAATATCTGGGATTGAGTTAGCCAAAACAAAACCGGATATTTCCGGCTTTATCCTGTCATATCCGGACAAACTTCATTGGAATTCGTATGCAATGGACCGAGAAAATCACAGTAAAAATGGTTTTGAAGAAAAGCAACGTCTTTCGTTAGGCAATGCATATAATGACATCTATACAAACAGAAATATCATGTTTGTTTGTCGCAGTTCCTATAGCTTTCTCCCTAGAAAATATGAATGTGTAGAGCTGGTGTTCCCATTATTAAACAATTAGTGTTTCAAAGGTACAAAATTAAATGTTCCCTGATAAAAATATTCAAAACAATAAAGTCCATCGATAATATCCAGAAAAAAACAAACAAAGATGCCACAGCAATATTTCGTATTGAGTTAGCCAAAGCATAACCGGCTATTTCTGGTTTCATCCAGTCATATCCGCAATAACTGGTGTGGAATTCATATGCAATGGAGTGAGAAAATCACAGTAAAAATGGTTGGGAGAAAAGAAATGTCTTTTCATTAGGCAAGTGCATAAAATCTCATCGATACAAACAGAAATGTCATGTTTGTTTGCCGCAGTTCCTCTAGCTTTCTCCCTAGAAAATACGAATATGTAGAACTAGTGTTCCCATGATGAACCAGTTAGTGTTTCAACGGTACAAAATTAAATGTTCCCTGATAAAAATATTCAAAACAATAAATTCCATCGATAATATCCAGAAAACACAAACACAGAGGCTGTAGCAAATTCTGGGATTGAGTTAGCCAAAACAAAACCAGATATTTCCGGTTTCATCCAGTCATATCCGGACAAACTGGTGTGGAAATCGCATGCAATGGACCGAGAACATCACAATAAAAATGGTTTTGGAGAAAAGCAAAGTCTTTTCCTTAGGCAAGTGTATAAAATGTCATCGATACAAACAGAAATATCATGTTTGTTTGCCGCAGTTCCTCTAGCTTTATCCCTAGAAAATACGAATGTGTAGAGCTGGTGTCTCCATGTAGAACCAATTAGTGTTTCGAAGCACAAAATTAAAGGTTCCCTGATGAAAATATTCAAAACAATAAAGTCCGTTGATAATGTCCAAAAAACACAAACACAGAGGCTGTAGCAATATCTGGGATTGAGTTAGGAAAAAAAAAACAGATATTTCCGGTTTCATCCAGTCATAACCGGACAAACTGGTATGGAATTCATATGAAATGCACCGAGAAAATCACAGTAAAAGTGGTTTGGAGAAAAGCAAAGTCTTTTTGTTAGGCAAGTGCATAAAATGTCATCTATAGAAACAGAAATATCATGTTTGTTTGCCGCAGTTCCTCTAGGTTTTCCGTAGAAAATACGAATGTGTATACCTAGTGTCTCCATGTGGAACCAATTACTGTACCCAAGCTCAAAATAAAATGTTCCCCGATAAAAAAAGTATTCAAAAAAATAAAGTCTGTTGATAATATGCAGAAAACACAAACACAGAGGCTGTAGCAATTTTTGGGATTGAGTTAGCCGAAACAAAACCAGATATTTCCGGTATCATCCAGTCATACCGGACAAAGTGGTCGGGAATTCGTATGCAATGGACTGAGAAAATCAATGTAAAAATGGTTTTGGGGAAAAGCAAAGTCTTTTCGTTAGGCCACTGTATAAAATGTCATCTATACAAAGAGAAATATCATGTTTGTTTGCCGCAGTTCCTCTAGTTTTCTCCCTAGAAAATACGAATGTGTAGAGGTGGTGTCGCCATGATGAACCAATTAGTGTTTCAACGGTACAAAATTAAATGTTCCCTGATAAAAAACATTCAAAACAATAAAATCCGTGGATAATATCAGGAATAAAAAAACACAGAAGCTGTAGCAATATCTGGGATTGAGTTAGCCAGAACAAAACCGGATATTTCCGGTTTCATCCAGTCATATCTGGACAAACTGGTGTGGAATTCATAGGAATTATACAGAGAAAATCACACTAAAATAGTTTCGGAGAAAAGCAAAGTCTTTTCCTTAGGCAAGTGCATAAAATGTCCTCTAGACAAACAGAAATATCATGTTTGTTTGCTGCAGTTCCTCTAGTCATCTCCCTGGAAAATACGAATGTGTAGAGCTGGTGTCCCCATGATGAAACAATTAGTGTTTCTACGGTACAAAATTAAGTGTTCCCTTATAAAAACATTCAAAAAAATAAAGTCCATCGATAATATCCAGAAAACAGAAACACAGAGGCCTTCACAATATTTCGGATTGAGTTACCCAAAACACAATTGGATATTTCTGGTTTCATCCAGTCATAACCGGACAAAGTGGTGTCGAATTCGTATGCAGTGAACCAAAAAAATCACAGTACACATGGTTTTGGAGAAAAGCAAAGTCTTTCGTCAGGCAAGTGCATAAAATGTCATCTATACAAACAGAAATATCATGTTTCTTTGCCGCAGTTCCTCTAAGATTTCCGTAGAAAATACGAATGTGTAGAGCTGGTGTCTCCATGTGGAAACAATTAGTGTTTACAAGCACAAAATTAAATGTTCCCTGATAAAAAACCTTCAAAACAATAAATTCCATTGATAAAATCCGGAAAACACAAACACAGTGTCTTTCACAATATTTCGGATTGAGTTAGCCAAAACACAACCGGATATTTCTGGTTTCTTCCAGTCATATCCGGATAAACTGGTGTGGAATTCATAGGCAATGTACTGAGAAAATCACTGTAAAAATGGTTTTGGAGAAAAGCAAAGTCTTTTCATTAGGCAAGTGCATAAAATGTCATCTATACAAACAGAAATATCAGGTTTGTTTGCCGCACTTCCTCTAGCTTTCTCCCTAGAAAATACTAATGTGTAGAGCTGGTGTCCCCATGTGGAACCAATTAGTGTTTCCAAGCACAAAATTAAATGTTCCCTGACAAAAAATATTCAAAACAATAAAGTCCGTGGATAATATGAGGAATAAACCAACACAGAGGCTGTAGCAATATCCGGGATTGAGTTAGCAAAAACAAAACCAGCTTTTCCGATTTCATCCATCATATCCAGTAAACTGGTGTGGAATTCGTATGCAATGGTCCAAGAAAATCACAGTAAAAATGGTTTTGGAGAAAAGCAAATTCTTTTCGTTAGGAAAGTGCATACAATGTTATCGATACAAACAGAAATATTATATTTGTTTGCCGCAGTGCCTAGAGCTTTCTCCCTAGAAAATATGCATGTGTAGAGCTGGTGTCCCCATGATAAACCAATTAGTGTTTCTACGGTACAAAATGAAATGTTCCCTGATAAAATTATTCAAACGATAAAGTCCATCAATAATATCTAGAAAACACAAACACAGAGGTTGTAGCATATCTGGCATTGAGTTAGCCAAAACAAAAGTGGATATTTCCGGTTTCATCCAGTCATATCCGCACAAAGTGTTATGGAAATCATATGCAATGGACCGAAAAAATCACAGTAAAAATGGTTTTGGAGAAAAGCAAAGCCTTTTCGTTAGGCAACTGTATAAAATGTCAACGATACAAACAGAAATATCATGTTTGTTTGCCGCCGTTCCTCTAGTTTTCTACCTAGCAAATACGAATATGTAGAGCTGGTGTCTCTATTTGGAACCAATGATTGTAGCCAAGCTCAAAATATAATGTTCTCTGATAAAAAATATTCAAAACAATAAAGTCTGTTGATAATATCCAAAAAACACAAACACAGAGGCTTTCACAATATTTCGGATGGAGTTAGCCAAAACACAACCGGATATTTCCGGTTTCATCCAGTCATATTCAGAAAAACTGGTGTGGAATTCCTATGCAATGGACCGAGATAATCACAGTAAAAATGGTTTTGGAGAAAAGCAAAGTCTTTTCGTTAGGCAAGTGCATAAAATGTCATCTAGACAACCGAAATATCATGTTTGTTTGCCGCAGTTCCTCTAGCTTTCTCCGTAGAAGATACGAATGTGTAGAGCTGGTGTTCCCATTATGAACCAATTCGTGTTTAAACGGTACAAAATTAAATGTTCCCTGATAAAAACCTTCAAAACAATAAGTCCCTCGATAATATCTAGAAAACACAAACACGGAGGCTTTCACAATATTTCGGATTTAGTTAGCAAAAACACAACCGCATATTTCCAGTTTCATCCAGTCATATCCGGACAAATGGTATGGAATTCGTATGCAATGTACCGAAAAGATCGCAGTCAAAATGCTTTTGGAGAAAAGCAAAGAATTTTCGATAGGCAAGTGCATAAAATGTCATCTAAAATAACAGAAATATCATGTTTGTTGCAGTTCCTCTAGCTTTCTCCCTAGAAATTAAGAATTTGTAGAGCTGGTGTCTCCATATGCAACCAATTGGTGATTCAAAGCCCAAAATTAAATGTTCCCTGATGAAAACATTCAAAACAATAATGTCCATGGATAATATCAGGAATACACAAACACAGAGGCTGTAGCAATATCTGGGATTAAGTTAGCCAAAACAAAACCGGATATTTCCGGTTTCATCCAGTCATACCGGGACAAACTGGTGTGGAATTCGCACCAATTAGTGTCTCTATGGTACAAAATTAAATGTTCCCTGACAGAATAGATTCAAAACACTAAAGTCCATCGATAATATCTAGAAAACACAAACACAGAGGCTGCAGCCATATCTGGGATTGAGTTAGCCAAAATAAAACCAGATATTTCCGGTTTCATCCAGTCATACCGGGACAAACTGGTGTGGAATTCGTATGCAATGGACCGAGAAAATCACAGTAAAAATGGTTTTGGGGAAAGCAAAGTCTTTTCATTAGGCAAGTGCATAAAATGTCATCTATACAAACAGAAATATCATGTTTGTTTGCCGCAGTGACTCAACCTTTCTCCCTAGAAAATACGAATATGTAGAGCTGGTGTCTCCATGTGGAACCAATTACTGTATTCAGGCTCAAAATAAGATATTCCCCGATAAAAAACATTGAAAACAATAAAATCCGTTGATAATATCCAGAAAACACAAACACAGAGACTGTAGCAATATCTGGAATTGAGTTAGCCACAACAAAACCGGATATTTCGGTTTTCATCCAGTCATATCCCGACAAACTGGTGTGGAATTCGGATGCAATGGACCGAGAAAATCAGAGAAAATATGATTTTGGAGAAAAGCAAAGTATTTTCGTTAGGCAAGTGCATAAAATGTCACCTATACAAACAGAAATATCATGTTTGTTTGCTGTAGTTCCTCTAGATTTCTCCCTAGAAAATACGAATATGTAGAGCTGGTGTCTCCATGTGGAACCAATTAGTGTTTCAACAGTACAAAATGAAATGTTCCCTGAAAAAAAATATTCAAAAAAATAAAGTCTGTGGATAATATCAAGAATACACAAACACAGAGACTGTAGCAATATTTCGGATTGAGTTAGCCCAAACACAACCAGATATTTCTGGTTGCATGAAGTCATATCTGGACAAAGTGGTGTGGAATTCATATGCAATGGACCCAGAAAATCACAGTAAAAATGGTTTTAGAGAAAAGCAAAGTCTTTTAGTTAGGCAAGAGCATAAAATGTCATCTATACAAACAGAAGTATCATGTTTGTTTGCCGCAGTTCCTCTATCTTTCTCCCTATAAAATATGAATGTGTAGAGCTGGTTTCCCCATGATGAACCAATTAGTGTTTCAACGGTACAAAATTAAATGTACTCTGATAAAAACATTCAAAACAATAAGTCCATCGATAATATCCAGAAAACACAAACACAGAGGCTTTGACAATATTTTGGATTGAGTTAGCCAAAACACAACCGGATATTTCTGGTTTATTCCAGTCATATCCGGACTAACTGGTGTGGAATTTGCATGCAATGGACCGAGAAAATCAGAGTAAAATGGTTTTGGAGAAAAGCAAAGTCTTTACGTTAGGCAAGGGCACAAAATGTGATCTATACGAACAGAAATATCATGTCTGTTTGTCACCCTTCCTCTAGCTTTCTCCCTAGAAAATAGGAATATATAGCGTTGGTGTCTTCATGTGGAACCAATTACTGTATCCAAGCTCAAAATAATATGTTCCCTGATAAAAAACATTAAAAACATTAAAGTCCCTGGATAATCTGGAAAACACAAACACAGAGTTTGTAGCAATACCTGCGAGTGAGTTAGCCAAAACAAAACCGGATATTTCCGGTTTCCTACAGTCATTTCCGGACAAACTGGTGTGGAATTCATATGCAATTGACCGAGAAAATCACATTAAAAATAGATTTTGGAGAAAGCAAAGTCTTTTCGTTAGGCAAGTGCATAAAATGTCATCTATACAAACAGAAATATAATGTTTGATTGCCACAGTTCCTCTAGATTTCTACCTAGAAAATACGAATGTGTAGAGCTGGTATCCACATGATGACCCAATTAGTGTTTCCAAGGACAAAATTAAATGTTCTCTGATAAAAATATTCAAAACAATAAAGCCCATCGATAATATCCAGAAAACACAAACACAGAGGCTGTAGCAACATCTGGGATTGAGTTAGCCAAAACAAAACCGGATATTTCCGGATTCATCCAGTAATATCCGGACAAACTGGTGTGGAATTCCTATGCAGTGGACCGAGAAAATCACAGTAAAAATGGTTTTGGAGAAAAGCAAAGTCTTTTCGTTAGGCAAGTGCATAAAATGTCATCTATACAAACAGAAATATCATGTTTGCTTGCCGCAGTTCCTCTAGCTTTCTCCCTAGAAAATACGAATGTGTAGAGCTGGTGTCTCCATGTGGCACCAATTAGTGATTCCAAGCAAAAAATTAAATGTACCCGATAAAAATCATTCTAAACAATAAAGTCCGTGGATAATATCAGGAATACACAAACACAGAGGCTGCAGCAACATCTGGGATTGAGTTAGCCAAAACAAAACCGGATCTTTCCAGTTTCATCCAGTCATATCCGGACAAAGTGGTGTGGAATTCCTATGCAGTGGACCGAGAAAATCACAGTAAAAATGGTTTTGGAGAAAAGCAAAGTCTTTTCGTTAGGCAAGTGCATAAAATGTCATCGATACAAACAGAAATATCATGTTTGCTTGCCGCAGTTCCTCTAGCTTTCTCCCTAGAAAATACGAATGTGTAGAGCTGGTGTCTCCATGTGGAAACAATTAGTGTTCACAGCACAGCATTAAATGTTTGCTGACAAAAAACATTCAAAACAATAAAGTCCGTGGATAATATCAGGAATACAGAAACACAGATGCTTTCACAATATTTCGGATTGAGTTAGCCAAAACCCAACCGGGTATTTCTTGTTTCATCCAGTCATATCCGGACAAACTGGTGTGGAATTTGTATGCCATGGACCGAGAAAATCACAGTAAAAATGGTTTGGAGAAAACCAAAGTCTTTTCGTGTGGCAAGTGCATAAAATGTCATCTATAATAACAGAAATATCATGTTTGTTTGCCGCAGTTGCTCTAGGTTTCTCCCTGGAGAGTATGAATATGTTCACCTGCTGTCTCCATGTGGAACCAATTAGTTTTTCCAAGCACAAAATTAAATGTTCCCTGAAAAAAAACATTGAAAAAAGTAAAGTCCGTGCATAATATCAGGAATACACAAACACAGATGCGGTAACAATATCTGGGATTGAGTTAGCCAAAACACAACCAGATATTTCTCGTTTAATACAGTCATATCCGGACAAAGTGGTGTGGAATTCGTATGCAATGGACCGAGAAAATCACAGCAAAAATGGTTTTGGAGAAAAGCAAAGTCTCTACGTTAGGCAAATGCATAAACAGTCATCTATACATACAGAAATATCATGTTTGTTTTCCGCAGTTCCTCTAGCTTTCTCCCTAGAAAATACAAATGTGTGGAGCTGGTGTCCACATGATGAAGCAATTAGTGTTTCTACGGTACAAACTTGAATGTTCCCTGATAAAAAACATTCAAAACAATAAAGTCCATCGATAATATCCAGAAAACACAAACACAGAGGCTGTAGCAATATCTGGGATTATGTGAGACAAAGCAAAACCGGATATTACCGGTTTCATCCAGTCATATCCGGACAAAGTTGTGTGGAATTCGTATGCAATGGACCGAGACAATCACAGTAAAACTGGTTTTAGAGAAAAGCAAAGTCTTTTCGTGTGGCAAGTGCAAAAATGTCATCTATACAAATAGAAATATCATGTGTGTTTGCCGCAGTTCCTCTAGGTTTCTCGCTGGAAAATACGAATGTGTAGAGCTGGTGTCTCCATGTGGAACCAATTAATGTTTCTACGGTACAAAATTAAATGTTCCTTGATAAAAAACATTCAATACACAAAAGTCCATGTATAATATCCAGAAAACACAAACACATTGGCTGTAGAAATATCTGATTGAGTTAGCCAAAACAAAACCGGATATTTCCGGTTTCATCCAGTCATATCTGGACAAAGTGGTGTGGAATTCGTATGCAGTGGACCACGAAAATCACAGTACAATTGGTTTTGGATAAAAGCAAATTCTTCACGTTAGGCAAGTGCATAAAATGTCATCGATACAAACAGAAATATGATGTTTGTTTGCCGCAGTTCCTCTAGCTTTCTCCCTGAAAAATACGAATGTGTAGCGCAGGTGTCTCCACGTGGAACCAATTAGTGTTTCCAAGCACAAAATTAAATTTTCCCTGAAAAAACATTGAAAAATATAAAGTCCATGCATAAATCAGGAACACAAACACACAGAGACTGTAGCAATACTTCGGATTGAGTTAGCCAAAACACAACCGGATATTTCTCGTTTAATCCAGTCATATCCGGAGAAAGTGGTGTGGAATTCGTATGCAATGGACCGAGAAAATCACAGTACAATTGGTATTGGAGAAAAGCAAAGTCTTTTCGTTAGGCAAGTGCATAAAATGTCATCTATACAAACAGAAATATGATGTGTGTTTGCCACAGTTCCTCCAGTAGTCTCCCTGGAATATACGATTGTGTAGAGCTGGAGTCTCCACGTGGAACCAATTAGTGATTCCAAGCACAAAATTAAATGCTCCCTGAAAAAAAACATTTAAAAATTAAAGTCCATGCATAATATCAGGAATACACAAACACAGAGACTGTAGCAATACTTCGGATTGAGTTAGCCAAAACACAACCAGATATATCTGGTTCCATCCAGTCATATCCGGATAATATCAGGAATACACATACACAGAGGTTTTAGCAATATCTCGGATTGATTTAGCCAAAACAAAACGCTATATTTCTGTTTTCATCCAGTCATATCCGGACAAACTGATATGGAATTCGTATGCAATGGACCGAGAAAATCACAGTACAAATGGTTTTGGAGAAAAGCAGTCTTTTCATTAGGCAAGTGGTTAAAATGTCATCTATATAAACAGAAATATCATGTTTGTGTGGTACAGTTCCTCTAGCTTTCTCCCTGGAAAATACGAATGTGTACAGCTACTGTCTCCATGTGGAAACAATTAGTGATTCTCTTCAAAATTAAATGTTCCCTGATAAAAGGCATTCAAAACAATAAAGTCTGTGGATAATATCAGGAACACTCAAACACAGAGGCTTTCACAATATTTCAGATTGAGATAACCAAAACACAACCGGATATTTCCGGTTTCATCCAGTCATAGCCGGACAAAGTCGTGTGGAATTCGTATGCAATGGACCGAGAAAATCAGAGTAAAAATGGTTGTGGAGAAAAGCAAAGTCTTTTCGTTAGGCAAGTGCATAAAATGTCATTAACACAAACAGAAATATCCTGTTTGTTTGCCGCAGTTCCTCTAGCTTTCTCCCTAGAAATTACAAATGTGTAGAGCTGGTGTTCCCATGATGAACAAATTAGTGTTTCAACGGTATAAAATTAAATGTTCCCTGTAAAAATATTGAAAACAATAAGTCCATCGATAATATCCAGAAAACACAAACACAGAGGCTGTAGCAATATTTTGGATTGAGTTAGCCAAAACACAACAGGATATTTCTGGTTTCATCCAGTCATATCCGGACAAAGTGGTGTGGAATTCGTATGCAATGGACCGAGAAAATCACAGTAAAAATGGTTTTGGAGAAAAGCAAAGTCTGTTCGTTAGGCAAGTGCACAAAATGTCATCTACACAAACAAAAATATCATGTTCGTTTGCCCCAGTTCCTCTAGCTTTCTCCCTAGAAAATAGGAATGTGTAGAGCTGGTGTCCATGTGGAACAAATTATTGTTTCTACGGTACAACATAAAATGCTCCCTGATAAAAACATTCAAAACAATAAAGTCCCTCGATAATATCCAGAAAACACAAACTCAGAGGCTGTAGCAATATTTTGGATTGAGTTAGCCAAAACACAACCGGATAATTCTGCTTTCATCAATCATATCTGGTAAACTGGTATGGAATTCATTTGCAATTGACCGAGAAAATCACAGTAAAAATCGTGTTGGAGAGAAGCAAAGTCTTTTCGTTAGGCAAGTGCATAAAATGTCACCTATACAAACAGAAATATCATGTTTGTTTGTCGCAGTTCCTCTAGCTTTCTCCCTAGAATATACAAATATTTAGAGGTGCTATCTCCACGTGGAACCAATTAAAGTATCCAAGCTGAAAATAAAATGTTCCCCGATAAAAAAATTTTCAAAACAATAAAGCCCGTGGATAATACCCGGAAAACACAAACACAGATGCTTTCACAATATTTGGGATTGTGTTAGCCAAAACACAACCTGATATTTCTGTTTTCAACCAGTCACATCCGGACAATGTGTTGTGGAATTCGTATGCAATGGACCGAGAAAATCACAGAAAAATGGTTTTGGAGAGAAGCAAAGTCTTTTCGTTAGGTAAGTGCATAAAATCTCATCTATACAAACAGAAATATCATGTTTGTTTGCCGCAGTTCCTTTAGCTTTCTCCCTAGAAAATACGAATGTGTAGAGCTGGTGTCTCGATGTGGAACCAATTAGTGTTTCCAAAAACAAAATTAAATATTCCCTGAAAAAAACATTCATAAAAAATAATGTCCGTGGATAATATCAGTAATACACAAACACAGAGGCTTTCACAATATTTCGGATTGAGTGAGCCAAAACACAACCGGATATTTCTGGTTTCATCCAGTCATATCCGGACAAAGTGGTGTGGAATTCGTATGCAATGGACCGAGATAATCACATTAAAAATGGTTTTGGGGAAAAGCAAAGTCTTTTAATTAGGCAAGTGCATAAAATATCATCTATAAAAACAGAAATATCATGTTTGTTTGCCACAGTTCCTCTAGCATTCTTCCTAGAAAATACGAATGTGTAGAGCTGGTGTCTCCATGTGGAAACAATTACTGTTTTGCAGGACAAATTAAATGTTCCCTGATAAAAGATATTGAAAACAACAAATTCTGTGGATATTATCAGGAATACACAAACACGGAGGCTGTAGCAATATCAGGGATTCAGGTAGCCAAAACACAACCTGATATTTCTGGTTTCATCCAGTCATATCCGGACAAACTGGTGTGGAATTCGTATGCAGTGGACCAAGAAAATCACAGTAAAAATGGTTTTGGAGAAAAGCAAAGTCTTTTCATTAGGCAAGTGCGTAAAACGTCATCTATACAAACAGAAATATCATGTTTGTTTGCCGCAGATCCTCCAGCTTTCTCCCTAGAAAATATGAATATATTTGAGCTGGTGTCTCCATGTGGAACCAATTAATGTATCCAAGCTCAAAATAAAATATTCCCTGATAAAGAAAAACATTCAAAACAATAAAGTCCGTGGATAATATCCAGAAAACACAAACACAGAGGCTGTAGCAATATCTGGGAATGAGTTAGCCAAAAAGAAAACCGGATATTTCCGATTTCAATCAGTCATATCCGGTAAACTGGTGTGGAATTCGTATGCAATGCACCGAGAAAATCACAGTAAAAATGGTTTTGGATGAAAGCAAAGTCTTTTCGTTAGGCGAGTGTGTAAAATGTCATCTACACAAACAGAAATATCCTGTTTGTTTGCCACAGTTCCTCTAGCTTTCTTTCTAGAAAATACGAATGTTTAGTGCTGGTGTCTCCATTTTGAATCAATTAATGTTTCCAAGCACAAAATTAAATGTTACCCGATAAAAAATATTCAAAATAATAAAGCCCCTGGATAATATCAGGAATACACATACACAGAGGTGTTAGCAATATCTTGGATTGATTTAGCCAAAACACAACAGGATATTTCTGGTTTCATCCAGTCATATCCGGACAAAGTGGTGTGGAATTCGTATGCAATGGACCGAGAAAATCTCAGTAAAAATGGTTTTGGAGAAAAGCAAAGTCTTTTCGTTAGGCAAGTGCATTAAATGTCATTAACACAAACAGAAATATCATGTTTGTTTGCCGCAGTTCCTCTAGCTTTCTCCCTAGAAATTACAAATGTGTAGAGCTGGTGTTCCCATGATGAACGAATTAGTGTTTCTACGGTATAAAATTAAATGTTCCCTGTAAAAATATTGAAAACAATAAGTCCATCGATAATATCCAGAAAACACAAACACAGAGGCTGTAGCAATATTTTGGATTGAGGTACCCAAAACACAACCAGATATTTCTGGTTTCATCCAGTCATATCCAGACAAACTGTTGTGGAATTCGTATGCAATGGACCGAGAAAATCACAGTAAAAATGGTTTTGGAGAAAAGCAAAGTCTGTTCGTTAGGCAAGTGCACAAAATGTCATCTACACAAACAGAAATATCATGTTTGTTTGCCGCAGTTCCTCTAGTTTTCTCCCTAGAAAATATGAATGTGTAGAGCTGGTGTCCCTATGATGAACCAATCAGTGTTTCTACAGTACAAAATTAAATGTTCCCTAATAAAAGCATTCAAAACAATAAAGTACGTTGATTATATCCAGAAAACACAAACACAGAGGCTATAGCAATATTTCAGATTGAGTTAGCCAAAACACAAACAGATATTTCTGCTTTCATCCAGTCATATGTGGACCAAGTTTTGTGGAATTCGTATGCGATGGACCAAGAAAATCACAGTAAAAATGGTTTTGAAGAAAAGCAAAGTATTTTCGTTAGGCAAGTGCACAAAATGTCATCTACACAAACAGAAATATCATGTTTTTTTGTCGCAGTTCCTCTAGATTTCTCCCTAGAAAATACGAATGTGTAGAGCTGGTGTCTCCATGTGGAAACAATTAGTGTTTCAACGGTACAAAATTAAATGTTCCCTGATAAAAAAATTCAAAACAATAAATTCTCTGGATAATGTCAGGAATACACAAACACAAAGGTTGTAGGAATATCTGGGATTGAGTTAGCCAAAACAAAACTGGATATTTCCGGTTTCATCCAGTCATATCCGGACAAACTGGTGTGGAATTCGTATGTAATGGACCGAGGAAATCACAGCAAAACTGGTTTTGGAGAAAAGCAAAGTCTTTTCCTTAGGCAAATACATAAAATGTCATCTACACAAACAGAAATATCAGGTTTGTTTGCCGCAGTTCCTCTAGCTTTCTCCCTAGAAACTACGAATATATTTCAGCTTGTGTCTCCAAGTGGAACCAATTACTGTATCCAAGCAAAAATAAAATCTTTCCCAATTTAAAAAAACTTTTAAAACAATAAACTCTGTGGATAATATCAGGAATACACAAACACAGAGGCTGTAGCAATATCTGGGGTTTAGTTAGCCAAAAAAAAAAAAAAAACGGATATTTCCGGTTTCATCCAGTCATATCCAGACAAACTGGTGAGGGATTCCAATGCAATGGACCGAGAAAATCACAATAAAAGTTGTTTTGGAGAAAAGCAATGTCTTTTCGTTAGGCAAGTGCATAAAATGTCATCTATACAAAAAGAAATATCAGGTTTGTTTGCCACAGTTCCTCTAGCTTTCTCCTTAGAAAATACGAATGTGTATAGCTGGTGTCTCCATGTGGAAACATTACTGTATCCAAGCTCAAAATTATATGTTCCCTGATAAAAAAACATTCAAAACAATAAAGTCTGTGGATAATATCAGGAATACACAAACACAGAGGCTGTAGCAATATCTTGGATTGAGTGAGCCAAAACACAACCGTATATTTCTGTTTTCATCCAGTCATATCCGGACAAACTGGTATGGAATTCGTATGCAATGGACCGAGAAAATCATAGTACAAATGGTTTTGGAGAAAAGCAAAGTCTTTTCGTTAGGCAAGTGGATAAAATGTCATCTATACAAACAGAAATATCATGTTTGTTTAATACAGTTCCTCTAGCTTTCTCCCTGGAAAATACGAATGTGTACAGCTACTGTCTCCATGTGGAAACAATTAGTGTTTCCCTTCAAAATTAAATGTTCCCTGATAAAAGACATTCAAAACAATAAAGTCTGTGGATAATATCAGGAACACTCAAACACAGAGGCTTTCACAATATTTTGGATTGTGTTAACCAAAACACAACCGGATATATCCGGTTTCATCCAGTCATAGCCGGACAAAGTGGTGTGGAATTCGTATGCAATGGACCGAGAAATCACAGTAAAAATGGTTTTGGAGAAAAAAAAGTCCTTTTTTAGGCAAGTGCATAAAATGTCATCTAGACAAACAGAAATATCATGTTTGTTTGCCCCAGTTCCTCTAGCTTTCTCCCTGGAAAATACGAATTTTTAGAGCTGGTGTCTCCATGTGGAATGAATTAGTGTTTCCAAGGACAAAATTAAATGTTCCCTGAAAAAAAAACATTCATAAAAATAAATTCCGTGGATAATATCAGGAATACACAAACACAGAGGCTGTAGTAAAATCTGGGATTGAGTTAGCCAAAAAAAACCGGACATTTCCGGTTACATCCAGTCATATCCGGACAAACTGTTGTGGTATTCATATGTAATGGACCGAGAAAATCACAGTGCAAATGGTTTTCGAGAAAAGGAAAGTCTTTTCATTAGGCAAGTGCAAAGTTTCTTGGAATTCGTATGCAATGGACCAATAAAATCACAGTACAAATTGTTTTGGAGTAAAGCGAAGTCTTTTCGTTAGGCAAGTGCATAAAATGTCATCTATACAAACAGAAATATCATGTTTGTTTGCCGCAGTGCCTCTAGCTTTCTCTCTAGATAATACGAATGTGTGGAGCTGGTGTCCCCATGTGGAACCAATTAGTGTTGCTACAGTAGAAAATTAAATGTTCCCTGATGAAAAACATTCAAAACAATAATGTTCATCAATAATATCCAGAAAACTCAAACACAGTGGCTGTAGCAATATCTGGGATTGAGTTAGCCAAAACACAACCGGATATTTCTGTTTTCAAACAGTCATATCCGGACAAACTGTTGTGGAATTCGTATGCAATGGACCGAGAAAATCACAGTGAAAATGGTTTTGGAGAAAAGCAAATTCTTTCCATTAGGCAAGTGTATGAAATGTCATCTATACAAACAGAAATATCATGTTTGTTTGCCGCAGTTCCTCTAGCTTTCTCCCTAGAATATACGAATGTGTAGAGCTGGTGTCTCCATGATGAACCAATTACTGTTTCCAAGCACAAAATTAAATGTTCCCTGAAAAAATCATTGAAAATTATAAAGTCCATGCATAATATCAGGAATACACAAACACAGAGACTGTAGCAATACTTCGGATTGAGTTAGCCAAAACACAACCAGATATTTCTCGTTTCATCTAGTCATATCCGGACAAACTGGTGTGGAATACATATGCAATGGACCGAGAAAATTACAGTACAAATGATTTTGGAGAAAAGCAAAGTCTTTACGTTAGGCAAGAGCATAAAATGTCATCTATACAAACAGAAGTATCATGTTTATTTGCCCCAGTTCCTCTAGCCTTCTCCCTGGAAAATACGAATTTGTAGAACTGGTGTCTCCATGTGGAACCACTGAGTGTTTCAAAGCACAAAATTAAATGTTCCCTGAAAAAAAAAAACTTTGGAAAATATAAAGTCCATGCATAATATCAGCAATACACAAACACAGAGGCTGTAGCAATATCTGGGATTGATTTCACCAAAACACAAGCAGATATTTCCGGTTTCATCCAGTCATATCCGGACAAAGTGGTGTGGAATTCGTATGCAATGGACCGAGAAAATCAAAGTACAAATTGTTTTGGAGAAAAGCAAAGCCTTTTTGTTAGGCAAGTGCATAAAATGTCATCTATACAAACAGAAATATCATGTTTGTTTGCCGCATTTCCTCTAGCTTTCTCCTTAGAAAATACGAATGTGTAGAGCTGATGTCTATATGTGGAACCAATTAGTGATTCCAAGGACAAAACTAAATGTTCCCTGATAAAAAACATTCCAATAAATAAAGTCTGTGGATAATATCAGGAATACACAAACACAGAGGCTGTAGCAATATCTGGGATTGAGTTAGCCAGAACAAAACTGGATATTTCTGGTTTCTTCCAGGAATATCCGGAAAAAATGTTGTGGAATTCGTATGCAATGGACGGAGAAAATCACAGTAAAAATGGTTCTGTTGAAAAGCAAAGTCTTTTCGTTAGGCAAGTGCATAAAATGTCATCTATAATAACAGAAATATGATGTTTGTTTGCCACATTTCCTCTAGCTTTCTCCTTAGAAAATATGAATGTGTAGAGCTTGTCCCCATGTGGAACCAATTAGTGTTTCAATGGTACAAAATTAAATGTTGCCTGATAAAAAAATTCAAAACAATAAAGTCCCTCGATAATATCCAGAAAACACAAACACAGAGGCTTTCACAATATTTTGGACTGAGTTAACCAAAACACAACCGGATGTATCCGGTTTCAAGCAGTCATAGCCGGACAAAGTGGTGTGCAATTCGTATGCAATGGACCGAGAAAAATCACAGTTTAAGAATGGTTTTGGAGAAAGCAAAGTCTTTTCGTGAGGCAAGTGCATAAAATATCATCTATACAAACAGAAATATCATGTTTGTTTGTCGCAGTTCCTCTAGCTTTCTCCCTAGAAAATACGAATGTGTAGAGCTGGTGTCTCCATGCGGAAATATTAGTGTTTCATAGCACAAAATTAAATGTTCCCTGATAAAAAACATTCAAAACAATAAAGTCTGAGGATAATATCAGTAATACACAAACACAGAGGCGATAACAATATCTGGGATTGAGTTAGCCAAAACAAAACCAGATATTTCCGGTATAATCCAGTCATATCGGACAAACTGGTGTGAAATTCGTATGCAATGGAACGAGAAAATCACAATAAATATGGTTTTGGAGAAAAGCAAAGTCTTTTCGTTAGGCAAGTACATAAAATGTCATCTATACAAACAGAAATATCATGTTTGTTTGCCGCAATACCTCTAGCTTTCTCCCTAGAAAATATGAATGTGTGGAGCAGGTGTCCCCATGATGAACCAATTGGTATTTCTACGGTACAAAATTAAATGTTCTCTGAGAAAAAAAACATTCAAAACACTAAATTCCATCGATAATATCCAGAAAACACAAACACAGAGCTGCAGCAAGTTCTGGGATTGAGTTAGCCAAAACAAAATGGGATATTTCCATTTTAATCCAGTCATATCCGGACAAACTGGTGTGGAATTCGTATGTAATGGACCGAGAAAATCACAGTAAAAATGGTTTTGGAGAAAAGCAACGTCTTTTCATTAGCAAGCACATAAAATGTCATCTATACAAAGAGAAATATCATGTTTGTTTGCCGCAGTTCCCATAGCTTTCTCCCTAGAAAATACGAATGTGTGTAGCTGGTGTCCCCATGTGGAACCAATAACTGTTTGCAAGATCAAAATTAAATGTTCCCTGAAAAAAAAAACATTGAAAAATATAAAGTCCATGAATATTATCGGGAATACACAAACACAGAGGCTGTAGCAATATTTTGGATTGAGTTATCCAAAACACAACCGGATATTTCTGGTTACGTCCAGTCATATCAGGACAAACTGGTGTGGAATTTGTATGCAATGGACCGAGAAAATCACAGTACAAATTTTTTTTGGAGAAAGCAAAGTCTTTTCATTTTGCAAATGCATAAAATGTCATCTATACAAACAGAAATTTCATGTTTGTTTGCCACAGTTCCTCTAGCTTTCTCCCTAGAAAATACGAATGTCTGGAGCTGGTGTCCCTTGATGAACCTTTAGTGACTCTACGGTAAAAAATTAAATGATCATTGATAAAAACATTGAAAACACTAAAGTCCATCGATAATATGCAGAACACAGAAACACATAGGCTGTAGAAATATCTGGGATTTTGTTAGCCAAAAAAAAAAAAAAAAAAAAAACGGATATTTCCGGTTTCATCCAGTAATATCCGGACAAACTGGTGTGGAATTCGTATGCAATGGAACGAGAAAATCACAGTACAAATGGTTTTGGAGAAAAGCAAAGTCTTTTTGTTAGGCAAGTACATAAAATGTCATCTATACCAACAGAAATATCATGTTTGTTTGCCGCAGTTCCTCAATTTTTCTCCCTAGAAAATATGAATGTGTGGAGCAGGTGTCCCCATGATCAACCAATTGGTGTTTCTACGGTACAAAATTAAATGTTCTCTGAAAAAAAAAACATTCAAAACACTAAATTCCATCGATAATATCCAGAAAACACAAACACAGAGCTGTAGCAATATCTGGGATTGAGTTAGCCAAAAGAAAACCGGATATTTCTGGTTTCATCCAGTCATATCCGGACAAAGTGGTGTGGAATTCGTATGCAATGGACCGAGAAAATCAAAGTACAAATGGTTTTGGAGAAAAGCAAAGCCTTTTTGTTAGGCAAGTGCGTAAAATGTCATCTATACAAACAGAAATATAATGTTTTTTTTGCTGCAGTTCCTCTAGCTTTCTCCTTAGAAAATACGAATGTGTAGAGCTGATGTGTCCATGTGGAACCAATTAGTGTTTCCAAGGTCAAAACTAAATATTCCCTGATAAAAAACATTCCAATAAATAAAATCTGTGGATAATATCAGGAATACACAAACACAGAGGCTGTAGCAATATCTGGGATTGAGTTAGCCAGAACAAAACTGGATATTTCCGGTTTCTTCCAGGAATATCCGGAAAAAATGGTGTGGAATTCGTATGCAATGGACGGAGAAAATCACAGTAAAAATGGTTCTGTTGAAAAGCAAAGTCTTTTCGTTAGGCAAGTGCATAAAATGTCATCTATAATAACAGAAATATGATGTTTGTTTGCCACATTTCCTCTAGCTTTCTCCTTAGAAAATATGAATGTTTAGAGCTTGTCCCCATGTGGAACCAATTAGTGTTTCAATGGTACAAAATTAAATGTTGCCTGATAAAAAAATTCAAAACAATAAAGTCCCTTGATAATATCCAGAAAACACAAACACAGAGGCTTTCACAATATTTCGGATTGAGTTAGCCAAAACACAACCGGATATTTCCGGTTTCATCCAGTCATATTCGGACAAACTGTTGTGGAATTCGTATGCAATGGACCGAGAAAACCACAGTACATATGGTTTTGGAGAAAGCAAAGTCTTTTCATTAGGCAAATGCATAAAATGTCATCGATACAAACAGAAATATCATGTTTGTTTGCCGCAGTACCTCTAGCTTTCTCCCTGGAAAATACGAATGTGTAGAGCTGGTGTCTCCATGTGGAACCAATGAGAGTTTCAAAGCACAAAATTAAATGTTACTTGAAAAAAAAAACTTTGGAAAATATAAAGACCATGCATAATATCAGGTATACACAAACACAGAGGCTGTAGTAATATCTGGGATTGAGTTCGCCAAAACACAACCAGATATTTCCGGTTTCATCCAGTGATATCCAGACAAAGTAGTGTGGAATTCGTATGCAATGGACCGAGAAAATCACAGTAAAAATGGTTTTGTTGAAAAGCAAAGTCTTTTCGTTAGGCAAGTGCATAAAATGTCATCTATACAAACAGAAATATCATGTTTGTTTGCCGCAGTTCCTCTACCTTTCTCCTTAGAAAATATGAATGTGTAGAGCTTGTCCCCATGTGGAACCAATTAGTGTTTCAATGGTACAAAATTAAATGTTGCCTGATAAAAACATTCAAAACTATAAATTCCATCGATAATATTCAGGAACACAATCACTGAAGCTTTCACAATATTTCGGATTGAGATAGCCAAAACACAACAGGATATTTCTGGTTTCATCCAGTCATATCCGGACAAAGTGGTCTGTAATTCATATGCAATGAACCGAGAAAATCACAGTATAAATGGTTCTGGAGAAAGCAAAGTCTTTTCGTGAGGCAAGTGCATAAATGTCATCTAAACAAACATAAATATCATGTTTGTTTGCCACAGTTCCTCTAGCTTTCTCCCTGGAAAATACGAATGTGTAGAGCTGGTGTCTTCATGTGGAACCAATTCGTGTTTCTACGGTACACAATTAAATATTCCCTGAAAAAATAATTCGAAAAAAAAAGTCTGTGGATACTTTCAGGTATACACAAACACAGAGGCTATAGTAATATTTCGGATTGAGTTCGCCAAAACACAACCACATATTTCTGATTTCATTCAGTCATATCGGTACAAATTGGTGTGGAATTCATATGCAATGGACCAAGAAAATCAGAGTAAAAATGGTTTTGGAGAAAAGCAAAGTCATTACGTTAGGCAAGAGCATAAAAGGTCATCTAAACAAACAGAAATATCAGGTTTGTTAGCCGCAGTTCCTCTAGCTTTCTCCCTAGAAAATACGAATGTGTAGAGCTGGTGTCTCCATGTGAAACCAATTAGTTTTTCCAAGCACAAAATTAAGTGTAACCTGAAAAAAAACATTGAAAAATATAAAGTCCATGCATAATATCAGGAATACACAAACACAGAGTCTGTAGCAATATCTGGGATTGAGTTAGCCAAAAAGAAAATACCAGATAATTCCGGTTTCATCCAGTCATATCTGGACAAACTGGTGTGGAATTCGTATACAATAGACCGAGAAAATCACAGTGAAAATGGTTTTGGAGAAAAGCAAAGGCTTTTCGTTAGCCAAGTGCATAAAATGTCATCGATACAAACAGAAATATCATGTTTCTTTGCCGCAGTTCCTCTAGCTTTCTCCCTAGAAAATACGAATGTGTGGAGCTGGTGTCCCCATGATGAACCAATTAGTGTTTCTATGGTACAAAATTAAACGTTCACTGATAAAAACATTCAAAACAATAAAGTCCATCGATAATATCCAGAAAACACAAACACAGATGCTTTCACAATATTTCGGTTTGCGTTAGCCAAAACTCAACCGGATATTTCTGGTTTCTTCCAGTCATATAGGACAAACTGTTGTGGAATTCGTATGCAATGGACTGAGGAAATCACAGCAAAAATGGTTTTGAGAAAAGAAAAGTCTTTTCGTTAGGCAACTGCATAAAATGTCATCTATACAAACAGAAATATCCTGTTGGTTTGCCGCAGTTCCTCTAACTTTCTCCGTAGAAAATATGAATGTGTAGAGCTGGTGTCTCCATGTGGAAACTATCAGTGTTTCACAGCATAAAATTAAATGTTCCATGATAATAAACATTCAAAACAATAACGTTTGTGGATAATATCAGGAACACACAAACACAGAGTCGGTAACAATATCTGGGATTGAGTTAACCAAAACAAAACCGGATATTTCCAGTTTCATCCAGCCATATCCATACAAACTCCTGTGGAATTCGTATGCAATGGACCGAGAAAATCAGAGTAGAAATGGTTTTGGAGAAAACCAAAGTCATTACGTTAGGCAAGTGCACAAAATGTCATCTATACAAACAGAAATATCATGTTTGTTTGCCGCAGTCCCTCTAGCTTTCTCCCTAGAAAATCCGAATGTGTAGTCTCCATGTGAAACCAATTACTGCACCCAAGCTCAAAATAAAATGTTCAAAGTACAAAAACATTCAAAACAGTAGAGTCTGTGGACAATATAAAGAAAACACAAACATAGAGCCTGTAGCAATATCTGGGATTGAGTTAGCCAAAACAAAAGCAGATATTTCTGGTTTCATCAAGTCTTATCCGGAAAAAGTTGCGTGGAATTCGTATGCAATGGACCAAGAGAATCACAGTAAAAATGGTTTTGGAGAAAAGCAAAGTCTTTTCGTTAGGCAAGTGCATAAAATGTCATCTATACAAACAGAAATATCATGTTTGTTTGCCGCAGTTCCTCTAGCTTTCTCCCTAGTAAATACGAATGTGTAGAGCTGATGCCTCCATGTGAAACCGATTACTGCACCCAAGCTCAAAATAAAATGTTCCAAGAAAAAAAAAACATTCAAAACAGTAGAGTCTCTGGACAATATAAAGAAAAAACAAACATAGAGCCTGTAGCAATATCTGGGATTGAGTTAGCCAAAACAAAAGCAGATATTTCTGGTTTCATCAAGTCATATCCGGACAAAGTGGCGTGGAATTCGTATGCAATGGACCAAGAGAATCACAGTAAAAATGGTTTTGGAGAAAAGCAAAGTCTTTTCGTTAGGTAAGTGCATAAAATGTCATTTATAGAATAAGAAATATGATTTTTGTTTGCCGCAGTTCCTCTAGCTTTCTCCCTAGAAAATATGAATGTGTAGAGCAGGTGTTCCCATTATGAAAAAGTTAGTGTTTAAACCGTAGAAAATTAAATGTTCCCTGATAAAAACATTCAATACAATTAGTCCATCGATAATATCCAGAAAACACAAACAAAGGGTCTGTAGCAATATTTCGGATTGAGTTAGCGAAAACTAAACCATATATTTCTGGTTTCAACCAGTCACATCCGGACAAAGTGGTGTGGAATTGATATGCAATGGACCGAGAAAATCACAGTACAAATGGTTTTGGAGAAAAGCAAAGATTTACGTTAGGCAAATGCATAAAATGTCATCTATACAAACAGAAATATCATGTTTATTTGCTGCAGTTCCTCTAGCTTTCTCCCAAGTAAATACGAATGTGTAGAGCTGGTGTCTCCATGTGGAAACAATTAGTGTTTCCAAGCACAAAATTAAATGATCCCTGAAAAAAAAACATTCAAAACAATAAAGCCATGCATAATACCAGGAATACACAAACACAGAGGCTGTGGCAATATATGGGATTGAGTTAGCGAAAAGAAACCTGGATATTTCCCATTTCATCCAGTCATATCCGGACAAAGTGGTGTGGAATTCGTATGCAATGGACCGAGAAGATCACAGTGAATATGGTCTTGGAGAAAAGCAAAGTCTTTTCGTTAGGCAAGTGCACAAAATGTCATCTATACAAACAGAAATATCATGTTTCTTTGCCGCAGATCCTCTAGTTTTCTCCCTAGAAAATACGAATGTGTAGAGCTGGTGTCCACATGATGAACAAATTAGTGTTTCAACGGTACAAAATTAAATGTTCCCTGATAAAAACATTCAAACCAATAAAATCTGGGGATAATATCAGGAATACAGAAACACAGAGGATTTCAAAATATTTCGGATTGATTTAGCCATAACACAACCAGATAATTTTGGTTTCATCCAGTCATATCCGGACAAACTGGTGTTTAATTCGTATTCAATGGACCAAGAAAAATCACAGTTTAAAAATGGTTTTGGAGAAAGCAAAGTCTTTTCGTGAGGCAAGTGCATAAAATGTCATCTATACAAACAGAAATATCATGTTTGTTTGTCGCAGTTCCTCTAGGTTTCTCCCTAGAAAATACGAATGTATAGAGCTGGTGTCTCCAAGCGGAAACAATTAGTGTTTCATAGCACAAAATTAAATGTTCCCTGATAAAAAACATTCAAAACAATGAAGTCTGTGGATAATATCAGTAATGCAGAACCACAGAGTTTGTAGCAATGTCTGGGATTGAGTTAGCCAAAACACAACCAGATATTTCTGGTTTCATCCAGTGATATCCGGTCAAACTGGTATGGAATTCGTATGCAATGGACTTAGAAAATCATAGCAAAAATGGTTCTGGAAAAAAGCAAAGTCTTTTCGTTAGGCAAGTGCATAAAATTTCATCTATACAAACAGAAATATCATGTTTGTTTGCCGCAGTTCCTCTAGCTTTCTCCCTAGAAAATACGAATATGTTCAACTGGTGTCTCCATGTGGAAGCAATTACTGTATCCAAGCTCAAAATTAAATGTTCCCTGATAAAAACACATTCCCCAAAAAAAGTCCATTGATAATATCCAGAAAACACAAACACAGAGGCTTTCACAATATTTCGGATTGAGTTAGCCAAAACACAAACAGATATTTCTGGTTTCCTCTAGTCATATCCGGACAAACAGGTGTGGAACTCATATGAATTGTATTGAGAAAATCACAGTAAAAATGGTTTTGGAGAAAAGCAAAGTCGTTTCGTTAGGCAAGTGCAAAAAATTTCATCTTGACAAACAGAAATATCATGTTTGTTTGCCGCAGTTCCTCTAGCTGTCTCCCTAGAAAATACGAATGTATAGAGCTGGTGTCTCCATGTGGAAACAATTAGTTTTTCAACGTACAAAATTAAATGTTCCCTGATAAAAACATTCAATACAATTAGTCCATCGATAATATCCAGAAAACACAAACAAATGATCTGTATCAATATCTCAAATTGAGTTAGCCAAAACTAAACCAGATATTTCTGGTTTCAACCAGTCATATCTGGACAAAGTGGTGTAGAATTGGTTTGCAATGGACCCAGAAAATCACAGTACAAATGGTTTTGGAGAAAAGCAAAGTCTTTTTGTTAGGCAAGTGCCTAACAAACAGAAACATTATGTTTGTTTGCCGCAGTTCATCTAGCTTTCTCCCTAGAAAATACGAATATGTAGAGCTGGTGTCTCCATGTGGAACAAATTAGTGTTTCACAGCAGAAAATTAAATGTTCCCTGAAAAAAAAACATTCAAAAAAATAAAGTCCGTGGATAATATCAGGAATACACAAACACAGATTCTGTAGCAATATTTTGGAATGACTTAGCCAAAACACATCCAGATATTTCTGGTTACATGCAGTCATATCTGGACACAGTGGTGTGGAATTCATATGCAGTGGACCGAGAAAATCACAGTGAAAATGGTTTAGGAGAAAAGCAAAGTCTTTACCTTAGGAAAGTGCATAAAATGTCATCAATACAAACAGAAATATCAAGTTTGTTGCCCGAGTTCCTCTAGCTTTCTCCCTAGAAAATAGGAATGCGTAGAGCTGGTGTCTCCATGTGGAACCAAGTACTGTTTCCAAGATCAAAATTAAATATTTCGGATTGAGTTAGCCAAAACACAACCAGATATTTCTGGTTTCATCCAGTCATATCCGGACAAACTTGTTTGGAATTCGTATGCAATGGACCGAGAAAATCACAGTAAAAATGGTTTTGGAGAAAAGCAAAGGCTTTTCGTTAGGCAAGTGCATAAAATGTCATCTATACAAACAGAAATATCATGTTTGTTTGCCGCAGTTCCTCTAGCTTTCTCCGTAGAAAATACGAATGCGTAGAGCTGGTGTCTCCATGTGAAAACAATTAGTGTTTCAACGGTACAAAATTAAAAGTTCCCTGATAAAAAAACATTCAAAACAACAAATTCCCTTCATAATATCAGGAATACACAAACACAGAGGCTGTAGCCTTATCTGGGATTGAGGTAGCCAAAACACAGCCATCCCACTCCTTGGAATTTACCCAAAGGAAATTAATTTGGCTAATAAAAAGCCTACTGCACATTAATGTTTATTGCAGCCCAATTCACAATAGCTAAGACCTGGATCCAACCCAAATGCCCATCAACAGTATACTGGATAAAGAAATTATGGGACATGTACTCCATAGAATACTATACAGCAGTAAGGAACAATGAAACCCAGACATTTGCAACAAGATGGAGGGATCTGGAAAGCATCATGCTGAGTGAATTAAGCCAGTCCCAAAGAGACAAATATCATTTGTTTTCCCTGATCGGCGACAATTGAGCACCAAAGGGGAAACCTGTTGAAGTGAAATGGACACTATCAGAAACAATGACCTGATCAGCTTTTGTCCTGACTCTAGATGTACAATGTAATACTTTATCCGTTTTAGTATTTGTTGTTGTTGTTGTTGTTCTAGTACTAGTGGTTGAACTCTGTAATTAACTCACAATTAGTCTTAGGTGTTTAAATTTTAACTGAAAAGTGATCCCTGTTAAATTTCAGAGTGGGAAAAGAGAGGGAGGAGATGCACAGTTTGGGACATGCACAATCAGTCTTGCCCCAAATGATGGAGATAGTAATGTGCCAGGGGATTCCAATACAATCCCATCAAGGAGGCATGTACCAATGCCATCTCACTAGTCCAAGTGATCAATTTCAGTTCACATTGGATGGCTTGGATAGGTCTAAGAAACAAAGGGATCACACAAACAAGACTACTGTCTGCTAATACTATCTGATAGAATCAAGGAGGGAGAGAAGGATCCAGCATGGGAAGTGGGATACACAGCAGACTCATAGAATGGCAGATGTCCTAGACGACACTCTGGCCTCAGAATCAGCCCTTTAAGGCTTTCGGATCTGGCTGAAGAGCCCATGAGAGCATTGTAGGCATGGAAAGCCAAGATACCATGGGAAAGAAAAAAAGAAGAAGACCTAAATGAAAGATCTCTGTGAGTGAGATCCTGGTGGAAAGAACGGGGACATCAAAGAAGGAGGTACCTTTCTCTGAAGGGAGGAGAGAACTTCCACTTTGACTGTGACCCTATCGGAATAAGATCAAAGTCAGCGAACCCTAAAGGCTTCCATAGCCCTGGCAACTCATGACTAGAGCCTAGGGAGATTACTGACGCCATGAACAAGAGTGTCAAATTGTTAAGTCAGCAACAGGAGTCACTGTGTACTTACATCCCATGTGGGATCTGTCCTTAATGTGTTGTCTAATGTGCAGTGATGCTATAACTAGAACTGAAAAAATATTTTTACACTTTGTGTTTCTGCGTGGGTAAAAACTGATGAGATCTTTACTAATTATATACTGAATCCATCTCCTGTATATAAAGATAATTGGAAATGAAAAAAAAAAACCTGGTGTTAAATTGGAAATGGCATAGAAAATTAATTATTTTTTTTAAAAAAATAATATGTAGGATCTCTGCCTTTAATGTGCTGTACACTCTTATTTAATACTATAACTAGTACTCCAACAGTATTTTTTTTTCACTTTGTGTTGCTATATGGGGGCAAACTGTTGAAATCATTACCTAATTTATACTAAACTGATCTTTTGTATACAAAGAGAATTGAAAATGAATCATGATGTGATTGGAAGGGGAGAGGGAGTGGGAAAGGGGAGGGTTGTGGGTGGGAGGGAAGTTTTGGGAGGGGGAAGCCATTGTAACACATGAGTTGTACTTTGGAAATTTATATTCATTAAATAAAAGTTTAAAAAAATATCATGTTTGTTTGTCGCAGTTCCTATAGCTTTTTCCCTAGAAAATACGAATGTGTAGAGCTGATGTCCCCATGAAGAACCAATTAGTGTTTCAAAGGTACAAAATTAAATGTTCCCTGAAAAAACATTCAAAACAATAAAGTCCATGGATAATATCCAGAAAAGACCAACAGAGAAACTCACAATATTTCGCATTGAGTTAGCCAAAACACAACCGGATATTTCTAGTTTCTTCCAGTCACATCCGGACAAAATGGTGTGGAATTCGTATGCTATGGGCTGAAAAAATCAGAGTAAAAAGGGTTTTGTAGAAAATCAAAGTCTTTACGTTATGCACGTGCATAAAATGTCATCGATACAAACAGAAATATCATGTTTTTTTTTGCGGCAGTTCCTCTAGCTTTCTCCCTATAAAATACGAATATATAGAACTGGTGTCTCCATGTGGAACCAATTAATGTTTCCAAGCACAAATTAATTATTCCCCGATATAGAACATTCAAAACAATAAAGTCCATGGAAAATATCTGGAAAACACAAACACAGAGGCCTTAGAAATATCTGGGATTGAGTTCGCCAAAACCAAACCGGATATTTCTGGATTCATCCAGTCATATCCGGACAAACTGGTGTGGAATTCATATGCAATGGACCGAGATATTCACAGTAAAAATAGTTTTGGATAAAAGCAAAGTCTTTTTGTTAGGCAAGTATATAAAATGTCATCTATACAAACAGAAATATCATGTTTGTTTGACGCAGTTCTTCTAGCTCTCTCCCTAGAAAATACGAATGTGTAGAGCTGATGTCTCCATGTGGAACCAATTAGTGTTTCCAAGATCAAAATTAAATGTTCCCTGATAAAAACATTCAAAACAATAAAGTCTGTGGATAATATCAGGAATACACAAACACAGAGGCTGTAGCAATATCTGGGATTGAGTTAGCCTAAACACAACCGGATATTTCCGGTTTCATCCAGTCATATCTGGACAAAGTGGTGTGGACTTCGTATGCTATGGTCTGAAAAAATCAGAGTAAAAATGGTTTTGGAGAAAAGGATAGTCTTTATGATAGGCAAGTGCATAAAATATCATCGATATAAACAGAAACATCATGTTTGTTTGCCGCAGTTCCTCTAGCTTTCTCCCTAGATCATACGAATATATAGAGCTGGTGTTTCCATGTGGAACCAATTGCTGTATCCAAGCTCAAAGTAAAATGTTCCCCGATAAAAAAACATTCAAAACATTAAAAGTGTGGATAATATCTAGAAAAACCAAACACAGATGCTCTAGCAATATCTGGGATTCAGTTAAGCAAAACAAAACAGGGTATTTTTGTTTTCTTCCAGTCATATCCGGACAAACTGGTGTGGAATTCGTATGCAATGGACTGAGAAAATTACAGTAAAAAGGGTTTTGGAGAAAAGCAAAGTCTTTTCGTTAGGCAAGTGCATAAAATGTCATCTAGAAAAACAGAAATATCATGTTTGTTTGTTGCAGTTCCTCCAGCTTTCTCCCTATAAAATACAAATGTGTAGAGCTGGTGTCTCAATGTGGAACCAATTAGTGATTCCAAGCACAAAATTAAGTGTTCCCTGATAAAAACATTCAAAACAATATAGTCCATCGGTAAAATCTAGAAAACACCAACACAGAGGCTGTAGCAATATTTCAGATTGAGTTAGCCAAAACACAAGCAGATATTTCTGGTTTCAACCAGTCATATCTGGACAAACAGTTGTGGAATTCGTATGCAATGGACCGAGAAAATCACAGTAAAAATGGTTTTGGAGAAAAGCAAAGTCTTTTTGTTAGGGAAGTGCATGAAATGTCATCGATACAAACAGAAATATCATGTTTGTTTGCCACAGTTCCTCTAGCTTTCTCCCTAGAAAATATGAATATGTAGACCTAGTGTCTCCATGTGGAACGACTTATTGTATCCAAGCTCAAAATAAAATGTTCCCCGATAAAAAACATTCAAAACAATAAAGTCTGGGGATAATATCTAGAAAAATCAAACACAGAGGCTGTAGCAATATCTGGAATTGAGTTAAGCAAAACAAAACCTGATATTTCCGGCTTCATCCAGTCATATCCGGACAAACTGGTGTGGAATTCGTATGCAATGGACCGAGAAAATCACAGTAAAAATGGTTTTGGAGAAAAGCAAAGTCTTTTCGTTAGGCAAGTGCATAAAATGTCGTCTATACAAACAGAAATATCATGTGTGTTTGTCGCAGTTCCTCCAGATTTCTCCCTAGAAAATATGAATGTGTAGAGCTGGTGTCTCCATGTGGAACCAATTAGTGATTCCAAGCACAAAATTAATTGTTCCCTGATAAAAACATTCAAAACAATATAGTCCATCAATAATATCGAGAAAAAAAACACAGAGGCTTTCACAATATTTCAGATTGAATTAGCCAAAACACAACTGGATATTTCTGTTTTCATCCAGTCATATCCGGACAAAGTGGTTTGGAATTCGTATGCTATGGGCTGAGCAAATAAGAGTAAAAATTGTTTTGTAGAAATCAAAGTCTTTACGTTATGGAAGTGCATAAAATATCATCGATACAAACAGAAATATCATTTTTGTTTGCCACAGTTCCTCTAGCTTTCTCCGTAGAAAATACGAATGTGTAGGGCTAGTGTCTCCATGTGGAATGACTTCCTGTATCCAAGCTCAAAATAAAATGTTCCCCGATCAAAAACATTCAAAACAATAAAGTCTGTGGATAATCCTGAAAAATCAAACACAGAGGCTGTAGCAATATCTGTGATTGAGTTAAGCAAAACAAAACCAGATATTTCCGGTTTCATCCAGTCATATCCGGACAAACTGGTGTGGAATTCGTATGCAATGGACCGAGAAAATCACAGTAAAAATGGTTTTGGAGAAAAGCAGTCTTTTCGTTGGGAAGCGCATAAAATGTCATCTATACAAACAGAAATATCATGTTTTCGTAGTTCCTCCAGCTTTCTCCATATAAAATACGAATGTGTAGAGTTGGTGTCTCCATGTGGAACCAATTATTGTTTCTTCAGTACAAAATTAAATGTTCACTGATAAAAACATTCAAAACAATAAAGTCCATCTATAATATCCAGAAAACACAAACACAGAGGCTATCACAATATTTCGGATTGAGTTTGCCAAAATATAACTGGATATTTCTGTTTTCATCCAGTCATATCCGGAAAAAGTCGTTTGGAATTCGTATGCAATGAACTGAGAAAATCACAGTAAAAATGGTTTTGGAGAAAAGCAAAGTCTTTTCGTTAGGCAAGTGCATAAAGTGTCATCTATTCAAACAGAAATATCATGTTTGTTTGCCACAGTTCCTCTAGCTTTCTCCCTAGAAAATACAAATATGTAGAGCTGGCGTCCACATGGTGAACCAATTAGAGTTTCTATGGGACAAAACGAAATGTTCCCTGATAAAAACATTTAAAACAATAAAGTCCATCTATAATATCAAGAATACACAGACACAGAAACTTTCACAATATTTCGCATTCAATTAGTAAAAACAGACCCGGATATTTCCGGTTTCATCCAGTCATATCCGGAAAAAGTTGTTTGGAATTTGTATGCAATGGACCGAGAAAATCACAGTAAAAATGGTTTTGGCGAAATGCAAAGTCTTTTCGTTAGGCAAGTGCATAAAATGTCATCTATACAAACAGAAATATCATGTTTGTTTGCTGCAGTTCCTCTAGCTTTCTCCCTAGAAAATACGAATATTTTCAGCTGGGGTCTCCATGTGGAACCAATTGCTGTATCCAAGCTCAAAATAAAATATTCCCCGATAAAAAAACATTCTAAAGAATAAAGTCCGGATAGGAAATTAGGAGAGCGGCAAGATGGCGGAATAGGCAGGGAGCACACTATTAGTCCAGGGGAGAGACTGTTTAATATAAGTGGAGATACTGCAGGGTAAGGAAGATTAGGGGATGAAACAGCAGAGTAAACACTTCCGGAACTAGTGATTCACAGTGTACCTGCGTGGAGAGCGTGTTAGCCCAAGTTCAGGACACCAGCGGCAGACTCAACACACCAGCGCTGGAACGTGAGGTGAGCCGAACCTCAACAGCCCAAGACACCAGCGGGCAAGTGGAAAGAGCAGGCTAGAGGGAACGAGGCTTGAAACTCCGTGGGGAAAAATTCACCAGGCCAACTAGAAGAGAGAGAGGAAAAAAAATTTAAAAATGACCGATACGGACACAAGTTTCTCTCGCTCCGCTCACCTCTCAAAGGTGAGCAAGACAGAGCAGGCGCCATTTTGGACATACATCATAAGCAGGGTGACCTCAGGTCTGCACCGGCCCTAAGCCTAGCAGAAACACCTGACTCTGGGGGGAGGGGTGAAATAACAGGAGGTTAGGATCTAACTTGGCAACCCAGTGGGAGATTGCAGGAGAATTGGAGCCCACACTGAGGGCAGCACAGATTTCCTGTGTGGTCCTTGGGAAAGAGCTTCCAATCTCTAGCTCCTGTGGGTATATCATTTGCCTGCTAACTACCTCCAATTGCCTTCAGCTGTGCAGAATTACTTCCCTTTTGAATCAAAAAAAGAAAGAGATATTTACCACACCTAACCTGGGAGTGTCATCTTTGACACACCCTCAACCCTGAGGAAACAAACACAGCTCTCAGTCCACACTCATCTCAAGCCTCTAAGGCTCCACTGAGTCTAAGACTCCACTTAATATAGAGCCATAGTGTAACAAGAAAAAACACCACAGTGAAGAAACCAAATATCTCCAACATGCCAAACAACAAACACAAAAACCAAGCTAACGAGAACAAGGAAGACACCATGGCACCCCCAAATGAAAAAGACACCCCAATTCAAGATTATGAAGACGATGAGATTGAAGAAATGCAAGAAGCGGATCTCAAAAAATTGATAAGAACATTAAGAAGTTCTCAAAAACAAATTCTTCAACTACAGAAATCCTTAATGGACAAGATAGAAAATCTCTCTCGTGAAAATGAAATATTAAGGAGGAATCAAAATGAAATGAAACAACTAGTGGAACAAGAAACTGTGATAGTGACGAGAAATCATAATGAAATGAAGAATTCAATAGATCAAATGACAAACACATTAGAGAGCCTTAAAAACAGAATGGGCGAAGCAGAAGAGAGAATATCAGACTTAGAAGACGGAGAACAGGAAAGGAAACAGGCAAACCAAAGAAGAAGAAATCGGAAATCTAAAAAATATTGTCAGGAATCTACAGGATACTATTAAAAAACACAACATTCGGGTTCTAGGAGTTCCTGAAGGCATGGAGAGGGAGAAAGGATTAGAAGGCATTTTCAGTGAGATACTAGCAGAAAATTTCCCAGGTTTGGAGAAGGACAGAGGCATCTTAGTACAGGAAGCTTATAGAACCCCTAATAAACATGACCAAAAGAGATCCTCACCACGACATGTTGTAATCAAACTCACCACAGTGAAACATAAAGAGAAGATCCTAAAATGTGCAAGAGAGAAACGTCAGATTACTCTTAGAGGATCTCCAATTAGACTCACAGCAGACTTCTCATCAAAAACCCTACAAGCTAGAAGGGAATGGCGAGACATAGCCCAGGTAGTAAGAGAGAAAAACTGCCAGCCCAGAATACTATATCCTGCAAAGGTCTCATTTGTGAATGAAGGTGAAATTAAGACTTTTCATAGCAAACAGAAACTGAAAGAATTTGTTGCCACTCATCCTGCCCTGCAAAATATGCTTAAAGATGTGTTACACACAGAAACACAGAAACACGGTCACCAATAAGAAAGAAGGTAAAGGAAGGAAACCTCACAGCAAAAGATCACAGGAAGCTCAATTTCTCTTTGACATAGAATTAAACTCTGATGCTCTGTTAAAGCAATGTGTTAAAGTAATCTATTATGTGCTCTTGATGTCTGTTAAATTCTGATTGTTCAAAAACAGCTGAATTTTTATTAAGAGCTATGGGTTATTTAAATAGGTGCTTATTTTCAAAGATTTGAATAGTCACCTTGTAACAATGACCAAATTTGGTCTATGTTATGTCATGATTCTAAGGAATCTTATTTCAACCAGATATTTTGGATTTTGAGCCTTATTGGCATTCATGACAGGCATTCAAAAAATCAAAGTTTCAAACAATCTGGTCTCTAAAATTTCCAGTAAATCCTGGAATTTGGCTTTTCCAGTTTGGGCCCAACTGAAAAAATCAAAGGACCTATGTCTCTCATCTTATAGAGACACCAACTAAGCAGGCTATTTGGATTATATTAGAAGGACTGTCAGGATGTGATATGGTACCAGACTTTAAGTTTCTATAATGGAAAATGCTATTAATACAAATGTTTGAGAATTAAAAAGTCTAATGATCTTGTGTTACTAGACATGATAGTTATCTTAATGAGAAAGCCCCAGAGGCCTAAAGGGTTACATTCTTGTAAAATCCTACAGGTGCTTTCAAAAATACTGTGAAGTAAGCAAGTGCCTCTTGTTGGTTGATGAGTTTATAATTTTAAACATGGCGACTTAAAGTCTTTTGTCATCCATAGTTATATATGATGTGCTGCTCATAAAACTAAAGCGTTGTTGGTTCTGTGTTTAGCTGTCCTCCTATAGGTTTCTATGGACTTTTTCCAGCCACTTTTATTGTATTCAGTACTTTGGGATGGCTCTGTAAACAGATGAAGCCAATAATGTATTAACAGTACCAACTGAGAGAAAGTATGGTTAACTGAGGTTACTAAAAACAAAAAGCAATTCAAATCCATTGGCAATCTACAAAAAGAGTTAAAGATTTTAAAAGCTATTATTAAAATTGCTATATTGGTCTATTATGCTAAGTTATATGTGTGTACATATTGTATGTCCACATGGGGAAATTTTATTAAGAGTTTTATTTTAAATGGCTTATAGATAAGATTGTCCATAAATTTAAGCTGCTAAAATCAATCAAAGATACATTTTAATTGGTGTGACCTGAATCTCTGTATCATATGTTTTATACTTGTTGGTAGAAAGAAACTAAAGACATTTTAGATGGTTGTGCTTAAGTTTACTGGCTAAACAAACTACACCATGTTAGATATTTAAGAGGTGTTTTCAAATACATGATTCTTAAAATTCATAGAAGGCATTGGACCTTCTGGTAAATGTTTTCTTAAGTTGTTATCTAATGGTTGAAACAGTGTGCTAAGTATTCATGTAATATTGCTATTGTCAGTAAGCGATCTAGGACTTGCTCCCTCATTTCTCTATTCTAAGCCCAACTTGTTCTTTCATTTCTCTATTCTCTTCAAGGTAGGAAACTAATTCTATTATAAAGGAATCTGTAGGACGCTCAATTTAATCTTTAGTCCTTATAAAAGAGATGGCTAACATTTTTCTGTAATAGCATAGCCAAAATAAGAACTTAAATAATAATCTCATAGTAGATTCACTTTGCCATCCGCGAAGTATACAGTAAGTAGAAAAAAACCTCCCTTTCAGACCAAAGGGAAAGAAAGTTTAAAGTGAGAATATAATTTTCCTCATGGGCATTGTCTACCTTAGAAAAACTACTGCAGAACATGCCTGTGACTATAGACTTGTCGTTCAGGCCGCAGAAGATTAGAGATGGGACTCGGGCACTCCCTTGACTTGCATCCTCTGGTCTGCTTTAACACAAACCAGGAGGAAAAGAAAGCTGGGCATCAGAAGCAATGGGTGGCAGGCCTATTAATGGCTGATCTGTACAGTGATCTGCCCTCAAGGAGACCCAACAGGCCAGTCCACTGCAGTGGCTTTCAATGTGGTAAGCCTGGGCTTCAGCAGAAGTCAGCTTGTGAAGAGCCCTGGTAGCTCTGCCAAGAGTTGGATCACTGGAAATGGACCTGCCCTGGAGTCGAAGGATGCCCAGGTCAGAGCCACAGATCTTATTGGCTCCAAGCTGAAAAGCCCTTCACTCAGCCCAACTTCCAAAGTGACCACTGCAGCTGAGGGTATGGTCAAGTAGGGTCAGCAACATTGCAGGCAGAACTGTAAATTTCTTGTTAGAGATGCCCCCTGCATTTACCTGGCCAGCGCTCCTCCCAGGCCAGCCAAGTAATGAAAGTCAACAGAGTGCCTTCCCCTAGGAGGTTCACACCTCCCTTAGGATATACCCCATGTGAAGAGATAGATAGGTCTGGGCCTCTGAATTTACAAGGCCTAAAGCCCACCAGATAATTATCAAGCCCCTTCTATCAGGTTCTATTTGCCTCTCAATCAGAAAAATTACTTGTAGCTTAGACAGCACCTTTCTTAGCTCCTCTAATAATGACTCTGTCCTTTGTTCTAGGCCCTGTCTAGTGCACTTGGGCCTCATTCCTTTGCAATCATAACCTCTACTCTACCACCAATGGCTCTACTCCCAACCTGTGTGTACTGATGGTCCTCTTCCCCACTTAATGCTGTACAATTGTTCAAACCTGGTAAGTGCCACTCTATGGATCATTGGTTACTATCCTCACTCTGTCTTTTATGACCTTGTCTAAATATGATCAGAGTCGGTAAACTTGGAAGGTTTCCAATGGCTTGACAACACATGATGAAAGCCTAGGATGGTTAATGGTGCCATAAAATAGAGTGTCGATTTGTAGGGTCAACAACAGGAGCCACTGTGCACTTGCTCCTCATGTGGGATCTCCGTCCTTAATGTGCTGTACATTGTGATTTTATGCTATAACTAGTACTCAAACAGCATGTTTCACTTTGTGTTTCCATGTGGGTGCAAAGTGTTGAAATCTTTACTTCATATATACTAAATTGATCCTATGTATATAAAGAGAATTGTAAATGAATCTTGATGCAAATGAAAGGGGAGAGGGAGCGGTAGAGGGGAGGGTTGCGGGTGGGAAGGGAGTTATGGGAGGGGGAAGCCATTGTAATCGATAAGCTGCACACTGGAAATTTATATTCATTAAATAAAAGCTTATCCAGAAAACACAAACACAGAGGCTTTCACAATATTTCAGATTGAGTTAGCCAAAAGACAGCCATATATTTCTAGTTTCATCCAGTCATATGCGGACAAAGTGGTGTGGAATTCGTATGCAATGAACCAAAAAAATCAAAGTACAAATGGTTTTGGAGAAGAGCAAAGAATTTTCGTTAGGCAAGTGCATAAAATGTCATCTATACATACAAATATCATGTTTGTTTGCCGCAGTTCCTCTAGCTTTCTACCTAGAAAATATGAATGTGTAGAGTGGTGTCTCCATGTGGAACCAATTAATGTATCCAAGCTCAAAATAAAATATTCCCTGATAAAGAAAAACATTCAAAACAATAAAGTCCGTGGATAATATCCAGAAAACACAAACACAGAGGCTGTAGCAATATCTGGGAATGAGTTAGCCAAAAAGAAAACCGGATATTTCCGATTATAGTCAGTCATATCCGATAAACTGGTGTGGAATTCGTATGCAATGCACCGAGAAAATCACAGTAAAATTGGTTTTGGATGAAAGCAAAGTCTTTTTATTAGGCGAGTGCATAAAATGTCATCTACACAAACAGAAATATCCTGTTTGTTTGCCGCATTTCCTCTAGCTTTCTCCCTAGAAAATAAAAATATGTAGAGGTGGTGTCCCCATGATGAACCAATTACTGTATCCAAGCTAAAAATAAAATGTTCCCCGATAAAAAATATTCAAAACAATAAAGTGCATTTATAATACCCAGAAAACACAAATACAGAGGTTGTAGCAATATCTGGGATTGAGTTAGCCAAAACAAAACCAGATATTTCCGTTTTCATCCACTCATATCCGGACAAACTGGTGTGGAATTCGTATGCAATGGATCGAGAAAACCACAGTAAAAATGGTTTTGGAGAAAAGCAAAGTCTTTTCGTTAGGAAAGTGCATAAAATGTCATCTATACAAACAGAAATATCATGTTTGTTTGCCGCAGATCCTCCAGCTTTCTCCCTAGAAAATACGAATATATTTGAGCTGGTGTCTCCATGTGGAACCAATTAATGTATCCAAGCTCAAAATAAAATATTCCCTGATAAAGAAAAACATTCAAAACAATAAAGTCCGTGGATAATATCCAGAAAACACAAACACAGAGGCTGTAGCGATATCTGGGAATGAGTTAGCCAAAAAGAAACCGGATATTTCCGATTTCAGTCAGTCATATCCGGTATACTGGTGTGGAATTCGTATGCAATGCACCAAGAAAATCACAGTAAAATTGGTTTTGGATGAAAGCAAAGTCTTTTTGTTAGGCGAGTGCATAAAATGTCATCTACACAAACAGAAATATCCTGTTTGTTTGCCACAGTTCCTCTAGCTTTCTCCCTAGAAAATAAAAATATGTAGAGGTGGTGTCTCCATGTGGAACCAATTACTGGATCCAAGCTGAAAGTAAAATGTTCCCCGATAAAAAATTTTAAAAACAATAAAGCCCATGGATAATATCCGGAAAACACAAACACAGATTCTTTCACAATATTTGGGATTGAGTTAGCCAAAACAAAACCTGATATTTCAGTTTTCAACCAGTCACATCCGTACAATGTGTTGTGGAATTCGTATGCAATGGACCAAGAAAATCACAGTAAAAATGGTTTTGGAGAGAAGCAAAGTCTTTTCGTTAGGCAAGTGCATAAAATGTCATCTATACAAACAGAAATATCATGTTTGTTTGCCACAGTTCCTCTAGCTTTCTTTCTAGAAAATAGGAATGTTTAGTGCTGGTGTCTCCATTTTGAATCAATTAATGTTTCCAAGCACAAAATTAAATGTTACCCGATAAAAAATATTCAAAATAATAAAGCCCCTGGATAATATCAGGAATACACATACACAGAGGTTTTAGCAATATCTCGGATTGATTTAGCCAAAACAAAACGGGATATTTCCGGTTTCTTCCAGTCATATCCGGACAAACTGGCGTGGAATTCGTATGCAATGGAACAAGAAAATCACAGTAAAAATGGTTTTGGAGGAAAGCAAAGTCTTTTCGTTAGGCAAGTGCATGAAATGTCATCTATACAAACAGAAATATCAGGTTTGTTTGCCGCAGTTCCTTTAGCTTTCTCTTTAGAAAATACGAATGTGTAGAGCTGGTGTCTCGATGTGGAACCAATTAGTGTTTCCAAAACAAAATTAAATGTTCCCTGAAAAAAAATTCATAAAAAATAAAGCCCGTGGATAATATCAGTAATACACAAACACAGAGGCTTTCACAATATTTCGGATTGAGTTAGCCAAAACACAACCCGATATTTCTGGTTTCATCCAGTCATATCCAGACAAAGTGGTGTGGAATTCATATGCAATGGACCGAGAAAATCACAGTAAAAATGGTTTTGGAGAAAAGCAAAGTCTTTTCGTTAGGCAAGTGCATAAAATGTCATCTATACGAAAAGAAATATCAGGTTTGTTTGCCCCAGTTCCTCTAGCTTACTCCTTAGAAAATACGAATGTGCAGAGCTGGTGTCTCCATGTGGAAACATTACTGTATCCAAGCTCAAAATTATATGTTCCCTGATAAAAATACATTCAAAACAATAAAGTCTGTGGATAATATCAGGAATACACAAACACAGAGTCTGTAGCAATATCTGGGATTGAGTGAGCCAAAACACAACCGTATATTTCTGTTTTCATCCAGTCATATCCGGACAAACTGGTATGGAATTCGTATGCAATGGACCGAGAAAATCACAGTAAAAATGGTTTTGGAGAAAAGCAAAGTCTTTTCGTTAGGCAAGTGGTTAAAATGTCATCTATATAAACAGAAATATCATGTTTGTGTGGTACAGTTCCTCTAGCTTTCTCCCTGGAAAATACGAATGTGTACAGCTACTGTCTCCATGTGGAAACAATTAGTGATTCTCTTCAAAATTAAATGTTCCCTGATAAAAGACAATCAAAACAATAAAGTCTGTGGATAATATCAGGAACACTCAAACACAGAGGCTTTCACAATATTTCAGATTGAGTTAATCAAAACACAACCGGATATTTCCGGTCTCATCCAGTCATAGCTGGACAAAGTGGTGTGGAATTCGTATGCAATGGACCGAGAAAATCAGAGTAAAAATGGTTGTGGAGAAAAGCAAAGTCTTTTCGTTAGGCAAGTGCATAAAATGTCATTAACACAAACAGAAATATCCTGTTTGTTTGCCGCAGTTCCTCTAGCTTTCTCCCTAGAAATTACAAATGTGTAGAGCTGGTGTTCCCATGATGAACAAATTAGTGTTTCAACGGTATAAAATTAAATGTTCCCTGTAAAAATATTGAAAACAATAAGTCCATCGATAATATCCAGAAACCACAAACACAGAGGCTGTAGCAATATTTTGGATTGAGTTAGCCAAAACACAACCAGATATTTCTGGTTTCATCCAGTCATATCCAGGCAAACTGGTGTGGAATTCGTATGCAATGGACCGAGAAAATCACAGTAAAAATGGATTTTGAGAAAAGCAAAGTCTGTTCGTTAGGCAAGTGCACAAAATGTCATCTACACAAACAAAAATATCATGTTCGTTTGCCCCAGTTCCTCTAGCTTTCTCCCTAGAAAATAGGAATGTGTAGAGCTGGTGTCCATGTGGAACAAATTATTGTTTCTACGGTACAACATAAAATGCTCCCTGATAAAAACATTCAAAACAATAAAGTCCCTCGGTAATATCCAGAAAACACAAACTCAGAGGCTGTAGCAATATTTTGGATTGAGTTAGCCAAAACACAACCGGATAATTCTGATTTCATCAATCATATCTGGTAAACTGGTATGGAATTCATTTGCAATGGACCGAGAAAATCACAGTAAAAATCGTGTTGGAGAGAAGCAAAGTCTTTTAGTTAGGCAACTGCATAAAATATCATCTATACAAACAGAAATATCATGTTTGTTTGTCGCAGTTCCTCTAGCTTTTTCCCTAGAAAATACAAATATTTAGAGGTGCTTTCTCCACGTGGAACCAATTAAAGTATCCATGCTGAAAATAAAATGTTCCCCGATAAAAAATTTTCAAAACAATAAAGCCCGTGGATAATATCCGGAAAACACAAACACAGATGCTTTCACAATATTTGGGATTGAGTTAGCCAAAACACAACCTGATATTTCTGTTTTCAACCAGTCACATCCGGACAATGTGTTGTGGAATTCGTATGCAATGGACCGAGAAAATCACAGAAAAATGGTTTTGGAGAGAAGCAAAGTCTTTTCGTTAGGCAAGTGCATAAAATCTCATCTATACAAACAGAAATATCATGTTTGTTTGCCGCAGTTCCTTTAGCTTTCTCCCTAGAAAATACGAATGTGTAGAGCTGGTGTCTCGATGTGGAACCAAATAGTGTTTCCAAAAACAAAATTAAATATTCCCTGAAAAAAACATTCATAAAAAATAATGTCCGTGGATAATATCAGTAATACACAAACACAGAGGCTTTCACAATATTTCGGATTGAGTGAGCCAAAACACAACCGGATATTTCTGGTTTCATCCAGTCATATCCGGACAAAGTGGTGTGGAATTCGTATGCAATGGACCGAGATAATCACATTAAAAATGGTTTTGGAGAAAAGCAAAGTCTTTTAATTAGGCAAGTGCATAAAATATCATCTATAAAAACAGAAATATCATGTTTGTTTGCCACAGTTCCTCTAGCATTCTCCATAGAAAATACGAATGTGTAAAGCTGGTGTCTCCATGTGGAAACAATTAGTGTTTCGCAGGACAAATTAAATGTTCCCTGATAAAAGATATTGAAAACAACAAATTCTGTGGATATTATCAGGAATACACAAACACGGAGGCTATAGCAATATCAGGGATTCAGGTAGCCAAATCACAACCTGATATTTCTGGTTTCATCCAGTCATATCAGGACAAACTGGTGTGGAATTCGTATGCAGTGGACCGAGAAAATCACAGCAAAAATGGTTTTGGAGAAAAGCAAAGTCTTTTGGTTAGGCAAGTGCATAAAACGTCATCTATACAAACAGAAATATCATGTTTGTTTGCCGCAGATCCCCCAGCTTTCTCCCTAGAATATAGGAATATATTTGAGCTGGTGTCTCCATGTGGAACCAATTAATGTATCCAAGCTCAAAATAAAATATTCCCTGATAAAGAAAAACATCCAAAACAATAAAGTCCGTGGATAATATCCAGAAAACAGAAACACAGAGGCTGTAGCAATATCTGGGAATGAGTTAGCCAAAAAGAAAACCGGATATTTCCGATTTCAGTCATATCCGATAAACTGGTGTGGAATTCGTATGCAATGCACGGAGAAAATCACAGTAAAAATGGTTTTGGATGAAAGCAAAGTCTTTTCGTTAGGCGAGTGCATAAAATGTCATCTACACAAACAGAAATATCTTGTTTGTTTGCCGCAGTTCCTCTAGCTTTCTCCCTAGAAAATAAAAATATGTAGAGGTGGTGTCTCCATGTGGAACCAATTACTGGATCCAAGCTGAAAATAAAATGTTCCCCGATAAAAAATTTTAAAAACAATAAATCCCATGGATAATATCCGGAAAACACAAACACAGTGGCTTTCACAATATTTCGGATTGAGTTAGCCAAAACACAAACAGATATTTCTGGTTTCAACCAGTCACATCCGGACAATGTGTTGTGGAATTCGTATGCAATGGACAAAGAAAATCACAGTAAAAATGGTTTTGGAGAGAAGCAAAGTCTTTTCGTTAGGCAAGTGCATAAAATGTCATCTATACAAACAGAAATATCATGTTTGTTTGCCACAGTTCCTCAAGCTTTCTTTCTAGAAAATACGAATGTTTAGTGCTGGTGTCTCCATTTTGAATCAATTAATGTTTCCAAGCAAAAAATTAAATGTTACCCGATAAAAAATATTCAAAATAATAAAGCCCTGGATAATATCAGGAATACACATACACAGAGGTTTTAGCAATATCTTGGATTGATTTAGCCAAAACACAACCGGATATTTACGGTTTCATCCAGTCATATCCGGACAAACTGGCGTGGAATTCGTATGCAATGGAACAAGAAAATCACAGTAAAAATGGTTATGGAGGAAAGCAAAGTCTTTTCGTTAGGCAAGTGCATGAAATGTCATCTATACAAACAGAAATATCATGTTTGTTTGCCGCAGTTCCTTTAGCTTTCTCTTTAGAAAATACGAATGTGTAGAGCTGGTGTCTCGATGTGGAACCAATTAGTGTTTCCAAAACAAAATTAAATGTTCCCTGAAAAAACATTCATAAAAAATAAAGCCCGTGGATAATATCAGTAATACACAAACACAGAGGCTTTCACAATATTTTGGATTGAGTTAGCCAAAACACAACCCGATATTTCTGGTTTCATCCAGTCATATCCGGACAAAGTGGTGTGGAATTCGTATGCAATGGACCGAGAAAATCTCAGTAAAAATGGTTTTGGAGAAAAGCAAAGTCTTTTCGTTAGGCAAGTGCATAAAATGTCATTAACACAAACAGAAATATCCTGTTTGTTTGCCGCAGTTCCTCTAGCTTTCTCCCTAGAAATTACGAATGTGTAGAGCTGGTGTTCCCATGATGAACGAATTAGTGTTTCTACGGTATAAAATTAAATGTTCCCTGTAAAAATATTGAAAACAATAAGTCCATCGATAATATCCAGAAAACACAAACACAGAGGCTATAGCAATATTTTGGATTGAGTTACCCAAAACACAACCAGATATTTCTGGTTTCATCCAGTCATATCCAGACAAAGTGGTGAAAGAATTCGTATGCAATGGACCGAGAAAATCACAGTAAAAATGGTTTTGGAGAAAAGCAAAGTCTTTTCCTTAGGCAAGTGCACAAAATGTCATCTACACAAACAGAAATATCATGTTTGTTTGCCGCAGTTCCTCTAGTTTTCTCCCTAGAAAACACGAATTTGTAGAGCTGGTGTCCCTATGATGAACCAATTAGTGTTTCTACAGTACAAAATTAAATATTCCCTAATAAAAGCATTCAAAACAATAAAGTACGTTGATTATATCCAGAAAACACAAACACAGAGGCTATAGCAATATTTCAGATTGAGTTAGCCAAAACACAAACAGATATTTCTGCTTTCATCCAGTCATATGTGGACCAAGTTTTGTGGAATTCATATGCAATGGACAGAGAAATTCACAGTACAAATGGTTTTGGAGAAAAGCAAAGTCTTTTCGTTAGGCAAGTGCATAAAATCTCATAGATATAAACAGAAATATCATGTTTGTTTGCCGCAGTTCCTCTAGCTTTCTCCCTAGAAAATACGAATGTGTAGAGCTGGTGTCTCCATGTGGAAACAATTAGTGTTTCAACGGTACAAAATTAAATGTTCCCTGATAAAAAAATTCAAAACAATAAATTCTCTGGAAAATGTCAGGAATACACAAACACAAAGGCTGTAGCAATATCTGGGATTGAGTTAGCCAAAACCAAACTGGATATTTCCGGTTTCATCCAGTCATATTCGGACAAACTGGTGTGGAATTCATATGTAATGGACCGAGAAAATCACAGTAAAACTGGAGAAAAGCAAAGTCTTTTCGTTAGCCAAATGCATAAAATGTCATCTACACAAACAGAAATATCAGGTTTGTTTGCCGCAGTTCCTCTAGCTTTCTCCCTAGGAACTACGAATATATTTCAGCTTGTGTCTCCATGTGGAACCAATTACTGTATCCAAGCAAAATAAAATCTTTCCCAATTTAAAAAAACTTTTAAAACAATAAACTCTGTGGATAATATCAGGAATACACAAACACAGAGGCTGTAGGAATATCTGGGATTGAGTTAGCCAAAACAAAACTGGATATTTCCGGTTTCATCCAGTCATATCCGGACAAACTGGTGTGGAATTCGTATGTAATGGACCGAGAAAATCACAGTAAAACTGGTTTTGGAGAAAAGCAAAGTCTTTCAGTTAGGCAAATGCATAAAATGTCATCTACACAAACAGAAATATCAGGTTTGTTTGCCGCAGTTCCTCTAGCTTTCTCCCTAGAAACTACGAATATATTTCAGCTTGTGTCTCCAAGTGGAACCAATTACTGTATCCAAGCAAAAATAAAATCTTTCCCAATTTAAAAAAACTTTTAAAACAATAAACTCTGTGGATAATATCAGGAATACACAAACACAGAGGCTGTAGCAATATCTGGGGTTTAGTTAGCCAAAAAAAAAAAAAAAAAGGATATTTCCGGTTTCATCCAGTCATATCCAGACAAACTGGTGAGGGATTCCAATGCAATGGACCGAGAAAATCACAATAAAAGTTGTTTTGGAGAAAAGCAATGTCTTTTCGTTAGGCAAGTGCATAAAATGTCATCTATACAAAAAGAAATATCAGGTTTGTTTGCTGCAGTTCCTCTAGCTTTCTCCATAGAAAATACGAATGCTTAGAGCTGGTGTTCCCATGATGAACCAATTAGTGATTCTATGGTACAAAATTAAATGTTCCCTGATAAAAACATTCAAAACAATAAAATCCATTCATAATATCTTGAAAACACAAACACAGAATCTTTCACAATATTTCGGATTGAGTTAGCCAAAACACAACCAGATATTTCTGGTTTCATCCAGTCATATCCGGACAAAGTGGTGTGGAATTTGTATGCAATGGACCGAGAAAATCTCAGTAAAAATGGTTTTGGAGAAAAGCAAAGATTTTCCTTAGGCCAGAGCATAAAATGTCATCTATACAAACAGAAATATGATGTTTGTTTGCTGCTGATCCTCTAGCTTTCTACCTAGAAAATACGAATACTTAGAGCTGGGGTCTCCATGTGGAAACAATTACTCTATCCAAGCTCAAAATAATATGTTCCCCGATGAAAAACATTCAAAACAATAAATCCCGTTGATAATATCCAGAAAACACAAACACAGAGGCTGTAGCAATATCTGGGATTGAGTGAGCCAAAACACAACCATATATTTCTGTTTTCATCCAGTCATATCCGGACAAACTGGTATGGAATTCGTATGCAATGGACCGAGAAAATCACAGTACAAATGGTTTTGGAGAAAAGCAAAGTCTTTTCGTTAGGCAAGTGGATAAAATGTCATCTATACAAACAGAAATATCATGTTTGTGTGGTACAGTTCCTCTAGCTTTCTCCCTGGAAAATACGAATGTGTACAGCTACTGTCTCCATGTGGAAACAATTAGTGTTTCCCTTCAAAATTAAATGTTCCCTGATAAAAGACATTCAAAACTATAAAGTCTGTGGATAATATCAGGAACACTCAAACACAGAGGCTTTCACAATATTTTGGATTGAGTTAACCAAAACACAACCGGATATATCCGGTTTCATCCAGTCATAGCCGGACAAAGTGGTGTGGAATTCGTATGCAATGGACCGAGAAAATCAGAGTAAAAATGGTTGTGGAGAAAAGCAAAGTCTTTCGTTAGGCAAGTGGATAAAATGTCATCTATACAAACAGAAATATCATGTTTGTTTGGTACAGTTCCTCTAGCTTTCTCCCTGGAAAATACGAATGTGTACAGCTACTGTCTACATGTGGAAACAATTAGTGTTTTCCTTCAAAATTAAATGTTCCCTGATAAAAGACATTCAAAACAATAAAGTCTGTGGATAATATCAGGAACACTCAAACACAGAGGCTTTCACAATATTTTGGATTGAGTTAACCAAAACAAACCGGATATATCCGGTTTCATCCAGTCATAGCCGGACAAAGTGGTGTGGAATTCGTATGCAATGGACCGAGAAAATCAGAGTAAAAATGGTTGTGGAGAAAAGCAAAGTCTTTTCATTAGGCAAGTGCAAAAATGTCATCTATACAAACAGAAATATCATGTTTGCTTGCTGCAGTTCCTCTAGCTTTCTCCCTAGAAAATATGAATATGTAGAGCTGGTGTCCCCTTGATGAACCAATTAGTGTTTCAAGGGTACCAAATTAAATGTTCCCTGATAAAAAATATTCAAAAAAATAAAGTCCATCGATAATATCCAGAAAACACATACACAGAAGCTTTCACATTATTTCGGATTTAGTTAGCCAAAACAAAACTAGATATTTCCAGATTCATCCAGTCATATCCGGAGAAACTGGTGTGGAATTCATATGAAGTGTACCAAGAAAATGCAGAAAAATTGTTTTGGAGAAAAGCAAAGTCTTTTCGTTAGGCAAGTGCGTAAAATGTCATCTATAAAAACAGAAATATCATGTTTGTTTGCTGCAGTTCCTCTAGCTTTCTCCCTAGAAAATACGAATGCTTAGAGCTGGTGTTCCCATGATGAACCAATTAGTGATTCTATGGTACAAAATTAAATGTTCCCTGATAAAAACATTCAAAACAATAAAATCCATTCATAATATCTTGAAAACACAAACACAGAATCTTTCACAATATTTCGGATTGAGTTAGCCAAAACACAACCAGATATTTCTGGTTTCATCCAGTCATATCCGGACAAAGTGGTGTGGAATTCGTATGCAATGGACCAAGAAAATCTCAGTAAAAATGGTTTTTCGAGAAAAGCAAAGTCCTTTCCTTAGGCAAGAGCATAAAATGTCATCTATACAAACAGAAATATGATGTTTGTTTGCCGCTGATCCTCTAGCTTTCTACCTAGAAAATACGAATACTTAGAGCTGGGGTCTCCATGTGGAAACAATTACTCTATCCAAGCTCAAAATAATATGTTCCCCGATGAAAAACATTCAAAACAATAAATCCCGTTGATAATATCCAGAAAACACAAACACAGAGGCTGTAGCAATATCTGGGATTGAGTGAGCCAAAACAAAACTAGATATTTCTGTTTTCACCCAGTCATATCTGGACAAACTGGTGTGGAATTCGTATGCAATGGACCGAGAAAATCACAGTAAAAATGGTTTTGGAGAAAAGCAAAGATTTTCCTTAGGCAAGAGCATAAAATGTCATCTATACAAACAGAAATATAATGTTTGCTTGCCGCAGATCCTCTAGCTTTCTACCTAGAAAATATGAATACGTAGAACTGGGGTCTCCATGTGGAAACAATTACTCTATCCAGGCTGATAAAAATATGTTCCCCGATGAAAAACATTCAAATCAATAAATCCCGTTGATAATATCCGGAAAACACAAACACAGATGCTGTAGCAATATCTGGGATTGAGTTAGCCAAAACAAAACCAGATATTTCCGGTTTCATCCAGTCAATCTGGAGAACGGGTGTGGAATTCGTATGCAATGGACCGAGAAAATCACAGTAAAAATGGTTTTGGAGAAAAGCAAAGGCTTTTCGTTAGGCAAGTGCATAAAATGTCATCTATACAAACAGAAATATCATGTTTGCTTGCTGCAGTTCCTCTAGCTTTCTCCCTAGAAAATATGAATATGTAGAGCTGGTGTCCCCATGATGAACCAATTAGTGTTTCAATGGTACCAAATTAAATGTTCCCTGATAAAAAATATTCAAAACAATAAAGTCCATCGATAATATCCAGAAAACACATACACAGAAGCTTTCACATTATTTCGGATTTAGTTAGCCAAAACAAAACTGGATATTTCCGGATTCATCCAGTCATATCCGGAGAAACTGGTGTGGAATTCATATGAAGTGTACCAAGAAAATGCAGAAAAATTGTTTTGGAGAAAAGCAAAGTCTTTTCGTTAGGCAAGTGTGTAAAATGTCATCTATACAAACAGAAATATCATGTTTGTTTGCTGCAGTTCCTCTAGCTTTCTCCCTAGAAAATACGAATGCTTAGAGCTGGTGTTCCCATGATGAACCAATTAGTGATTCTATGGTACAAAATTAAATGTTCCCTGATAAAAACATTCAAAACAATAAAATCCATTCATAATATCTTGAAAACACAAACACAGAATCTTTCACAATATTTCGGATTGAGTTAGCCAAAACACAACCAGATATTTCTGGTTTCATCCAGTCATATCCGGACAAAGTGGTGTGGAATTCGTATGCAATGGACCAAGAAAATCTCAGTAAAAATGGTTTTTCCAGAAAAGCAAAGTCCTTTCCTTAGGCAAGAGCATAAAATGTCATCTATACAAACAGAAATATGATGTTTGTTTGCCGCTGATCCTCTAGCTTTCTACCTAGAAAATACGAATACTTAGAGCTGGGGTCTCCATGTGGAAACAATTACTCTATCCAAGCTCAAAATAATATGTTCCCCGATGAAAAACATTCAAAACAATAAATCCCGTTGATAATATCCAGAAAACACAAACACAGAGGCTGTAGCAATATCTGGGATTGAGTGAGCCAAAACACAACCATATATTTCTGTTTTCATCCAGTCATATCCGGACAAACTGGTATGGAATTCGTATGCAATGGACCGAGAAAATCACAGTACAAATGGTTTTGGAGAAAAGCAAAGTCTTTTCGTTAGGCAAGTGGATAAAATGTCATCTATACAAACAGAAATATCATGTTTGTGTGGTTCAGTTCCTCTAGCTTTCTCCCTGGAAAATACGAATGTGTACAGCTACTGTCTCCATGTGGAAACAATTAGTGTTTCCCTTCAAAATTAAATGTTCCCTGATAAAAGACATTCAAAACAATAAAGTCTGTGGATAATATCAGGAACACTCAAACACAGAGGCTTTCACAATATTTTGGATTGAGTTAACCAAAACACAACCGGATATATCCGGTTTCATCCAGTCATAGCCGGACAAAGTGGTGTGGAATTCGTATGCAATGGACCGAGAAAATCAGAGTAAAAATGGTTGTGGAGAAAAGCAAAGTCTTTCGTTAGGCAAGTGGATAAAATGTCATCTATACAAACAGAAATATCATGTTTGTTTGGTACAGTTCCTCTAGCTTTCTCCCTGGAAAATACGAATGTGTACAGCTACTGTCTACATGTGGAAACAATTAGTGTTTTCCTTCAAAATTAAATGTTCCCTGATAAAAGACATTCAAAACAATAAAGTCTGTGGATAATATCAGGAACACTCAAACACAGAGGCTTTCACAATATTTTGGATTGAGTTAACCAAAACAAACCGGATATATCCGGTTTCATCCAGTCATAGCCGGACAAAGTGGTGTGGAATTCGTATGCAATGGACCGAGAAAATCAGAGTAAAAATGGTTGTGGAGAAAAGCAAAGTCTTTTCATTAGGCAAGTGCAAAAATGTCATCTATACAAACAGAAATATCATGTTTGCTTGCTGCAGTTCCTCTAGCTTTCTCCCTAGAAAATATGAATATGTAGAGCTGGTGTCCCCTTGATGAACCAATTAGTGTTTCAAGGGTACCAAATTAAATGTTCCCTGATAAAAAATATTCAAAAAAATAAAGTCCATCGATAATATCCAGAAAACACATACACAGAAGCTTTCACATTATTTCGGATTTAGTTAGCCAAAACAAAACTAGATATTTCCAGATTCATCCAGTCATATCCGGAGAAACTGGTGTGGAATTCATATGAAGTGTACCAAGAAAATGCAGAAAAATTGTTTTGGAGAAAAGCAAAGTCTTTTCGTTAGGCAAGTGCGTAAAATGTCATCTATACAAACAGAAATATCATGTTTGTTTGCTGCAGTTCCTCTAGCTTTCTCCCTAGAAAATACGAATGCTTAGAGCTGGTGTTCCCATGATGAACCAATTAGTGATTCTATGGTACAAAATTAAATGTTCCCTGATAAAAACATTCAAAACAATAAAATCCATTCATAATATCTTGAAAACACAAACCCAGAATCTTTCACAATATTTCGGATTGAGTTAGCCAAAACACAACCAGATATTTCTGGTTTCATCCAGTCATATCCGGACAAAGTGGTGTGGAATTCGTATGCAATGGACCAAGAAAATCTCAGTAAAAATGGTTTTTCGAGAAAAGCAAAGTCCTTTCCTTAGGCAAGAGCATAAAATGTCATCTATACAAACAGAAATATGATGTTTGTTTGCCGCTGATCCTCTAGCTTTCTACCTAGAAAATACGAATACTTAGAGCTGGGGTCTCCATGTGGAAACAATTACTCTATCCAAGCTCAAAATAATATGTTCCCCGATGAAAAACATTCAAAACAATAAATCCCGTTGATAATATCCAGAAAACACAAACACAGAGGCTGTAGCAATATCTGGGATTGAGTGAGCCAAAACAAAACTAGATATTTCTGTTTTCACCCAGTCAGATCTGGACAAACTGGTGTGGAATTCGTATGCAATGGACCGAGAAAATCACAGTAAAAATGGTTTTGGAGAAAAGCAAAGCCTTTTTGTTAGGCAAGTGCATAAAATGTCATCTATACAAACAGAAATATAATGTTTGCTTGCCGCAGATCCTCTAGCTTTCTACCTAGAAAATACGAATACGTAGAACTGGGGTCTCCATGTGGAAACAATTACTCTATCCAGGCTGATAAAAATATGTTCCCCGATGAAAAACATTCAAATCAATAAATCCCGTTGATAATATCCGGAAAACACAAACACAGATGCTGTAGCAATATCTGGGATTGAGTTAGCCAAAACAAAACCAGATATTTCCGGTTTCATCCAGTCAATCTGGAGAACGGGTGTGGAATTCGTATGCAATGGACCGAGAAAATCACAGTAAAAATGGTTTTGGAGAAAAGCAAAGGCTTTTCGTTAGGCAAGTGCATAAAATGTCATCTATACAAACAGAAATATCATGTTTGCTTGCTGCAGTTCCTCTAGCTTTCTCCCTAGAAAATATGAATATGTAGAGCTGGTGTCCCCATGATGAACCAATTAGTGTTTCAATGGTACCAAATTAAATGTTCCCTGATAAAAAATATTCAAAACAATAAAGTCCATCGATAATATCCAGAAAACACATACACAGAAGCTTTCACATTATTTCGGATTTAGTTAGCCAAAACAAAACTGGATATTTCCGGATTCATCCAGTCATATCCGGAGAAACTGGTGTGGAATTCATATGAAGTGTACCAAGAAAATGCAGAAAAATTGTTTTGGAGAAAAGCAAAGTCTTTTCGTTAGGCAAGTGTGTAAAATGTCATCTATACAAACAGAAATATCATGTTTGTTTGCTGCAGTTCCTCTAGCTTTCTCCATAGAAAATACGAATGCTTAGAGCTGGTGTTCCCATGATGAACCAATTAGTCATTCTATGGTACAAAATTAAATGTTCCCTGATAAAAACATTCAAAACAATAAAATCCATTCATAATATCTTGAAAACACAAACACAGAATCTTTCACAATATTTCGGATTGAGTTAGCCAAAACACAACCAGATATTTCTGGTTTCATCCAGTCATATCCGGACAAAGTGGTGTGGAATTTGTATGCAATGGACCGAGAAAATCTCAGTAAAAATGGTTTTGGAGAAAAGCAAAGATTTTCCTTAGGCAAGAGCATAAAATGTCATCTATACAAACAGAAATATGATGTTTGTTTGCTGCTGATCCTCTAGCTTTCTACCTAGAAAATACGAATACTTAGAGCTGGGGTCTCCATGTGGAAACAATTACTCTATCCAAGCTCAAAATAATATGTTCCCCGATGAAAAACATTCAAAACAATAAATCCCGTTGATAATATCCAGAAAACACAAACACAGAGGCTGTAGCAATATCTGGGATTGAGTGAGCCAAAACACAACCGTATATTTCTGTTTTCATCCAGTCATATCCGGACAAACTGGTATGGAATTCGTATGCAATGGACCGAGAAAATCACAGTACAAATGGTTTTGGAGAAAAGCAAAGTCTTTTCGTTAGGCAAGTGGATAAAATGTCATCTATACAAACAGAAATATCATGTTTGTGTGGTACAGTTCCTCTAGCTTTCTCCCTGGAAAATACGAATGTGTACAGCTACTGTCTCCATGTGGAAACAATTAGTGTTTCCCTTCAAAATTAAATGTTCCCTGATAAAAGACATTCAAAACAATAAAGTCTGTGGATAATATCAGGAACACTCAAACACAGCGGCTTTCACAATATTTTGGATTGAGTTAACCAAAACACAACCGGATATATCCGGTTTCATCCAGTCATAGCCGGACAAAGTGGTGTGGAATTCGTATGCAATGGACCGAGAAAATCAGAGTAAAAATGGTTGTGGAGAAAAGCAAAGTCTTTCGTTAGGCAAGTGGATAAAATGTCATCTATACAAACAGAAATATCATGTTTGTTTGGTACAGTTCCTCTAGCTTTCTCCCTGGAAAATACGAATGTGTACAGCTACTGTCTACATGTGGAAACAATTAGTGTTTTCCTTCAAAATTAAATGTTCCCTGATAAAAGACATTCAAAACAATAAAGTCTGTGGATAATATCAGGAACACTCAAACACAGAGGCTTTCACAATATTTTGGATTGAGTTAACCAAAACAAACCGGATATATCCGGTTTCATCCAGTCATAGCCGGACAAAGTGGTGTGGAATTCGTATGCAATGGACCGAGAAAATCAGAGTAAAAATGGTTGTGGAGAAAAGCAAAGTCTTTTCATTAGGCAAGTGCAAAAATGTCATCTATACAAACAGAAATATCATGTTTGCTTGCTGCAGTTCCTCTAGCTTTCTCCCTAGAAAATATGAATATGTAGAGCTGGTGTCCCCTTGATGAACCAATTAGTGTTTCAAGGGTACCAAATTAAATGTTCCCTGATAAAAAATATTCAAAAAAATAAAGTCCATCGATAATATCCAGAAAACACATACACAGAAGCTTTCACATTATTTCGGATTTAGTTAGCCAAAACAAAACTAGATATTTCCAGATTCATCCAGTCATATCCGGAGAAACTGGTGTGGAATTCATATGAAGTGTACCAAGAAAATGCAGAAAAATTGTTTTGGAGAAAAGCAAAGTCTTTTCGTTAGGCAAGTACGTAAAATGTCATCTATACAAACAGAAATATCATGTTTGTTTGCTGCAGTTCCTCTAGCTTTCTCCCTAGAAAATACGAATGCTTAGAGCTGGTGTTCCCATGATGAACCAATTAGTGATTCTATGGTACAAAATTAAATGTTCCCTGATAAAAACATTCAAAACAATAAAATCCATTCATAATATCTTGAAAACACAAACCCAGAATCTTTCACAATATTTCGGATTGAGTTAGCCAAAACACAACCAGATATTTCTGGTTTCATCCAGTCATATCCGGACAAAGTGGTGTGGAATTCGTATGCAATGGACCAAGAAAATCTCAGTAAAAATGGTTTTTCGAGAAAAGCAAAGTCCTTTCCTTAGGCAAGAGCATAAAATGTCATCTATACAAACAGAAATATGATGTTTGTTTGCCGCTGATCCTCTAGCTTTCTACCTAGAAAATACGAATACTTAGAGCTGGGGTCTCCATGTGGAAACAATTACTCTATCCAAGCTCAAAATAATATGTTCCCCGATGAAAAACATTCAAAATAATAAATCCCGTTGATAATATCCAGAAAACACAAACACAGAGGCTGTAGCAATATCTGGGATTGAGTGAGCCAAAACAAAACTAGATATTTCTGTTTTCACCCAGTCATATCTGGACAAACTGGTGTGGAATTCGTATGCAATGGACCGAGAAAATCACAGTAAAAATGGTTTTGGAGAAAAGCAAAGCCTTTTTGTTAGGCAAGTGCATAAAATGTCATCTATACAAACAGAAATATAATGTTTGCTTGCCGCAGATCCTCTAGCTTTCTACCTAGAAAATACGAATACGTAGAACTGGGGTCTCCATGTGGAAACAATTACTCTATCCAGGCTGATAAAAATATGTTCCCCGATGAAAAACATTCAAATCAATAAATCCCGTTGATAATATCCGGAAAACACAAACACAGATGCTGTAGCAATATCTGGGATTGAGTTAGCCAAAACAAAACCAGATATTTCCGGTTTCATCCAGTCAATCTGGAGAACGGGTGTGGAATTCGTATGCAATGGACCGAGAAAATCACAGTAAAAATGGTTTTGGAGAAAAGCAAAGGCTTTTTGTTAGGCAAGTGCATAAAATGTCATCTATACAAACAGAAATATCATGTTTGCTTGCTGCAGTTCCTCTAGCTTTCTCCCTAGAAAATATGAATATGTAGAGCTGGTGTCCCCATGATGAACCAATTAGTGTTTCAATGGTACCAAATTAAATGTTCCCTGATAAAAAATATTCAAAACAATAAAGTCCATCGATAATATCCAGAAAACACATACACAGAAGCTTTCACTTTATTTCGGATTTAGTTAGCCAAAACAAAACTGGATATTTCCGGATTCATCCAGTCATATCCGGAGAAACTGGTGTGGAATTCATATGAAGTGTACCAAGAAAATGCAGAAAAATTGTTTTGGAGAAAAGCAAAGTCTTTTCGTTAGGCAAGTGCATAAAATGTCATCTATACAAACAGAAATATCATGTTTGTTTGCTGCAGTTCCTCTAGCTTTCTCCCTAGAAAATACGAATGCTTAGAGCTGGTGTTCCCATGATGAACCAATTAGTGATTCTATGGTACAAAATTAAATGTTCCCTGATAAAAACATTCAAAACAATAAAATCCATTCATAATATCTTGAAAACACAAACACAGAATCTTTCACAATATTTCGGATTGAGTTAGCCAAAACACAACCAGATATTTCTGGTTTCATCCAGTCATATCCGGACAAAGTGGTGTGGAATTCGTATGCAATGGACCGAGAAAATCTCAGTAAAAATGGTTTTGGAGAAAAGCAAAGATTTTCCTTAGGCAAGAGCATAAAATGTCATCTATACAAACAGAAATATGATGTTTGTTTGCCACTGATCCTCTAGCTTTCTACCTAGAAAATACGAATACTTAGAGCTGGGGTCTCCATGTGGAAACAATTACTCTATCCAAGCTCAAAAAAATATGTTCCCCGATGAAAAACATTCAAAACAATAAATCCCGTTGATAATATCCAGAAAACACAAACACAGAGGCTGTAGCAATATCTGGGATTGAGTGAGCCAAAACACAACCGTATATTTCTGTTTTCATCCAGTCATATCCGGACAAACTGGTATGGAATTCGTATGCAATGGACCGAGAAAATCAGAGTAAAAATGGTTTTGGAGAAAAGCAAAGTCTTTTCGTTAGGCAAGTGGATAAAATGTCATCTATACAAACAGAAATATCATGTTTGTGTGGTACAGTTCCTCTAGCTTTCTCCCTGGAAAATACGAATGTGTACAGCTACTGTCTCCATGTGGAAACAATTAGTGTTTCCCTTCAAAATTAAATGTTCCCTGATAAAAGACATTCAAAACAATAAAGTCTGTGGATAATATCAGGAACACTCAAACACAGCGGCTTTCACAATATTTTGGATTGAGTTAACCAAAACACAACCGGATATATCCGGTTTCATCCAGTCATAGCCGGACAAAGTGGTGTGGAATTCGTATGCAATGGACCGAGAAAATCAGAGTAAAAATGGTTGTGGAGAAAAGCAAAGTCTTTCGTTAGGCAAGTGGATAAAATGTCATCTATACAAACAGAAATATCATGTTTGTTTGGTACAGTTCCTCTAGCTTTCTCCCTGGAAAATACGAATGTGTACAGCTACTGTCTACATGTGGAAACAATTAGTGTTTTCCTTCAAAATTAAATGTTCCCTGATAAAAGACATTCAAAACAATAAAGTCTGTTGATAATATCAGGAACACTCAAACACAGAGGCTTTCACAATATTTTGGATTGAGTTAACCAAAACAAACCGGATATATCCGGTTTCATCCAGTCATAGCCGGACAAAGTGGTGTGGAATTCGTATGCAATGGACCGAGAAAATCAGAGTAAAAATGGTTGTGGAGAAAAGCAAAGTCTTTTCATTAGGCAAGTGCAAAAATGTCATCTATACAAACAGAAATATCATGTTTGCTTGCTGCAGTTCCTCTAGCTTTCTCCCTAGAAAATATGAATATGTAGAGCTGGTGTCCCCTTGATGAACCAATTAGTGTTTCAAGGGTACCAAATTAAATGTTCCCTGATAAAAAATATTCAAAAAAATAAAGTCCATCGATAATATCCAGAAAACACATACACAGAAGCTTTCACATTATTTCGGATTTAGTTAGCCAAAACAAAACTAGATATTTCCAGATTCATCCAGTCATATCCGGAGAAACTGGTGTGGAATTCATATGAAGTGTACCAAGAAAATGCAGAAAAATTGTTTTGGAGAAAAGCAAAGTCTTTTCGTTAGGCAAGTGCGTAAAATGTCATCTATACAAACAGAAATATCATGTTTGTTTGCTGCAGTTCCTCTAGCTTTCTCCCTAGAAAATACGAATGCTTAGAGCTGGTGTTCCCATGATGAACCAATTAGTGATTCTATGGTACAAAATTAAATGTTCCCTGATAAAAACATTCAAAACAATAAAATCCATTCATAATATCTTGAAAACACAAACACAGAATCTTTCACAATATTTCGGATTGAGTTAGCCAAAACACAACCAGATATTTCTGGTTTCATCCAGTCATATCCGGACAAAGTGGTGTGGAATTTGTATGCAATGGACCGAGAAAATCTCAGTAAAAATGGTTTTGGAGAAAAGCAAAGATTTTCCTTAGGCAAGAGCATAAAATGTCATCTATACAAACAGAAATATGATGTTTGTTTGCCACTGATCCTCTAGCTTTCTACCTAGAAAATACGAATACTTGGAGCTGGGGTCTCCATGTGGAAACAATTACTCTATCCAAGCTCAAAATAATATGTTCCCCGATGAAAAACATTCAAAACAATAAATCCCGTTGATAATATCCAGAAAACACAAACACAGAGGCTGTAGCAATATCTGGGATTGAGTGAGCCAAAACACAACCGTATATTTCTGTTTTCATCCAGTCATATCCGGACAAACTGGTATGGAATTCGTATGCAATGGACCGAGAAAATCACAGTAAAAATGGTTTTGGAGAAAAGCAAAGTCTTTTCGTTAGGCAAGTGGATAAAATGTCATCTATACAAACAGAAATATCATGTTTGTGTGGTACAGTTCCTCTAGCTTTCTCCCTGGAAAATACGAATGTGTACAGCTACTGTCTCCATGTGGAAACAATTAGTGTTTCCCTTCAAAATTAAATGTTCCCTGATAAAAGACATTCAAAACTATAAAGTCTGTGGATAATATCAGGAACACTCAAACACAGAGGCTTTCACAATATTTTGGATTGAGTTAACCAAAACACAACCGGATATATCCGGTTTCATCCAGTCATAGCCGGACAAAGTGGTGTGGAATTCGTATGCAATGGACCGAGAAAATCAGAGTAAAAATGGTTGTGGAGAAAAGCAAAGTCTTTCGTTAGGCAAGTGGATAAAATGTCATCTATACAAACAGAAATATCATGTTTGTTTGGTACAGTTCCTCTAGCTTTCTCCCTGGAAAATACGAATGTGTACAGCTACTGTCTCCATGTGGAAACAATTAGTGTTTCCCTTCAAAATTAAATGTTCCCTGATAAAAGACATTCAAAACAATAAAGTCTGTGGATAATATCAGGAACACTCAAACACAGAGGCTTTCACAATATTTTGGATTGAGTTAACCAAAACAAACTGGTTATATCCGGTTTCATCCAGTCATAGCCGGACAAAGTGGTGTGGAATTCGTATGCAATGGACCGAGAAAATCAGAGTAAAAATGGTTGTGGAGAAAAGCAAAGTCTTTTCATTAGGCAAGTGCAAAAATGTCATCTATACAAACAGAAATATCATGTTTGCTTGCTGCAGTTCCTCTAGCTTTCTCCCTAGAAAATATGAATATGTAGAGCTGGTGTCCCCTTGATGAACCAATTAGTGTTTCAAGGGTACCAAATTAAATGTTCCCTGATAAAAAATATTCAAAAAAATAAAGTCCATCGATAATATCCAGAAAACACATACACAGTTGCTTTCACATTATTTCGGATTTAGTTAGCCAAAACAAAACTAGATATTTCCAGATTCATCCAGTCATATCCGGAGAAACTGGTGTGGAATTCATATGAAGTGTAACAAGAAAATGCAGAAAAATTGTTTTGGAGAAAAGCAAAGTCTTTTCGTTAGGCAAGTGCGTAAAATGTCATCTATACAAACAGAAATATCATGTTTGTTTGCTGCAGTTCCTCTAGCTTTCTCCCTAGAAAATACGAATGCTTAGAGCTGGTGTTCCCATGATGAACCAATTAGTGATTCTATGGTACAAAATTAAATGTTCCCTGATAAAAACATTCAAAACAATAAAATCCATTCATAATATCTTGAAAACACAAACACAGAATCTTTCACAATATTTCGGATTGAGTTAGCCAAAACACAACCAGATATTTCTGGTTTCATCCAGTCATATCCGGACAAAGTGGTGTGGAATTCGTATGCAATGGACCAAGAAAATCTCAGTAAAAATGGTTTTTCCAGAAAAGCAAAGTCCTTTCCTTAGGCAAGAGCATAAAATGTCATCTATACAAACAGAAATATGATGTTTGTTTGCCGCTGATCCTCTAGCTTTCTACCTAGAAAATACGAATACTTAGAGCTGGGGTCTCCATGTGGAAACAATTACTCTATCCAAGCTCAAAATAATATGTTCCCCGATGAAAAACATTCAAAACAATAAATCCCGTTGATAATATCCAGAAAACACAAACACAGAGGCTGTAGCAATATCTGGGATTGAGTGAGCCAAAACAAAACTAGATATTTCTGTTTTCTCCCAGTCAGATCTGGACAAACTGGTGTGGAATTCGTATGCAATGGACCGAGAAAATCACAGTAAAAATGGTTTTGGAGAAAAGCAAAGCCTTTTTGTTAGGCAAGTGCATAAAATGTCATCTATACAAACAGAAATATAATGTTTGCTTGCCGCAGATCCTCTAGCTTTCTACCTAGAAAATACGAATACGTAGAACTGGGGTCTCCATGTGGAAACAATTACTCTATCCAGGCTGATAAAAATATGTTCCCCGATGAAAAACATTCAAATCAATAAATCCCGTTGATAATATCCAGAAAACACAAACACAGATGCTGTAGCAATATCTGGGATTGAGTTAGCCAAAACAAAACCAGATATTTCCGGTTTCATCCAGTCAATCTGGAGAACGGGTGTGGAATTCGTATGCAATGGACCGAGAAAATCACAGTAAAAATGGTTTTGGAGAAAAGCAAAGGCTTTTTGTTAGGCAAGTGCATAAAATGTCATCTATACAAACAGAAATATCATGTTTGCTTGCTGCAGTTCCTCTAGCTTTCTCCCTAGAAAATATGAATATGTAGAGCTGGTGTCCCCATGATGAACCAATTAGTGTTTCAATGGTACCAAATTAAATGTTCCCTGATAAAAAATATTCAAAACAATAAAGTCCATCGATAATATCCAGAAAACACATACACAGAAGCTTTCACTTTATTTCGGATTTAGTTAGCCAAAACAAAACTGGATATTTCCGGATTCATCCAGTCATATCCGGAGAAACTGGTGTGGAATTCATATGAAGTGTACCAAGAAAATGCAGAAAAATTGTTTTGGAGAAAAGCAAAGTCTTTTCGTTAGGCAAGTGCGTAAAATGTCATCTATACAAACAGAAATATCATGTTTGTTTGCTGCAGTTCCTCTAGCTTTCTCCCTAGAAAATACGAATGCTTAGAGCTGGTGTTCCCATGATGAACCAATTAGTGATTCTATGGTACAAAATTAAATGTTCCCTGATAAAAACATTCAAAACAATAAAATCCATTCATAATATCTTGAAAACACAAACACAGAATCTTTCACAATATTTCGGATTGAGTTAGCCAAAACACAACCAGATATTTCTGGTTTCATCCAGTCATATCCGGAAAAAGTGGTGTGGAATTTGTATGCAATGGACCGAGAAAATCTCAGTAAAAATGGTTTTGGAGAAAAGCAAAGATTTTCCTTAGGCAAGAGCATAAAATGTCATCTATACAAACAGAAATATGATGTTTGTTTGCCACTGATCCTCTAGCTTTCTACCTAGAAAATACGAATACTTGGAGCTGGGGTCTCCATGTGGAAACAATTACTCTATCCAAGCTCAAAATAATATGTTCCCCGATGAAAAACATTCAAAACAATAAATCCCGTTGATAATATCCAGAAAACACAAACACAGAGGCTGTAGCAATATCTGGGATTGAGTGAGCCAAAACACAACCGTATATTTCTGTTTTCATCCAGTCATATCCGGACAAACTGGTATGGAATTCGTATGCAATGGACCGAGAAAATCACAGTAAAAATGGTTTTGGAGAAAAGCAAAGTCTTTTCGTTAGGCAAGTGGATAAAATGTCATCTATACAAACAGAAATATCATGTTTGTGTGGTACAGTTCCTCTAGCTTTCTCCCTGGAAAATACGAATGTGTACAGCTACTGTCTCCATGTGGAAACAATTAGTGTTTCCCTTCAAAATTAAATGTTCCCTGATAAAAGACATTCAAAACAATAAAGTCTGTGGATAATATCAGGAACACTCAAACACAGCGGCTTTCACAATATTTTGGATTGAGTTAACCAAAACACAACCGGATATATCCGGTTTCATCCAGTCATAGCCGGACAAAGTGGTGTGGAATTCGTATGCAATGGACCGAGAAAATCAGAGTAAAAATGGTTGTGGAGAAAAGCAAAGTCTTTCGTTAGGCAAGTGGATAAAATGTCATCTATACAAACAGAAATATCATGTTTGTTTGGTACAGTTCCTCTAGCTTTCTCCCTGGAAAATACGAATGTGTACAGCTACTGTCTCCATGTGGAAACAATTAGTGTTTCCCTTCAAAATTAAATGTTCCCTGATAAAAGACATTCAAAACAATAAAGTCTGTGGATAATATCAGGAACACTCAAACACAGAGGCTTTCACAATATTTTGGATTGAGTTAACCAAAACAAACTGGTTATATCCGGTTTCATCCAGTCATAGCCGGACAAAGTGGTGTGGAATTCGTATGCAATGGACCGAGAAAATCAGAGTAAAAATGGTTGTGGAGAAAAGCAAAGTCTTTTCATTAGGCAAGTGCAAAAATGTCATCTATACAAACAGAAATATCATGTTTGCTTGCTGCAGTTCCTCTAGCTTTCTCCCTAGAAAATATGAATATGTAGAGCTGGTGTCCCCTTGATGAACCAATTAGTGTTTCAAGGGTACCAAATTAAATGTTCCCTGATAAAAAATATTCAAAAAAATAAAGTCCATCGATAATATCCAGAAAACACATACACAGTTGCTTTCACATTATTTCGGATTTAGTTAGCCAAAACAAAACTAGATATTTCCAGATTCATCCAGTCATATCTGGAGAAACTGGTGTGGAATTCATATGAAGTGTACCAAGAAAATGCAGAAAAATTGTTTTGGAGAAAAGCAAAGTCTTTTCGTTAGGCAAGTGCTTAAATGTCATCTATACAAACAGAAATATCATGTTTGTTTGCTGCAGTTCCTCTAGCTTTCTCCCTAGAAAATACGAATGCTTAGAGCTGGTGTTCCCATGATGAACCAATTAGTGATTCTATGGTACAAAATTAAATGTTCCCTGATAAAAACATTCAAAACAATAAAATCCATTCATAATATCTTGAAAACACAAACACAGAATCTTTCACAATATTTCGGATTGAGTTAGCCAAAACACAACCAGATATTTCTGGTTTCATCCAGTCATATCCGGACAAAGTGGTGTGGAATTCGTATGCAATGGACCAAGAAAATCTCAGTAAAAATGGTTTTGGAGAAAAGCAAAGATTTTCCTTAGGCAAGAGCATAAAATGTCATCTATACAAACAGAAATATGATGTTTGTTTGCCGCTGATCCTCTAGCTTTCTACCTAGAAAATACGAATACTTAGAGCTGGGGTCTCCATGTGGAAACAATTACTCTATCCAAGCTCAAAATAATATGTTCCCCAATGAAAAACATTCAAAACAATAAATCCCATTGATAATATCCAGAAAACACAAACACAGAGGCTGTAGCAATATCTGGGATTGAGTGAGCCAAAACACAACCGTATATTTCTGTTTTCATCCAGTCATATCCGGACAAACTGGTATGGAATTCGTATGCAATGGACCGAGAAAATCACAGTAAAAATGGTTTTGGAGAAAAGCAAAGTCTTTTCGTTAGGCAAGTGGATAAAATGTCATCTATACAAACAGAAATATCATGTTTGTGTGGTTCAGTTCCTCTAGCTTTCTCCCTGGAAAATACGAATGTGTACAGCTACTGTCTCCATGTGGAAACAATTAGTGTTTCCCTTCAAAATTAAATGTTCCCTGATAAAAGACATTCAAAACAATAAAGTCTGTGGATAATATCAGGAACACTCAAACACAGAGGCTTTCACAATATTTTGGATTGAGTTAACCAAAACACAACCGGATATATCCGGTTTCATCCAGTCATAGCCGGACAAAGTGGTGTGGAATTCGTATGCAATGGACCGAGAAAATCAGAGTAAAAATGGTTGTGGAGAAAAGCAAAGTCTTTCATTAGGCAAGTGGATAAAATGTCATCTATACAAACAGAAATATCATGTTTGTTTGGTACAGTTCCTCTAGCTTTCTCCCTGGAAAATACGAATGTGTACAGCTACTGTCTCCATGTGGAAACAATTAGTGTTTCCCTTCAAAATTAAATGTTCCCTGATAAAAGACATTCAAAACAATAAAGTCTGTGGATAGTATCAGGAACACTCAAACACAGAGGCTTTCACAATATTTTGGATTGAGTTAACCAAAACAAACCGGTTATATCCGGTTTCATCCAGTCATAGCCGGACAAAGTGGTGTGGAATTCGTATGCAATGGACCGAGAAAATCAGAGTAAAAATGGTTGTGGAGAAAAGCAAAGTCTTTTCATTAGGCAAGTGCAAAAATGTCATCTATACAAACAGAAATATCATGTTTGCTTGCTGCAGTTCCTCTAGCTTTCTCCCTAGAAAATATGAATATGTAGAGCTGGTGTCCCCTTGATGAACCAATTAGTGTTTCAAGGGTACCAAATTAAATGTTCCCTGATAAAAAATATTCAAAAAAATAAAGTCCATCGATAATATCCAGAAAACACATACACAGAAGCTTTCACATTATTTCGGATTTAGTTAGCCAAAACAAAACTAGATATTTCCGGATTCATCCAGTCATATCCGGAGAAACTGGTGTGGAATTCATATGAAGTGTACCAAGAAAATGCAGAAAAATTGTTTTGGAGAAAAGCAAAGTCTTTTCGTTAGGCAAGTGCGTAAAATGTCATCTATACAAACAGAAATATCATGTTTGTTTGCTGCAGTTCCTCTAGCTTTCTCCCTAGAAAATACGAATGCTTAGAGCTGGTGTTCCCATGATGAACCAATTAGTGATTCTATGGTACAAAATTAAATGTTCCCTGATAAAAACATTCAAAACAATAAAATCCATTCATAATATCTTGAAAACACAAACACAGAATCTTTCACAATATTTCGGATTGAGTTAGCCAAAACACAACCAGATATTTCTGGTTTCATCCAGTCATATCCGGACAAAGTGGTGTGGAATTCGTATGCAATGGACCAAGAAAATCTCAGTAAAAATGGTTTTGGAGAAAAGCAAAGATTTTCCTTAGGCAAGAGCATAAAATGTCATCTATACAAACAGAAATATGATGTTTGTTTGCCGCTGATCCTCTAGCTTTCTACCTAGAAAATACGAATACTTAGAGCTGGGGTCTCCATGTGGAAACAATTACTCTATCCAAGCTCAAAATAATATGTTCCCCGATGAAAAACATTCAAAACAATAAATCCCGTTGATAATATCCAGAAAACACAAACACAGAGGCTGTAGCAATATCTGGGATTGAGTGAGCCAAAACAAAACTAGATATTTCTGTTTTCACCCAGTCATATCTGGACAAACTGGTGTGGAATTCGTATGCAATGGACCGAGAAAATCACAGTAAAAATGGTTTTGGAGAAAAGCAAAGCCTTTTTGTTAGGCAAGTGCATAAAATGTCATCTATACAAACAGAAATATAATGTTTGCTTGCCGCAGATCCTCCAGCTTTCTACCTAGAAAATACGAATACGTAGAACTGGGGTCTCCATGTGGAAACAATTACTCTATCCAGGCTGATAAAAATATGTTCCCCGATGAAAAACATTCAAATCAATAAATCCCGTTGATAATATCCGGAAAACACAAACACAGATGCTGTAGCAATATCTGGGATTGAGTTAGCCAAAACACAACCTGATATTTCTGTTTTCAACCAGTCACATCCGGACAATGTGTTGTGGAATTCGTATGCAATGGACAAAGAAAATCACAGTAAAAATGGTTTTGGAGAGAAGCAAAGTCTTTTCGTTAGGCAAGTGCATAAAATGTCATCTATACAAACAGAAATATCATGTTTGTTTGCCACAGTTCCTCAAGCTTTCTTTCTAGAAAATACGAATGTTAAGTGCTGGTGTCTCCATTTTGAATCAATTAATGTTTCCAAGCAAAAAATTAAATGTTACCCGATAAAAAATATTCAAAATAATAAAGCCCCTGGATAATATCAGGAATACACATACACAGAGGTTTTAGCAATATCTTGGATTGATTTAGCCAAAACACAACCGGATATTTACGGTTTCATCCAGTCATATCCGGACAAACTGGCGTGGAATTCGTATGCAATGGAACAAGAAAATCACAGTAAAAATGGTTATGGAGGAAAGCAAAGTCTTTTCGTTAGGCAAGTGCATGAAATGTCATCTATACAAACAGAAATATCATGTTTGTTTGCCGCAGTTCCTTTAGCTTTCTCTTTAGAAAATACGAGTGTGTAGAGCTGGTGTCTCAATGTGGAACCAATTAGTGTTTCCAAAACAAAATTAAATGTTCCCTGAAAAAAACATTCATAAAAAATAAAGCCCGTGGATAATATCAGTAATACACAAACACAGAGGCTTTCACAATATTTCGGATTGAGTTAGCCAAAACACAACCCGATATTTCTGGTTTCATCCAGTCATATCCGGACAAAGTGGTGTGGAATTCGTATGCAATGGACCGAGAAAATCTCAGTAAAAATGGTTTTGGAGAAAAGCAAAGTCTTTTCGTTAGGCAAGTGCATAAAATGTCATTAACACAAACAGAAATATCCTGTTTGTTTGCCGCAGTTCCTCTAGCTTTCTCCCTAGAAATTACGAATGTGTAGAGCTGGTGTTCCCATGATGAACGAATTAGTGTTTCTACGGTATAAAATTAAATGTTCCCTGTAAAAATATTGAAAACAATAAGTCCATCGATAATATCCAGAAAACACAAACACAGAGGCTATAGCAATATTTTGGATTGAGTTACCCAAAACACAACCAGATATTTCTGGTTTCATCCAGTCATATCCAGACAAAGTGGTGAAGGAATTCGTATGCAATGGACCGAGAAAATCACAGTAAAAATGGTTTTGGAGAAAAGCAAAGTCTTTTCGTTAGGCAAGTGCACAAAATGTCATCTACACAAACAGAAATATCATGTTTGTTTGCCGCAGTTCCTCTAGTTTTCTCCCTAGAAAACACGAATTTGTAGAGCTGGTGTCCCTATGATGAACCAATTAGTGTTTCTACAGTACAAAATTAAATGTTCCCTAATAAAAGCATTCAAAACAATAAAGTACGTTGATTATATCCAGAAAACACAAACACAGAGGCTATAGCAATATTTCAGATTGAGTTAGCCAAAACACAAACAGATATTTCTGCTTTCATCCAGTCATATGTGGACCAAGTTTTGTGGAATTCATATGCAATGGACAGAGAAATTCACAGTACAAATGGTTTTGGAGAAAAGCAAAGTCTTTTCGTTAGGCAAGTGCATAAAATCTCATAGATATAAACAGAAATATCATGTTTGTTTGCCGCAGTTCCTCTAGCTTTCTCCCTAGAAAATACGAATGTGTAGAGCTGGTGTCTCCATGTGGAAACAATTAGTGTTTCAACGGTACAAAATTAAATGTTCCCTGATAAAAAAATTCAAAACAATAAATTCTCTGGATAATGTCAGGAATACACAAACACAAAGGCTGTAGCAATATCTGGGATTGAGTTAGCCAAAACAAAACTGGATATTTCCGGTTTCATCCAGTCATATTCGGACAAACTGGTGTGGAATTCGTATGTAATGGACCGAGAAAATCACAGTAAAACTGGAGAAAAGCAAAGTCTTTTCGTTAGCCAAATGCATAAAATGTCATCTACACAAACAGAAATATCAGGTTTGTTTGCCGCAGTTCCTCTAGCTTTCTCCCTAGGAACTACGAATATATTTCAGCTTGTGTCTCCATGTGGAACCAATTACTGTATCCAAGCAAAAATAAAATCTTTCCCAATTTAAAAAAACTTTTAAAACAATAAACTCTGTGGATAATATCAGGAATACACAAACACAGAGGCTGTAGCAATATCTGGGGTTTAGTTAGCCAAAAAAAAAAAAAAACGGATATTTCCGGTTTCATCCAGTCATATCCAGACAAACTGGAGAGGGATTCCAATGCAATGGACCGAGAAAATCACAATAAAAGTTGTTTTGGAGAAAAGCAATGTCTTTTCGTTAGGCAAGTGCATAAAATGTCATCTATACAAAAAGAAATATCAGGTTTGTTTGCCGCAGTTCCTCTAGCTTTCTCCTTAGAAAATACGAATGTGTATAGCTGGTGTCTCCATGTGGAAACATTACTGTATCCAAGCTCAAAATTATATGTTCCCTGATAAAAAAACATTCAAAACAATAAAGTCTGTGGATAATATCAGGAATACACAAACACAGAGGCTGTAGCAATATCTGGGATTGAGTGAGCCAAAACACAACCGTATATTTCTGTTTTCATCCAGTCATATCCGGACAAACTGGTATGGAATTCGTATGCAATGGACCGAGAAAATCACAGTAAAAATGGTTTTGGAGAAAAGCAAAGTCTTTTCGTTAGGCAAGTGGATAAAATGTCATCTATACAAACAGAAATATCATGTTTGTGTGGTTCAGTTCCTCTAGCTTTCTCCCTGGAAAATACGAATGTGTACAGCTACTGTCTCCATGTGGAAACAATTAGTGTTTCCCTTCAAAATTAAATGTTCCCTGATAAAAGACATTCAAAACAATAAAGTCTGTGGGTAATATCAGGAACACTCAAAAACAGAGGCTTTCACAATATTTTGGATTGAGTTAACCAAAACACAACCGGATATATCCGGTTTCATCCAGTCATAGCCGGACAAAGTGGTGTGGAATTCGTATGCAATGGACCGAGAAAATCAGAGTAAAAATGGTTGTGGAGAAAAGCAAAGTCTTTCGTTAGGCAAGTGGATAAAATGTCATCTATACAAACAGAAATATCATGTTTGTTTGGTACAGTTCCTCTAGCTTTCTCCCTGGAAAATACGAATGTGTACAGCTACTGTCTACATGTGGAAACAATTAGTGTTTTCCTTCAAAATTAAATGTTCCCTGATAAAAGACATTCAAAACAATAAAGTCTGTGGATAATATCAGGAACACTCAAACACAGAGGCTTTCACAATATTTTGGATTGAGTTAACCAAAACAAACCGGATATATCCGGTTTCATCCAGTCATAGCCGGACAAAGTGGTGTGGAATTCGTATGCAATGGACCGAGAAAATCAGAGTAAAAATGGTTGTGGAGAAAAGCAAAGTCTTTTCATTAGGCAAGTGCAAAAATGTCATCTATACAAACAGAAATATCATGTTTGCTTGCTGCAGTTCCTCTAGCTTTCTCCCTAGAAAATATGAATATGTAGAGCTGGTGTCCCCTTGATGAACCAATTAGTGTTTCAAGGGTACCAAATTAAATGTTCCCTGATAAAAAATATTCAAAAAAATAAAGTCCATCGATAATATCCAGAAAACACATACACAGAAGCTTTCACATTATTTCGGATTTAGTTAGCCAAAACAAAACTAGATATTTCCAGATTCATCCAGTCATATCCGGAGAAACTGGTGTGGAATTCATATGAAGTGTACCAAGAAAATGCAGAAAAATTGTTTTGGAGAAAAGCAAAGTCTTTTCGTTAGGCAAGTGCGTAAAATGTCATCTATACAAACAGAAATATCATGTTTGTTTGCTGCAGTTCCTCTAGCTTTCTCCCTAGAAAATACGAATGCTTAGAGCTGGTGTTCCCATGATGAACCAATTAGTGATTCTATGGTACAAAATTAAATGTTCCCTGATAAAAACATTCAAAACAATAAAATCCATTCATAATATCTTGAAAACACAAACACAGAATCTTTCACAATATTTCGGATTGAGTTAGCCAAAACACAACCAGATATTTCTGGTTTCATCCAGTCATATCCGGACAAAGTGGTGTGGAATTCGTATGCAATGGACCAAGAAAATCTCAGTAAAAATGGTTTTGGAGAAAAGCAAAGTCCTTTCCTTAGGCAAGAGCATAAAATGTCATCTATACAAACAGAAATATGATGTTTGTTTGCCGCTGATCCTCTAGCTTTCTACCTAGAAAATACGAATACTTAGAGCTGGGGTCTCCATGTGGAAACAATTACTCTATCCAAGCTCAAAATAATATGTTCCCCGATGAAAAACATTCAAAACAATAAATCCCGTTGATAATATCCAGAAAACACAAACACAGAGGCTGTAGCAATATCTGGGATTGAGTGAGCCAAAACAAAACTAGATATTTCTGTTTTCACCCAGTCATATCTGGACAAACTGGTGTGGAATTCGTATGCAATGGACCGAGAAAATCACAGTAAAAATGGTTTTGGAGAAAAGCAAAGCCTTTTTGTTAGGCAAGTGCATAAAATGTCATCTATACAAACAGAAATATAATGTTTGCTTGCCGCAGATCCTCTAGCTTTCTACCTAGAAAATACGAATACGTAGAACTGGGGTCTCCATGTGGAAACAATTACTCTACCAGGCTGATAAAAATATGTTCCCCGATGAAAAACATTCAAATCAATAAATCCCGTTGATAATATCCGGAAAACACAAACACAGATGCTGTAGCAATATCTGGGATTGAGTTAGCCAAAACACAACCTGATATTTCTGTTTTCAACCAGTCACATCCAGACAATGTGTTGTGGAATTCGTATGCAATGGACAAAGAAAATCACAGTAAAAATGGTTTTGGAGAGAAGCAAAGTCTTTTCGTTAGGCAAGTGCATAAAATGTCATCTATACAAACAGAAATATCATGTTTGTTTGCCACAGTTCCTCAAGCTTTCTTTCTAGAAAATACGAATGTTTAGTGCTGGTGTCTCCATTTTGAATCAATTAATGTTTCCAAGCAAAAAATTAAATGTTACCCGATAAAAAATATTCAAAATAATAAAGCCCCTGGATAATATCAGGAATACACATACACAGAGGTTTTAGCAATATCTTGGATTGATTTAGCCAAAACACAACCGGATATTTACGGTTTCATCCAGTCATATCCGGACAAACTGGCGTGGAATTCGTATGCAATGGAACAAGAAAATCACAGTAAAAATGGTTATGGAGGAAAGCAAAGTCTTTTCGTTAGGCAAGTGCATGAAATGTCATCTATACAAACAGAAATATCATGTTTGTTTGCCGCAGTTCCTTTAGCTTTCTCTTTAGAAAATACGAGTGTGTAGAGCTGGTGTCTCAATGTGGAACCAATTAGTGTTTCCAAAACAAAATTAAATGTTCCCTGAAAAAAACATTCATAAAAAATAAAGCCCGTGGATAATATCAGTAATACACAAACACAGAGGCTTTCACAATATTTCGGATTGAGTTAGCCAAAACACAACCCGATATTTCTGGTTTCATCCAGTCATATCTGGACAAACTGGTGTGGAATTCGTATGCAATGGAACAAGAAAATCACAGTAAAAATGGTTATGGAGGAAAGCAAAGTCTTTTCGTTAGGCAAGTGCATAAAATGTCATTAACACAAACAGAAATATCCTGTTTGTTTGCCGCAGTTCCTCTAGCTTTCTCCCTAGAAATTACGAATGTGTAGAGCTGGTGTTCCCATGATGAACGAATTAGTGTTTCTACGGTATAAAATTAAATGTTCCCTGTAAAAATATTGAAAACAATAAGTCCATCGATAATATCCAGAAAACACAAACACAGAGGCTATAGCAATATTTTGGATTGAGTTACCCAAAACACAACCAGATATTTCTGGTTTCATCCAGTCATATCCAGACAAAGTGGTGAAGGAATTCGTATGCAATGGACCGAGAAAATCACAGTAAAAATGGTTTTGGAGAAAAGCAAAGTCTTTTCGTTAGGCAAGTGCACAAAATGTCATCTACACAAACAGAAATATCATGTTTGTTTGCCGCAGTTCCTCTAGTTTTCTCCCTAGAAAACACGAATTTGTAGAGCTGGTGTCCCTATGATGAACCAATTAGTGTTTCTACAGTACAAAATTAAATGTTCCCTAATAAAAGCATTCAAAACAATAAAGTACGTTGATTATATCCAGAAAACACAAACACAGAGGCTATAGCAATATTTCAGATTGAGTTAGCCAAAACACAAACAGATATTTCTGCTTTCATCCAGTCATATGTGGACCAAGTTTTGTGGAATTCATATGCAATGGACAGAGAAATTCACAGTACAAATGGTTTTGGAGAAAAGCAAAGTCTTTTCGTTAGGCAAGTGCATAAAATCTCATAGATATAAACAGAAATATCATGTTTGTTTGCCGCAGTTCCTCTAGCTTTCTCCCTAGAAAATACGAATGTGTAGAGCTGGTGTCTCCATGTGGAAACAATTAGTGTTTCAACGGTACAAAATTAAATGTTCCCTGATAAAAAAATTCAAAACAATAAATTCTCTGGATAATGTCAGGAATACACAAACACAAAGGCTGTAGCAATATCTGGGATTGAGTTAGCCAAAACAAAACTGGATATTTCCGGTTTCATCCAGTCATATTCGGACAAACTGGTGTGGAATTCGTATGTAATCGACCGAGAAAATCACAGTAAAACTGGAGAAAAGCAAAGTCTTTTTGTTAGCCAAATGCATAAAATGTCATCTACACAAACAGAAATATCAGGTTTGTTTGCCGCAGTTCCTCTAGCTTTCTCCCTAGGAACTACGAATATATTTCAGCTTGTGTCTCCATGTGGAACCAATTACTGTATCCAAGCAAAAATAAAATCTTTCCCAATTAAAAAAAACTTTTAAAACAATAAACTCTGTGGATAATATCAGGAATACACAAACACAGAGGCTGTAGCAATATCTGGGGTTTAGTTAGCCAAAAAAAAAAAAAACCGGATATTTCCGGTTTCATCCAGTCATATCCAGATAAACTGGAGAGGGATTCCAATGCAATGGACCGAGAAAATCACAATAAAAGTTGTTTTGGAGAAAAGCAATGTCTTTTCGTTAGGCAAGTGCATAAAATGTCATCTATACAAAAAGAAATATCAGGTTTGTTTGCCGCAGTTCCTCTAGCTTTCTCCTTAGAAAATACGAATGTGTATAGCTGGTGTCTCCATGTGGAAACATTACTGTATCCAAGCTCAAAATTATATGTTCCCTGATAAAAAAACAATCAAAACAATAAAGTCTGTGGATAATATCAGGAACACTCAAACACAGAGGCTTTCACAATATTTTGGATTGAGTTAACCAAAACACAACCGTATATTTCTGTTTTCATCCAGTCATATCCGGACAAAGTGGTGTGGAATTCGTATGCAATGGACCGAGAAAATCACAGTACAAATGGTTTTGGAGAAAAGCAAAGTCTTTTCGTTAGGCAAGTGGATAAAATGTCATCTATACAAACAGAAATATCATGTTTGTTTGATACAGTGCCTCTAGCTTTCTCCCTGGAAAATACGAATGTGTACAGCTACTGTCTCCATGTGGAAACAATTAGTGTTTCCCTTCAAAATTAAATGTTCCCTGATAAAAGACATTCAAAACAATAAAGTCTGTGGATAATATCAGGAACACTCAAACACAGAGGCTTTCACAATATTTTGGATTGAGTTAACCAAAACACAACCGGATATATCCGGTTTCATCCAGTCATAGCCGGACAAAGTGGTGTGGAATTCGTATGCAATGGACCGAGAAAATCAGAGTAAAAATGGTTGTGGAGAAAAGCAAAGTCTTTTCATTAGGCAAGTGCAAAAATGTCATCTATACAAACAGAAATATCATGTTTGCTTGCTGCAGTTCCTCTAGCTTTCTCCCTAGAAAATATGAATATGTAGAGCTGGTGTCCCCTTGATGAACCAATTAGTGTTTCAAGGGTACCAAATTAAATGTTCCCTGATAAAAAATATTCAAAAAAATAAAGTCCATCGATAATATCCAGAAAACACATACACAGAAGCTTTCACATTATTTCGGATTTAGTTAGCCAAAACAAAACTAGATATTTCCGGATTCATCCAGTCATATCCGGAGAAACTGGTGTGGAATTCATATGAAGTGTACCAAGAAAATGCAGAAAAATTGTTTTGGAGAAAAGCAAAGTCTTTTCGTTAGGCAAGTGCGTAAAATGTCATCTATACAAACAGAAATATCATGTTTGTTTGCTGCAGTTCCTCTAGCTTTCTCCCTAGAAAATACGAATGCTTAGAGCTGGTGTTCCCATGATGAACCAATTAGTGATTCTATGGTACAAAATTAAATGTTCCCTGATAAAAACATTCAAAACAATAAAATCCATTCATAATATCTTGAAAACACAAACACAGAATCTTTCACAATATTTCGGATTGAGTTAGCCAAAACACAACCAGATATTTCTGGTTTCATCCAGTCATATCCGGACAAAGTGGTGTGGAATTCGTATGCAATGGACCAAGAAAATCTCAGTAAAAATGGTTTTGGAGAAAAGCAAAGATTTTCCTTAGGCAAGAGCATAAAATGTCATCTATACAAACAGAAATATGATGTTTGTTTGCCGCTGATCCTCTAGCTTTCTAACTAGAAAATACGAATACTTAGAGCTGGGGTCTCCATGTGGAAACAATTACTCTATCCAAGCTCAAAATAATATGTTCCCCGATGAAAAACATTCAAAACAATAAATCCCATTGATAATATCCAGAAAACACAAACACAGAGGCTGTAGCAATATCTGGGATTGAGTGAGCCAAAACACAACCGTATATTTCTGTTTTCATCCAGTCATATCCGGACAAACTGGTATGGAATTCGTATGCAATGGACCGAGAAAATCACAGTACAAATGGTTTTGGAGAAAAGCAAAGTCTTTTCGTTAGGCAAGTGGATCAAATGTCATCTATACAAACAGAAATATCATGTTTGTGTGGTACAGTTCCTCTAGCTTTCTCCCTGGAAAATACGAATGTGTACAGCTACTGTCTCCATGTGGAAACAATTAGTGTTTCCCTTCAAAATTAAATGTTCCCTGATAAAAGACATTCAAAACAATAAAGTCTGTGGATAATATCAGGAACACTCAAACACAGAGGCTTTCACAATATTTTGGATTGAGTTAACCAAAACAAACCGGATATATCCGGTTTCATCCAGTCATAGCCGGACAAAGTGGTGTGGAATTCGTATGCAATGGACCGAGAAAATCAGAGTAAAAATGGTTGTGGAGAAAAGCAAAGTCTTTTCATTAGGCAAGTGCAAAAATGTCATCTATACAAACAGAAATATCATGTTTGCTTGCTGCAGTTCCTCTAGCTTTCTCCCTAGAAAATATGAATATGTAGAGCTGGTGTCCCCTTGATGAACCAATTAGTGTTTCAAGGGTACCAAATTAAATGTTCCCTGATAAAAAATATTCAAAAAAATAAAGTCCATCGATAATATCCAGAAAACACATACACAGAAGCTTTCACATTATTTCGGATTTAGTTAGCCAAAACAAAACTAGATATTTCCAGATTCATCCAGTCATATCCGGAGAAACTGGTGTGGAATTCATATGAAGTGTACCAAGAAAATGCAGAAAAATTGTTTTGGAGAAAAGCAAAGTCTTTTCGTTAGGCAAGTGCGTAAAATGTCATCTATACAAACAGAAATATCATGTTTGTTTGCTGCAGTTCCTCTAGCTTTCTCCTAGAAAATACGAATGCTTAGAGCTGGTGTTCCCATGATGAACCAATTAGTGATTCTATGGTACAAAATTAAATGTTCCCTGATAAAAACATTCAAAACAATAAAATCCATTCATAATATCTTGAAAACACAAACCCAGAATCTTTCACAATATTTCGGATTGAGTTAGCCAAAACACAACCAGATATTTCTGGTTTCATCCAGTCATATCCGGACAAAGTGGTGTGGAATTCGTATGCAATTGACTGAGAAAATCAGAGTAAAAATGGTTTGGGAGAAAAGCAAACTCTTTTCGTTAGGCAAATACATAACATGTCATCTATAGAAACAGAAATATGATGTTTGTTTGCCACAGTTCCTCTTGCTTTCTCCCTAGAAAATACGAATTTTTAGAGCTGGTGTCTCCATGTGGAACCAATTAGTGTTTCCAAGGACAAATTAAATATTCCCTGATAAAAAAACATTCAAAACAGTAAAGTACATGGATAATATCAGCAATACACAAACACAGAGGCTGTAGCAATATCTGGGAATGAGTTAGCCAAAACACAACCAGATATTTCTGGTTTATTGCAGTCATATCCGGACAAAGTGGTGTGGAATTCGTATGCAATGGACCGATAAATCACAGTAAAAATGGTTTTGGAGAAAAAAAAGTCTTTTTTTAGGCAAGTGCATAAAATGTCATCTAGACAAACAGAAATATCATGTTTGTTTGCTGCAGTTCCTCTAGCTTTCTCCCTGGAAAATACGAATTTTTAGAGCTGTTGTCTCCATGTGGAATGAATTCGTGTTTCCAAGCACAAAATTAAATATTCCCTGAAAAAAAACATTCATAAAAATAAATTCCGTGGATAATATCAGGAATACACAAACACAGAGGCTGTAGTAAAATATGGGATTGATTTAGCCAAAAAAAACCGGACATTTCTGGTTACATCCTGTCATATCCGGACAAACTGTTGTGGTATTCATATGCAATGGACCGAGAAAATCACAGTACAAATGGTTTTGGAGAAAAGCAAAGTCTTTTCATTAGGCAAGTGCAAAGTTTCTTGGAATTCGTATGCAATGGACCAATAAAATCACAGTACAAATGGTTTTGGAGTAAAGCGAAGTCTTTTCATTAGGCAAGTGCATAAAATGTCATCTATACAAAAAGAAATATCATGTTTGTTTGCCGCAGTGCCTCTAGCTTTCTCTCTAGATAATACGAATATGTGGAGCTGGTGTCCCCATGTGGAACCAATTAGTGTTGCTACAGTAGAAAATTAAATGTTCCCTGATGAAAAACATTCAAAACAATAATGTTCATCAATAATATCCAGAAAACTCAAACACAGTGGCTGTAGCAATATCTGGGATTGAGTTAGCCAAAACACAACCGGATATTTCTGGTTACGTCCAGTCATATCCGGACAAACTGTTGTGGAATTCGTATGCAATGGACCGTGAAAATGGTTTTGGAGAAAAGCAAAGTCTTTTCATTAGGCAAGCGTATGAAATGTCATCTATACAAACAGAAATATATCATGTTTGTTTGCCGCAGTTCCTCTAGTTTTCTCCCTAGAATATACGAATGTGTAGAGCTGGTGTCCCCATGATGAACCAATTACTGTTTCCAAGCACAAAATTAAATGTTCCCTGAAAAAATCATTGAAAATTATAAAGTCCATGCATAATATCAGGAATACACAAACACAGAGACTGTAGCAATACTTCGGATTGAGTTAGCCAAAACACAACCAGATATTTCTCGTTTCATCTAGTCATATCCGGACAAACTGGTGTGGAATACATATGCAATGGACCGAGAAAATTACAGTACAAATGATTTTGGAGAAAAGCAAAGTCTTTACGTTAGGCAAGATCATAAAATGTCATCTATACAAACAGAAATATCATGTTTATTTGCCCCAGTTCCTCTAGCTTTCTCCCTGGAAAATACGAATTTGTAGAGCTGGTGTCTCCATGTGGAACCAATGAGTGTTTCAAAGCACAAAATTAAATGTTCCCTGAAAAAAAAAACTTTGGAAAATATAAAGTCCATGCATAATATCAGCAATACACAAACACAGAGGCTGTAGCAATATCTGGGATTGATTTCGCCAAAACACAAGCAGATATTTCCGGTTTCATCCAGTCATATCCGGACAAAGTGGTGTGGAATTCGTATGCAATGGACCGAGAAAATCAAAGTACAAATGGTTTTGGAGAAAAGCAAAGCCTTTTTGTTAGGCAAGTGCATAAAATGTCATCTATACAAACAGAAATATCATGTTTGTTTGCCGCATTTCCTCTAGCTTTCTCCTTAGAAAATACGAATGTGTAGAGCTGATGTGTCCATGTGGAACCAATTAGTGTTTCCAAAGACAAAACTAAATGTTCCCTGATAAAAAACATTCCAATAAATAAAGTCTGTGGATAATATCAGGAATACACAAACACAGAGGCTGTAGCAATATCTGGGATTGAGTTAGCCAGAACAAAACTGTATATTTCCGGTTTCTTCCAGGAATATCCGGAAAAAATGGTGTGGAATTCGTATGCAATGGACGGAGAAAATCACAGTAAAAATGGTTCTGTTGAAAAGCAAAGTCTTTTCGTTAGGCAAGTGCATAAAATGTCATCTATAATAACAGAAATATGATGTTTGTTTGCCACATTTCCTCTAGCTTTCTCCTTAGAAAATATGAATGTGTCGAGCTTGTCCCCATGTGGAACCAATTAGTGTTTCAATGGTACAAAATTAAATGTTGCCTGATAAAAAAATTCAAAACAATAAAGTCCCTCGATAATATCCAGAAAACACAAACACAGAGACTTTCACAATATTTTGGATTGAGTTAACCAAAACACAACCGGATATATCCGGTTTCAAGCAGTCATAGCCGGACAAAGTGGTGTGGAATTCGTATGCAATGGACCGAGAAAAATCTCAGTTTAAGAATGGTTTTGGAGAAAGCAAAGTCTTTTCGTGAGGCAAGTGCATAAAATATCATCTATACAAACAGAAATATCATGTTTGTTTGTCGCAGTTCCTCTAGCTTTCTCCCTAGAAAATACGAATGTGTAGAGCTGGTGTCTCCATGTGAAACCAATTAGTTTTTCCAAGCACAAAATTAAGTGTAACCTGAAAAAAAACATTGAAAAATATAAAGTCCATGCATAATATCAGTAATACACAAACACAGAGTCTGTAGCAATATCTGGGATTTAGTTAGCCAAAAAGAAAATACCAGATAATTCCGGTTTCATCCAGTCATATCTGGACAAACTGGTGTGGAATTCGTATACAATAGACCTAGAAAATCACAGTAAAAATGGTTTTGGAGAAAAGCAAAGTCGTTTCGTTACGGAAGTGCATAACATGTCATCGATACAAACAGAAATATCATGTTTCTTTGCCGCAGTTCCTCTAGCTTTCTCCCTAGAAAATACGAATGTGTAGAGCGCGTGTTCCCATTATGAAAAAGTTAGTGTTTAAACCGTAGAAAATTAAATGTTCCCTGATAAAAACATTCAATACAATTAGTCCATCGATAATATCCAGAAAACACAAACAAAGGGTCTGTAGCAATATTTCGGATTGAGTTAGCGAAAACTAAACCATATATTTCTGGTTTCAACCAGTCACATCCGGACAAAGTGTTGTGGAATTGATATGCAATGGACCGAGAAAATCACAGTACAAATGGTTTTGGAGAAAAGCAAAGATTTACGTTAGGCAAATGCATAAAATGTCATCTATACAAACAGAAATATCATGTTTGTTTGCTGCAGTTCCTCTAGCTTTCTCCCAAGTAAATACGAATGTGTAGAGCTGGTGTCTCCATGTGGAAACAATTAGTGTTTCCAAGCACAAAATTAAATGATCCCTGAAAAAAAAACATTCAAAACAATAAAGCCATGCATAATATCAGGAATACACAAACACAGAGGCTGTGGCAATATATGGGATTGAGTTAGCGAAAAGAAACCTGGATATTTCCCGTTTCATCCAGTCATATCCGGACAAAGTGGTGTGGAATTCGTATGCAATGGACCAAGAAGATCACAGTGAATATGGTCTTGGAGAAAAGCAAAGTCTTTTCGTTAGGCAAGTGCACAAAATGTCATCTATACAAACAGAAATATCATGTTTGTTTGCCGCAGATCCTCTAGTTTTCTCCCTAGAAAATACGAATGTGTAGAGCTGGTGTCCACATGATGAACAAATTAGTGTTTCAACGGTACAAAATTAAATGTTCCCTGATAAAAACATTCAAACCAATAAATACAGGAATACAGAAACACAGAGGATTTCAAAATATTTCGGATTGATTTAGCCATAACACAACCAGATAATTTTGGTTTCATCCAGTCATATCCGGACAAACTGGTGTTTAATTCATATTCAATGGACCGAGAAAAATCACAGTTTAAAAATGGTTTTGGAGAAAGCAAAGTCTTTTCGTGAGGCAAGTGCATAAAATATCATCTATACAAACAGAAATATCATGTTTGTTTGTCGCAGTTCCTCTAGGTTTCTCCCTAGAAAATACGAATGTGTAGAGCTGGTGTCTCCATGCGGAAACAATTAGTGTTTCATAGCACAAAATTAAATGTTCCCTGATAATAAACATTCAAAACAATAAAGTCTGTGGATAATATCAGGAATACACAAACACAGAGGCGGTAACAATATCTGGGATTGAGTTAGCCAAAACAAAACCAGATATTTCCGGTTTCATCCAGTCATATCCTGACAAACTGGTGTGGAATTCATATGCATGGGACCGAGAAAATCACAGTACAAATGGTTTTGGAGAAAAGCAAAGTCTTTTCCTTACGCAAGAGTATAAAATGTCAACTATACAAACAGAAATATCATGGTTCTTTGCGGGAATTTCTCTAGCTTTCTCCCTAGAAAATACGAATGTGTAGAGCTGGTGTCTCCATGTGGAACCAATTAGTGTTTCCTAGCACAAAATTAAAAGTTCGCTGGAAAAAATCATTGATATATATAAAGTCCATGGATAATAACAGGAATACACAATCACAGAGGCCGTAGCAATATTTCGGATTGAGTTAGCCAAAACACAACCAGATATTTCTGTTTTCATCCAGTCATATCCGGACAAACTGGTGCGGAATTCGTATGCAATGGACTGAGAAAATCACCGAACAAATAGCTTTGGAGAAAAGCAAAGTCTTTTCCTTAGGCAATTGCTTAAAATGTCATCTATTGAAACAGAAATATCATGTTTGTTTGCCGCAGTGACTCAACCTTTCTCCCTAGAAAATACGAATGTATAGAGCTGGTGTCTCCATGTGGAACCAATTAGTGTTTCCAAGCACAAAATTAAATGTTTCCTGAAAAAAAACATTCAAAAAAATAAAGTCCGTGGATAATATCAGGAATACACAAACTCATAGGATGTAGCAATATTTTGGATTGAGTTAGCCAAAACACAACCAGATATTTCTGGTTTCATCCAGTCATATCCAGACAAAGTGGTGTGGAATTCGTATGCAATGGACCGAGAAAATCACAGTACAAATGGTTTTGGAAAAAGCCAAGCCTTTTCCTTAGGCAAGGGCATAAAATGTCATCTATACAAACAGAAATATCATGTTTGTTTGTCGCAGTTCCTCTAGATTTCTCCCTAGAAAATACGAATGTTTAGAGCTAGTGTCTCTATGTGGAAACAATTAGTGTTTCGCAGCACAAAATTAAATGTTCCCTGATAAAAAAAACATTCAAAACAATGAAGTCTGTGGATAATATCAGTAATGCAGAACCACAGAGTTTGTAGCAATATCTGGGATTGAGTTAGCCAAAACACAACCAGATATTTCTGGTTTCATCCAGTGATATCCGGTCAAACTGGCATGGAATTCGTATGCAATGGACGAGACAATCACAGTAAAAATGGTTTTGGAGAAAAGCAAAGTCTTTACATTAGGCAAGTGCATAAAATGTCATCGATACAAACAGAAATATCATGTTTGTTTCCCGCAGTTCCTCCAGCTTTCTCCCTAGAAAATACGAATGTGTAGAGCTGGTGTCTCCATGTGGAACCAATTAGTGTTTCCAAGCACAAAATTAAATGTTCCCTGATAAAAAAACATTCAAAAAAAAAGTCCATGGATAATAGCAGCAATACACAAACACAGAGTCTGTAGCAATATTTCATAATGAGTTCACCAAAACACAACCAGATACTTCTGGTTTCATCCTGTCATATCCGGAATAATTCGTTTGGAATTTGGATGCAATAGACCGAAAATAACAGTAAAAATCGTTTTGGAGAAAAGCAAAGTCGCTTCATTAGGAAAGTGCATAAAATGTCATCTATACAAACAGAAATATCATGTTTGCCGCAGTTCCTCTAGCTTTTTCCCTAGAAAATATGAATGTGTAGAGCTGGTATTCCCATGATGAACCAATTACTGATTTCAAGCACAAATTAAATGTTTCCTGAAAAAAAAATTCATAACAATAATGTCCATTGATAATATGCAGAAAACACAAACACAGAGACTGTAGCAATATCTGGGATTGAGTTAGCCAAAACAAAACCGGATATTTCCGGTTTCATCCAATCATATCCGGACAAAGTGGTGTTGAATTCGTATGCAATGGACCAAGAAAATCACAGTAAAAATAGTTTTGGAGAATAGCAGAGTCTTTTCGTTAGGCAAGTTCATAAAATATCATCGATACAAACAGAAATTTCATGTTGGTTTGCTGCAGGTCCTCTAGCATTCTCCCTAGAATATATAAATGTGTAGAGCTGGTGTTTCCATGTGGAATCAATTAGTGTTTCCAAGCACAAATTAAGTGTTCCTGATAAAAACATTCAAAACTATAAAGTCCATGGATAATATCAGGAATACAAACACAGAGCCTGTAGCAATATCTGGGATTGAGTTACCATAAACACAACCGGATATTTCGGGTTTCACCCAGTCATATCCAGTAAACTGGTGTGGAATTCGTATTCAATGGACCGAAAAAATCACAGTAAAAATGGTTTTGGAGAAAAGCAAAGTCTTTTCCTTAGGCAAGGGCATAAAATGTCATCTATACAAACAGAAATATCATGTTTGTTTGCCACAGTTCCTCTAGCTTTCTCCGTAGAAAATACGAATGTGTAGAGCTGGTGTCCCCATGATGAACCAATTTGTGTTTCAACGGTACAAAATTAAATGTTCCCTGATAAAAACATTCAAAACCATGAAGTCCATCGATAATATCCAGAAAAAACAAACACAGAGGATTTCACAATATTTCGGATTGAGTTAGCAAAAACACAATCAGATATTTCTGGTTTCATCCAGTCATATCAGGACAAACTGGTGTGGAATTCGTATCCAGTGCAGCAAGAAAATCACAGTAGAAATGGTTTTGGAGAAAAGCAAAGTCTTTTCATTAGGCAAGCGCAGAAAATGTCATCTATACAAACAGAAATATCATGTTTGTTTGCCGCAGTTCCTCTAGCTTTCTCCCTAAAAAATACGGATGTGTAGAGCTGGTGTCTCCATGTGAAAACAATTAGTGTTTCACAGCACAAAATTAAATGTTCCCTGAAAAAAAAAACATTCAAAACAATAAATTCTGTTGATAATATCAGGAATACACTAACACATGGGCTGTAGCAATAACCGGGCTTGAGTTAGCCAAAACAAAACCGGATATTTCCGGATTCTTACAGTCATATCCGGACAAACTGGTGTGGAATTCGTATGCAATTGACTGAGAAAATCACAGTAAATATGGTATGGAGAAAAGCAAAGTCTTCTTGTTAGGCAAGTGCATAAAATGTCATCTATACAAACAGAAATATCCTACTTGTTTGCCGCAGTACCTCTAGGTTTCTCCCTGGAAAATACGAATGTGTAGAGCTGGTGTCTCCATGTGGAACCAATTAGTGTTTCCAAGCACAAAATTAAATGTTCCCTGAAAAAAAAACATTGAAAAATATAAAGTCCGTGGATAATATCAGGAATACACAAACACAGAGGCTGTAGCAATATCTGGGATTGAGTTCGCCAAAACACAACCAGATATTTCTGGTTTCCTCCAATCATATCCGGACAAAATGGTGTGGAATTCGAATGCAATGGACCCAGAAAATAATAGTAAAAATGGTTTTGTAGAAAAGCAAAGTGTTTTCGTTAGGCAAGTGCATAAAATGTCATCTATACAAACAGAAATATCATGTTTGTTTGCCTCAGTACCTCTAGCATTCTCCCTAGAAAATGTAAATGTGTGGAGCTGGTGTCCCCATGTGGAACCAATTAGTGTTTCTACGGTACAAAATTAAATGTTCCCTGATAAAAAAACTTTCAAAACACTAAAGTCCATCGAAAATATCCAGAAAACACAAACACAGAGGCTGTAGCAATATCTGGGATAGAGTTAGCCAAATCACAACCGGATATTTCTGGTTTCATCCAGTCATATCCAGATAAACTGGTGTGGAATTCGTATGCAATGGACTGAGCAAATCACAGTAAAAATGGTTTTGGAGAAAAGCAAAGTCATTTCGTTACGGAAGTGCATAACATGTCATCGATACAAACAGAAATATCTTGTTTCTTTGCCGCAGTTCCTCTAGCTTTCTCCCTTGAAAATTCGAATGTGTAGAGCTGGTGTCACCATGAGGAACCAATTAGTGTTTGCAAGCACAAAATTAAATGTTCCCTGAAAAAAAAAAACATTGAAAAATATAAAGTCCATGCATGATATCTGGAATACACAAACAGAGAGGCTGTAGCAATATTTCGGATTGAGTTAGCCAAAACACAACCAGATATTTCTGGTTTCATCCAGTCATATCCGGAAAAACTGGTGTGGAATTCGTATGCAATGGATCGAGAAAATCACAGGAAAAATGGTTTTGGAGAAAAGCAAAGTCATTTCGTTAGGCAAGTGCGTAACATGTCATCAATACAAACAGAAATATCATGTTTGTTTGCCGCATTTCCTCTAGCTTTCTCCCTAAAAAATACGAATGTGTAGAGCTGATGTCTCCATGTGGAAACAATTAGTGTTTCACAGCACAAAATTAAATGTTCCCTGAAAAAAAAAAAACATTTAAAAAAATAAAGTCTGTGGATAATATCAGGAATACACTAACACATGGGCTGTAGCACTATCTGAAATTGAGTTAGCGAAAACAAAACCAGATATTTCTGGTTTCACCCAGTCATATCCGGGCAAAGTGGTGTGGAATTTGTATGCAACGGACAGAGAAAATCACAGTAAAAATGGTTTTAGAGAAAAGCAACGTCCTTAAGTTAGGCAAGTGCCTAAAATGTCATCTATAGAATAAGAAATATCATGTTTGTTTGCCGCAGTTCATCTAGCTTTCTCCCTAGAAAATACGCATTTATAGAGCTGGTGTCTCCATGTGGAAACAATTAGTGTTTCAATGGTAAAAAGTTAAATGTTGGCTGATAAAAACATTCAAATCAATAAAGTCCGTTGATAATATCTGGAAAACACAAACACAGAGGCTTATACAATATTTGTGATTGAGTTAGACAAAACACAACCGGATATTTCTGTTTTCTTCCAGTCATATCCGGACAAACTGGTGGGGAATTCATATGCAACAGACCGAGAAAATCACAGTACAAATGGTTTTGGAGAAAAGCAACGTCTTTTCCTTAGGCAAGTGCAAAAATGTCATCTATACAAACAGTAATATCCTGTTTGTTTGCCACAGTTCCTCTAGCTTTCTCCCTAGAAATTACGAATATGTAGAGCTGGTGTCTCCATGTGGAATGAGTTAGTGTTTCCAAGGACAAAATTAAATGTTCTCTGATAAAAAACATTCAAAACAATAAAGTCCGTGGATAATATCAGTAATACACAAACACAGAGGCTGTTGCAATATCTGGGAGTGAGTTAGCCAAAACAAGACCGGATATTTCGGGTTTCATCCAATCATATCTGGTAAACTGGTGTGGAATTCGTATGCAATGGACCGAGATATTCACAGTAAAAATCGTTTTGGAGAAAAGTAAAGTATTTTCGTTAGGCAAGTGCATAAAATGTCATCTATACAAAAAGAAATGTTTGTTTGCCACAATTCCTCTAGCTTTCTACCTAGAAAATATGAATGTGTAGACATGGTGTCGCCATGTGGAACTAATTAGTGATTCCAAGCACAAAATTAAATATTCCCCGATAAACAACATTCAAAACAATAATGTCCATGGATAATATCTGGAAAACACAAACACAGAGGCTGTAGCAATATCTGGGATTGAGTTAGCCAAAACACAACCGGATATTTCCGATTTCATCCAGTCTTATCTGGACAAGGTGGTGTGGAATTCGTATGCAATGGACTCTGAAAATCACAGTAAAAACGGTTTTGGCGGAAAGCAAATTCTTTACGTTAGGCAAGTGCATAAAATATCTTCGATATAAACAGAACCATCATGTTTGTTCGCCGCAGTTCCTCCAGCTTTCCTCCTAGAAAATACGAATATTTTCTGCTCGTGTCTCCATGTGGAACCAGTACTGTATTCAAGCTCAAAATAAAATATTCTCCGATAAAAAATATTCAAACAATAAAGTCCGTGGATGGTATCCCAAAATCACAAACACAGCGGCTGTAGCAATATATAGGATTGAGTTAGCCAAAGGAATACCGGATATTTCCGGTTTCATCCTGTCATATCCGCTCAACCTGTTGTGGAATTCTTATGCAATGGACAGAGAAAATTACAGTAAAAATTGTTTTAGAGAAAAGCATAGTCTTTTCATTAGGCAAGTGCATAAAATGTCATCTATACAAACAGAAATATCATGTTTGTTTGTCGCAGTTCCTCTAGCTTTCTCCCTAGAAAATACGAATGTGTAGAGCTGGTGTCCCCAATATGAAGTAATTAGTGTTTGAACGGTACAAAATTAAATGTTCCCTGATAAAAACATTCAAAACAATAAAGTCCATCGATAATGTCCAGAAAACACAAACACAGAGGTTTTCACAATATTTCGGATTGAGTTAGCCAAAACAAAACCGGATATTTCTGGTTTCATCCAGTTATTTCCGGAAAAAGGCTTTTTTAATTCGTATGCAATGGACTGAGATAATCACAGTAAAAATGGTTTTGGAGAAAAGCAAAGTCTTTTCGTTAGGCAAGTGCATAAAATGTCATCTATACAAACAGAAATATCATGTTTGTTTACCGCAGTTCCTCTAGTTTTCTCCCTAGAAAATACGAATATGTTCAGCTGGTGTCCCCATGTGGAACCAATTACTGTTTCCAAGCTCAAAATAAAATGTTCCCCGATAAAAATCATTCTAAAGAATAAAATCTGGATAGGAAATTAGGAGAGCGGCAAGATGGCGGAACAGGCATGGAGCACACTATTAGTCTGGGGGAGAGACGGTTTAATATAATTGAAGGTACTGCATGGTCAAGGAAGAGTAGGGGATGAAACAGTAGAGTAAACACTTCCGGAACTAGTGATTCATAGTGTACCAGCCTGGAGAGCGTGGGAGCCCAAGTTCAGGACACCAGAGGCAGACTCAACACACCAGCGCTGGAACGTGAGGTGAGCCAAACCTCAATAGCCCGAGACACCAGCGGGCAAGTGGAAAGAGGAGGCCAGAGGGAACGAGGCTTGAAACTCCGTGGGGAAAAATTCACCACTCTAATAGAAGAGAGAGAGTAAAAAAGTAAAAAAAAAATGTGACCGATACGGACACAAGTTTCTCTCTCTCCGCTCACCTCTCAAAGGTGAGCAAGACAGAGCAGGCGCCATTTTGGACATATGTCATAAGCAGGGCGACCTCAGGTCTGCACCGGCCCTGAGCCTAGCAGAAACACCTGACTCTGTGGGGAGGGGTGAAATAACAGGAGATTAGCATCTAACTTGGCAACCCAGTGGGAGACTGCAGGAGAATTGGAGCCCACACTGAGGGCAGCACAGATTTCCTGTGTGGTCCTTGGGAAAGAGCTTCCGATCTCTGTCTCCTGTGGGCATATCATTTGCCTGCTAACTACCTCCAATTACGTTTAGCTGTGCAGAATTACTTCCCTTTTGAATCAAAAAAAGAAAGAGACATTTACTACATCTAACCTGGGAGTGTCATCTTTGACACACCCTCAACCCTGAGGAACCAAACACAGCTCTCAGTCCACACTCATCTCAAGCCTCTAAGACTCCATTGAAAGCAGACAGTCCACTTAATATAGAGCCATAGTGTAACAAGAAAAAACACCACAGTGAAGAAACCAAATATCTCCAACATGCCAAACAACAAACACAAAAACCAAGCTAACGAGAACAAGGAAGACACTATGATGTCCCCAAATGAAAAAGACACCCCAATTCAAGATTATGAAGACGATGAGATCGAAGAAATGCAAGAAGCGGATCTCAAAAAATTGATAAGAACATTAAGAAGTTCTCAAAAACAAATTCTTGAACTACAGAAATCCTTCATGGACAAGATAGAAAATCTCTCTCGGGAAAATGAAATATTAAGGAGGAATCAAAATGAAATGAAACAACTAGTGGAACAAGAAACTGTGATAGTGACGAGAAATCATAATGAAATGAAGAATTCAATAGATCAAATGACAAACACATTAGAGAGACTTAAAAACAGAATGGGTGAAGCAGAAGAGAGAATATCAGACTTAGAAGATGGAGAACAGGAAAGGAAACAGGCAAACCAAAGAAAAGAAGAAGAAATCAGAAATCTAAAAATATTGTCAGGAATCTACAGGATACTTTTAAAAAACCCAACATTCGGGTTCTAGGAGTTCCTGAAGGCATGGAGAGGGAGAAAGGATTAGAAGGCATTTTCAGTGAGATACTAGCAGAAAATTTCCCAGGTTTGGAGAAGGACAGAGGCATCTTAGTACAGGAAGCTTATAGAACCCCTAATAAACATGACCAAAATAGATCCTCACCACAACATGTTGTAATCAAACTCACCACAGTGAAACATAAAGAGAAGATCCTAAAATGTGCAAGAGAGAAACGTCAGATTACTCTTAGAGGATCTCCAATTAGATTCACAGCAGACTTCTCATCAAAAACCCTACAAGCTAGAAGGGAATGGCGAGACATAGCCCAGGTAGTAAGAGAGAAAAACTGCCAGCCCAGAATTCTATATCCTGCAAAGCTCTCATTTGTGAATGAAGGTGAAATTAAGACTTTTCATAGCAAACAGAAACTGAAAGAATTTGTTGCCACTCATTCTGCCCTGCAAAAGATGCTTAAAGATGTGTTACACACAGAAACACAGAAACATGGTCACCAATATGAAAGAAGGTAAAGGAAGGAAACCTCACAGCAAAAGATCACAGGAAGCTCAATTTCTCTTTGACATAGAATTAAATTCTGATGCTCTGTTAAAGCAATGTGTTAAAGTAATCTATTATGTGCTCTTGATGTCTGTTAAATTCTAATTGTTCAAAAACAGCTGAATTTTTATTAAGAGCTATGGGTTATTTAAAGATGTGCTTATTTGCAAAGATTTGAATAGCCACCTTGTAACAATGATCAAATTTGGTCTATGTTATGTCATGATTTTAAGGAATCATTTCAACCAGATATTTTGGATTTTGAGCCTTCTTGGCATTCTTGACAGGCATTCAAAAAATCAAAGTTTCAAACAATCTTGTCTCTAAAATTTCCAGTAAATCCTGGACTTTGGTTTTTCCAGTTTGGGCCCAACTGAAAAAATCAAAGGACCTATGTCTCTCATCTTATAGAGACACCAACTAAGCAGGCTATATGGATTATATTAGAAGGACTGTCAGGATGTGATGTGGTACCAGACTTTAAGTTTCTATAATGGAAAATGCTATTAATACAAATGTTTGAGAATTAAAAAGTCTAATGATCTTGTGTTACTAGACATGATAGTTATCTTAATGAGAAAGCCCCAGAGGCCTAAAGGGTTAAATACTTGTAACATCCTACAGGTGATTTCAAAAATACTATGAAGTAAGCAAGTGCCTCTTGTTGGTTGATGAGTTTACAATTTTAAACATGGTGACTTAAAGTCTTTTGTCATCCATAGTTATATATGATGTGCTGCTCATAAAACTAAAGCGTTGTTGGTTCTGTGTTTAGCTGTCCTCCTATAGGTTCCTAGGGACTTTTTTCAGCTACTTTTATTGCGTTCAGTACTTTGGGATGGCTCTGTAAACAGATGAAGCCAATAATGTATTAACAGTACCAACTGAGAGAAAGTATGGTTAACTGAGGTTACTAAAAACAAAAAGCAATTCAAATCCATTGGCAATCTAGAAAAAGAGTTAAAGATTTTAAAAGCTATTATTAAAATTGCTATATTGGTCTATTATGCTATGTTATGTGTGTGTACATATTGTATGTCCACTTGGGGAAAGTTTATTAAGAGTTTTATTTTAAATGGCTTACGGATAAGATTGTCCATAAATTTAAGCTGCTAAAATCAATCAAAGATACATGTTAATTGGTGTGACCTGAATCTCTGTATCATATGTTTTATACTTGTTGGTAGAAAGAAACTAAAGACATTTTAGATGGTTGTGCTTAAGTTTACTGGCTAAACAAACTACATCATGTTAGATATTTAAGAGGTGTTTTCAAATACATGATTCTTAAAATTTATAGAAGGCATTGGACCTTCTGGTAAATGTTTTCTTAAGTTGTTATCTAATGGTTGAAATGGTTTGCTAAGTATTCATGTAATATTGCTATTGTCAGTAAGCAATCTAGGACTTGCTTCCTCATTTCTCTATTCTCAGCCCAACTAGTTCTTTCATTGCTCTATTCTCTTCAAGGTAGGAAACTAATTCTATTATAAAGGAATCTGTAGGATGCACAATTTAATCTTTAGACCTTATAAAAGAGATGGCTAACATTTTTCTGTAATAGCATAGCCAAAATAAGAACTTAAATAATAATCTCATAGTAGATTCACTGTGCCATCCACGAAGTATACAGTAAGTAGAAAAAAACCTCCCTTTCAGACCAAAGGGAAAGAAAGTTTTAAAGTGAGAATATAATTTTCCTCATGGGCATTGACTACCTTAGAAAACCAACTGCAGAACATGCCTGTGACTATAGACTTGTAGTTCAGGCCGCAGAAGATTAGAGATGGGACTCGGGCACTCCCTTGACTTCCATCCTCTGGTCTGCTTTAACACAAACCAGGAGGAAAAGAAAGCTGGGCATCAGAAGCAATGGGTGGCAGGCCTATTAATGGCTGATCTGTACAGTGATCTGCCCTCAAGGAGACCCAACAGGCCAGTCCATTGCAGTGGCTTTCAATGTGGTAAGCCTGGGCTTCAGCAGAAGTCAGCTTGTGAAGAGCCCTGGCAGCTCTGCCAAGAGTTGGATCACTGGAAATGGACCTGCCCTGGAGTCGAAGGATGCCAACGTCAGAGCCACAGATCTTATTGGCTCTAAGCTGAAAAGCCCTTCACTCAGCCCAACTTCCAAAGTGACCACTGCAGCTGAGGGTTTGGTCAAGTAGGGTCAGAAACATTGCAGGCAGAACTGTAAATTTCTTGTTAGAGATGCCCACTGCATTTACCTGGCCAGCGCTCCTCCCAGGCCAGCCAAGTAATGAAAGTCAACAGAGTGCCTTCCCCTAGGAGGTTCACACCTCCCTTAGGATATACCCCATGTGAAAAGATAGATAGGTCTGGGCCTCTGAATTTACAAGGCCTAAAGCCCACCAGATTATTATCAAGCCCCTTCTATCAGGTTCTATTTGCCTCTCAATCAGAAAAATTACTTGTAGCTTAGACAGCACCTTTCTTAGCTCCTCTAATAATGACTCTGTCCTTTGTTCTAGGCCCTGTCTAGTGCACTTGGGCCTCATTCCTTTGTAATCATAACCTCTACTCTACCACCAATGGCTCTACTCCCAACCTGTGTGTACTGATGGTCCTCTTCCCCACTTAATGCTGTACAATTGTTCAAACCTGGTAAATGCCACTCTTAGGATCATTGGTTACTATCCTCACTCTGTCTTTTATGACCTTGTCTAAATATGATCAGAGTCGGTAAACATGGAAGGCTTCCATAGCCTTGGAAACTCATGATGACAGCCTAGGATGGTTACTGGCGCCATAAACTAGAGTGTCAATTTGTTGGGTCAACAACAGGAGCCACTGTGCACTTGCTCCTCATGTGGGATCTCTGTCCTTAATGTGCTGTACAATGTGATTTAATGCTATAACTAGTACTCAAACAGTATGTTTCACTTTGTGTTTCCATGTGGGTGCAAAGTGTTGAAATCTTTACTTCATATACACTAAATTGATCCTATGTATATAAAGAGAGTTGAAAATGAATCTTGATGCAAATGAAAGGAGGGAGGGAGCGGGAGATTGGAGCGTTGTAGGTGGGAGGGGAGTTATGTGAGGGGGGAAGCCATTGTAATTCATAAGCTGTACACTGGAAATTTATATTCATTAAATAAAAGTTAAAAAAAAGAAAAAAAATAAAGTCCGTTGATAATATCCAGAAAACACAAACACAGAGGCTTTCACAATATTTCGGATTGAGTTAGACAATAACAACCAGATATTTCTTTTTTATCCAGTCATATCCGCACAAACTCATGTAGAATTCGTATGCAATGGACCAAAAAATCACAGTAAAAATGGTTTGGAGAAAAGCAAAGTCTTTTCGTTAGGCAAGTGCATAAAATGTCATCTAGACAAACAGAAATATCATGTTTGTTTGCCGCAGTTCCTCTAGCTTTCTCCCTAGAAAATACGAATGTGTAGAGCTGGTATCTCCATGTGGAAACAATTAGTGTTTCCAAGCAAAAAATTGAATATTCCCTGATAAAAGACATTCAAAACAATAAAGTCTTTGGATAATATCAGGAATACACAAACACAGAGGCTGTAGCAATATCTGGGACTGAGTTAGCCAAAACAAAAACAGGTATTTCTGGTTTCATCCACTCATATCCGGACAAAGTGGTGTGGAATTCGTATGCAATGGACCGAGAAAATCACAGTAAAAATGGTTTTGGAGAAATGCAAATCTTTATGATAGGCAAGTGCATAAAATGTCATCTATACAAACAGAAATATCATGTTTCTGTGCCGCAGTTCCTCTGGCTTTCTCTCTAGAAAATACGAATGTGTAGAGCTGATGTCTCCATGTGGAACCAATTCGGGTTTCGAAGCACAAAATTAAATGTTCCCTGATAAAAAAACGTTCAAAATAATAGAATCCGTGGATAATATCAGGAAAACACATACACAGAGGGTGTAGCAATATCTCGGATTGTTTTAGCCAAAACACAACCGGATATTTCTTCTTTCATCCAGTCATATCCGGACAAACTGGTGTGGAATTCCTATGCAATGGACAGAGAAAATCACAGTAAAAATGGATTTGGAGAAAAGCAAAGTCTTTTCGTTAGGCAAGTCCATAAAATGTCATCTATAAAAACAGAATATCATGTTTGTTTCCCGCAGTTCCTCTAGCTTTCTCCCTAGAAAATACGAATGCGTAGAGCTGGTGTATCGATGTCGAACCAATTAGTGTTTCCAAGAACAAAATTAAATGTACCCTGAAAAAAAATTCATAAAAAATATAGTCTGTGAATAATATCAGGAATACACAAACACAGAGGCTTTCACAATATTTCGGATTGAGTTAGCCAAAAAAAAAAAAAAAAAAAAAACCCCGATATTACTGGTTTCATCCAGTCATATACGGACAAAGTGGTGTGGAATTCGTATGCAATGGACTGAGAAAATCACAGTAAAAATGGTTTTGGAGAAAAGCAGCATATTTTCGTTAGGCAAGTGCATAAAATATCATCTATAAAAACAGAAATATCATGTTTGTTTGCTGCAGTTCCTACAGGTTTCTCCCTAGAAAATACGAATGTGTAGATCTGTTGTCTCCATATGGAAACAATTAGTGTTTCGCAGGACAAATTAAATGTTCCGTGATAGAAGACATTCAAAACAATAAAGTCTGTGGATAATATCAGGAATAAACAAACACCGAGGCTGTAGCAATATCAGGGATTCAGTTAGCCAAAACACAATCGGATATTTCTGGTTTTATCCAGTCATATCCGGAAAAAGTCGTGTGGAATTCGTATGCAAAGGAAGAGGAAAATCACAGTAAAAATGATTTTGGAGAAAAGCAAAGTCTTTTCATTAGGCAAGTAGATAAAATATCATTGATACAAACAGAAATATCAGGTTTGTTTGCCGCAGTTCCTCCAGATTTCTCCCTAGAACATACGAATGTGTATAGCTGGTGTCTCCATGTGGAAATAATTAGTGTTTCACAGCACAAAATTAAATGTTCCCTGATAAAAAATATTCAAAACAATAAAGTCCATCGATAATATCCAAAAAACACACACACAGAGGCTGTAGCAATATCTGGTATTGAGTTAGCCAGAACACAACTGGATATTTCTGGTTTCATCCAGTCATATCCAGACAAACTGGTGTGGAATTCGTATGCAATGGACCGAGAAAATCACAGTACAAATGGTTTTGGAGAAAAGCAAAGTCTTTTCGTTAGGCAAGTGCATAAAATGTCATCTATACAAACAGAAATATCATGTTTGTTTGCCCCAGTTCCTCTAGCTTTCTCCCTAGACAATACGAATGTGTAGAGCTGGTGTCTCCATGATGAACCAATTAGTGTTTCCAAGCCCAAAATTAAATGTTCCCTGAAAAAAAAAACATTCAAAACAATAAAGTCCGTGGATCATATCAAGAATACACAAACACAGAGGCTGTAGCAATATCTGGGATTGAGTTAGCCAACACACAACCAGGTATTTCTCATTTCATCCAGTCATATCCGGACAAACTGGTGTGGAATTCGTATGCAATGGACGGAGAAAATCACAGTACAAATGGTTTTGGAGAAAAGCACGTCTTTTCGTTAGGCAAGTGCATAAAATGTCATCTAGACAAACAGAAATATCATGTTTGTTTGCCGCAATTCCTATAGGTTTCTCCATAGAAATTACGAATGTAATAACTGACGCCATGAACAAGAGTGTCAAATTGTTAAGTCAGCAACAGGAGTCATTGTGTACTTACATCCCATGTGGGATCTGTCCTTAATGTGTTGTCTAATGTGCAGTGATGCTATAACTAGAACTGAAACAGTATTTTTACACTTTGTGTTTCTGCGTGGGTAAAAACTGATGAGATCTTTACTAATTATATACTGAATCGATCTTCTGTATATAAAGATAATTGGAAATGGAAAAAAAAACCTGGTGTTAAATTGGAAATGGCATAGAAAATTAATTAATTTTTAAAAAAGTATTATGTAGGATCTCTGCCTTTAATGTGCTGTACACTCTTATTTAATGCTATAACTAGTACTCCAACAGTATTTTTTTTTCACTTTGTGTTGCTATGTGGGGGCAAACAGTTGAAATCGTTACCTAATTTATACTAAAATGATCTTTTGTATATAAAGAGAATTGAAAATGAATCATGATGTGATTAGAAGGGGAGAGGGAGCGGGAAAGGGGAGGGTTGTGTGTGGGAGGGAAGTTTTGGGAGAGGGAACCCATTGTAACCCATGAGCTGTACTTTGGAAATTTATATTCATGAAATAAAAGTTTAACAAAAAAAGAAATTACGAATGTGTACAGCTGGTGTCTCCATGTGGAAACAATTAGTGTTTCAATGGTACAAAATTAAATGTTCCCTGATAAAAAACATTCAAAACAATAAAGTCTGTGGATAATATCAGGAATACACAAACACAGAGTCTGTAGCAATATCTGGGATTGAGTTAGGCAAAACAAAACCAGATATTTCCGGTTTCATGCAGTCATATCCGGACAAACTAGTGAGGAATTCGAATGTAATGGACCGTGAAAATCACGGTAAAAAAGTTTTGGAGAAAAGCAAAGTCTTTTCAGTAGGCAAGTAGATAAAATGTCATCATTAAAACAGAAATATCCTGCTTTTTTTTCGTAGCTCCTCTGCATTCTCCCTAGAAAATATGAATATGTATAGCTGGTGTCTCCATGTGCAACCAATTAGTGTTTCCAAGCCCAAAATTAAATGTTCCCTGATAAAAAACATTGAAAAACATAAAGTCCATGCATAATATCATGAATACACAAACACAGAGGCTATAGCGATATCTGGGATTGAGTTAGCCAAAACAAAACCGGATATTTCCCGTTTCATCCAGTCATATCCGGACAGACTGGTGTGGAATTAGTATGCCATGGACCGAGAATATCACAGTACAAGTGGTTTTGGAGAAAACCAAAGTCTTTTCATTAGCCAAGTGCATAAAATGTCATCTATACAAACAGAAATATCATGTTTGTTTTGCCGCAGTTCCTCTAGATGTCATCTAGACAAACAGAAATATCATGTTTTTTTGCCATAATTCCTCTAGCTTTCTCCCTAGAAAATACAAATGTGCAGAGCTGGTGTTCCCATAATGAAACAATTAGTGTTACAAGGGTACAAAATTACATGTTCCCTGATAAATACCTTCAAAACAATAAGTCCATCGATAATATACAGAAAACACAAACACAGAGGCTGTAGTAATATTTCTGAATGAGTTAGCCAACACACAAACGGATATTTCTTTTTTCATCCAGTCATAATCGGAAAAAGTGGTTTGGAATTCGTATGAAATGGACCGGGAAAATCAGAGTAAAAATGGTTTTGGAAAAAAGCAAAGTCTTTTCGTTAGGCTAGTGCATAAAATCTCATCGAAACAAACAGAATTGTCATGTTTGTTTGCCACAGTTCCTCTAGCTTTCTCCCTAGAAAATACGAATGTGCAGAGCTGGTGTCCCAATGATGAACCAATTAGTGTTTCCAAGCACAAATTAAATGTTCCCTGATCAAAAATACTCAAAACAATAAAGTCCATCGATAATATCCAGAAATTACAAACAAAGAATCATTCACAATATTTCGAATTGAGTTAGCCAAAAACAACCGGATATTTCCGGTTTCATCCAGTCATATGTGGACAAAGTGGTTTGGAATTCGTATGCAATGGACCGAGAAAATCACACTAAAAATGGTTTTGGAGAAAGACAAAGTCTTTTCGTTAGGCAAGTGCATACAATGTCATCTATACAAACAGAAATATCATGTTTGTTTGCCCCAGCTCCTCTAGCTTTCTCCCTAGAAAATACGAATGTGTAGAGCGGGTGTCTCCATGTGGAACCAACTAGTATTTCGCAGCACAAAGTTAAATGTTCTCTGAAAAAAAAAACATTCAAAACAATAAAGTATGTGGATAATATCAGGAATACACAAACACAGAGGCGGTAACAATATCTGGGATTGAGTTAGCTGAAACAAAATCGGATATTTCCGGTTTCATCCATTCATATCCGTACAAACTTTTGTGCAATTCATATTCATTGGATCGAAAAAATCACAGTGAAAATGGTTTTGAAGAAACGCAAAGTCTTTTCGTTAGGCAAGTGCATAAAATATCATCTATACAAACAGAAATATCATGTTTGTTTGCCGCAGTTCCTCTAGCTTTCTCCCTAGAAAATACGAATGCTTAGAGCTGGTGTCCCCATGTGGAAACCCTTAGTGTTTCAAGCTAAAAAATTAAATGTTCCCTGATAAAAACATTCAAAGCAATTAAGTCCATCGATAATATCCAGAAACACAAACACAGAGGCTGTAGCAATATCTGGGATTTAGTTAGTCAAAACACAACCGAATATTTCTGGTTTCATCCAGTCATATGCGGACAAAGTGGTTTGGAATTCGTATGCAATGGACCGAGAAAATCAGAGTAAAAATGGTTTTGGAGAAAAGCAAAGTCTTTTCATTAGGCAAGTGCATAAAATCTCATCGATACACACAGAAATATCATGTTTGTTTGCCGCAGTTGCTCTAGCTTTCTCCCTAGTAAATACGAATTTGTAGAGCTGGTGTCTCCATGTGAAACAAATTAGTGTTTCCAAGCAGAAAATCAAATGTTCCCTGATAAAAAAAATTCCAAACAATAAAGTCCGTTGATAATATAAGGAATACACAAACACAGAGCCTGTAGCAATAAATGGCATTGAGTTAGCCAAAACAATACCGGATATTTCCGGTTTCATACAGTCATACCTGAAAAAGTCGTTTGGAATTCAGATGCAATGGATGGAGAAAATCAAAGTAAAAATGCTTTTGAAGAAAAGTAAAGTCTTTTCGTTAGGCAAGCGCATCAATGTATAATGTCTGTGGATAATACCATGAATACACAAACACAGAGGCTGTACCAATATCTGGGATTGAGTTAGCAAAAACAAACCGGATATTTACGGTTTCATCCAGTCATATCCGCATAAACTGGTGTGGAATTCGTATGCAGTGGACCGAAATATTCACAGTAAAAATGGTTTTCGAGAATATCAAAGTGTTTTCGTTAGGCAAGAGCATAAAATGTCATCTATACAAACAGAAATATCATGTTTGTTTGCCCCAGTTCCTCTAGCTTTCTCCCTAGAAAATACGAATGTGTAGAGCTGGTGTCGCCATGTGGAAACATTTAGTGTTTCCAAGCACAAAATTAAATGTTCCCTGATAAAACATTCAAACAATAAAGTCTATCGATAATATCAAGAAAAAACAAACACAGAGGCTGTAGCAATATTTTGGATTGAGTTAGCCAAAACACAACCGGATATTTCCGGTTTCATCCAGTCATATCCGGACAAAGTTGTGTGGAATTCGTATGCAATGGACCGAGAAAATCACAGTATAAGTGGTTTTGGAGAAAAGCAAAGTCTTTTCGTTAGGCAAGTGCAAAAATGTCATCTATACACACAGAAATATCATGTTTGTTTGCTGCAGTTCCTCTAGCTTTCTCCTCAGAAAATAGGAATGTGTAGAGCTGGTGTCCCCATGATGAACCAATTAGTGTTTCTACGGTAAAAAATTTAGTGTTCCTTGATAAAAATATTCAAAACAATAAAGTCTGTGTATAATATCAGGAATACACATACACAGAGGCTGTAGCAATACCTGGGATTGAGTTAGGCAAAAAAAACCAGATATTTCTGGTTTCATGCAGTCATATTCGGACAAACTGGTGTGGAATTCGTATGCAATGGACCGAGAAAATCACAGTAAAAGGGTTTTGTAGAAAGGCAAAGTCTTTTCGTTAGGCAAGTGCATAAAATGTCATCTATACAAACAGAAATATCATGTTTGTTTGCAGTAGTTCCTCCAGCTTTCTCCCTAGAAAATACTAATGCGTAGAGATGTTGTCTCCATGTGGAAATAATTAGTGTTTCCAAGCACAAAATTAAATGTTCACTGAAAAAAAACATTCAAAACAATAAAGTCCGTGGATAATATCAGGAATACACAAACACAGAGGCAGTAGCAATATTTCAGATTCAGTTAGCCAAAACACAAACAAATATTTCTGGTTTCATCCAGTCATATCCGGACAAAGAGCTTTGGAATTCATATGCAATGGACGGAGAAATATACAGTAAAATGGTTTTGGAGAAAAGCAAAATCTTTTCTTTAGGCAAGTGCAAAAAATTTCATCTAGACAAACAGAAATATCATGTTTGTTTGCCGCAGTTCCTCTAGCTTTCTCCTTAGAAAATATGAATGTGTAGAGCCTGTCGCCATGTGGATCCAATTAGTGTTTCAATGCTACAAAATTAAATGTTCCCCGATAAAAACATTCAAAAAAATAAATTCCATCGATAATATCCAGAACACAAACACAGAGGCTCTAGCAATATTTTGGATTGAGTTAGCCAAAACAAAGCTGGATATTTCTCATTCGTCCAGTCATATCTGGACAAACTGGTGTGGAATTCGTATGCAATGGACCGAGAAAATCACAGTACAAATGGTTTTGGAGAAAAGCAAAGTTTATTCATTAGGCGAGTGCATAAAATGTCATCGATACACACAGAACTATCATGGTTGTCTGCCGCAGTTCCTCTAGCTTTCTCCCTAGAAAATACGAATGTGCAGAGCTGGTGTCTCCATGTGGAAACAATTAGTGTTTCGCAGCACAAAATTAAATGTTCCCTGATAAAAAAAAATACATTCAAAACAATAAAGTCCGTGGTTAATATCATGAATACACAAACACAGAAGCTGTAGCATTATTTCGGATTGAGTTAGCCAAAACACAACCAGATATTTCCAGTTTCATCCAGTCATATCCAGACAAACTGGTGTGGGATTCGTATGCAATGGACAAAGAAAATCACAGTAAAATGGTTTTGGAGAAAAGCAAAGTCTTTTCTTTAGGCAAGTGCATAAAATGTCATCTAGACAAACAGAAATATCATGTTTGCTTGCCGCAGTTCCTCCAGCTTTCTCCCTAGAAATACGAATGTGTAGAGCTGGTGTCTCCATGTGGGAACAATTAGTGTTTCCAAGAACAAAAATTAAATGCTCCCTGAAAAAAAAACATTCAAAACAATAAAGTCCGTGGATAATATCAGGAATACACAAACACAGTGGCAGTAGCAATATTTCAGATTGAGTTCGCCAAAACACAAACAGATATTTATGGTTTCATCCAGTCATATCCGCACAAAGTGCTTTGGAATTCGCATGCAATGGATGGAGAAATATACAGTAAAATGGTTTTGGAGAAAAGCAAAGTCTTTTCTTTAGGCAAGTGCATAAAATGTCATCTAGACAAACAGAAATATCATGTTTGTTTGCCGCAGTTCCTCTAGCTTTCTCCTTAGAAAATATGAATGTGTAGAGCCTGTCCCCATGTGGATCCAATTAGTGTTTCAATGGTACAAAATTAAATGTTCCCTGATAAAAACATTCAAAAAAATAAATTCCATCGATAATATCCAGAACACAAACCCAGAGGCTCTAGCAATATTTCGGATTGAGTTAGCCAAAACACAGCTGGATTTTTCTCGTTTGTCCAGTCATATCTGGACAAAGTGGTGTGGAATTCGTATGCAATGGACCGAGAAAATCACAGTACAAATGGTTTTGGAGAAAAGCAAAGTCTTTTCATTAGGCAAGTGCATAAAATGTCATCAATACAAACAGAACTCTCATGTTTGTTTGCCGCAGTTCCTCTAGCTTTCTCCCTAGAAAATACGAATGTGCAGAGCTGGTGTCTCCATGTGGAAACAATTAGTGTTTCGCAGCACACAATTAAATGTTCCCTGATAAAAAAAATACATTCAAAACAATAAAGTCTGTGGATAATATCAGGAATACACAAACACAGAGGCGGTAACAATATCTGGGATTGGGTTAGCCAAAAGAAAACGGGATATTTCGGTTTCATACAGTCATATCCGGAGAAACTGGTGTGGGATTCGTATGCAATGGACCGAAAAAATCACAGTAAAAATGGTTTTGGAGAAAAGCAAAGTCTTTTCGTTAGGCAAGTGCATAAAATCTCATCTATACAAACAGAAATATCATGTTTGTTTGCCGCAGTTCCTCCAGCTTTCTCCCTAGAAAATACGAATGTGTGGAGCTTGTGTCCCCATGTGGAACCAATTTGTGTTTCCATGGTACAAATTAAATGTTCCCTGATAAAAACATTCAAAACACTAAAGTTCATCGCTAATATCCAGAAAACACAAACACAGAGGCTTTCACAATATTTCGGATTGAGTTATCCAAAACACAACCGGATATTTCTGGTTTCATCCAGGCATATCCGGACAAAGTGGTGTGGAATTCATATGCAATGGACCGAGAAAATCACAGTACAAATGGTTTTGGAAAAAAGCAAAGTCTTTCATGTGGCAAGTGCATAAAATATCATCTATAGAAGAAGAAACATCATGTTTGTTTGCCACAGTTCCTCTAGCTTTCTCCCTAGAAAATACGAATATGTAGAGCTGGTGTCCCCATGTGGAAACAATTAGTGTTTCACAGCACAAAATTAAATGTTCCCTGAAAAACAACATTGAAAAATATAAAGGCCATGCATAATATCGGGAATAAACAAACACAGTGGCTGTAGCAATATTTGGTTTGACTTAGCCAAAACACAACCAGATATTTCCGGTTTCATCCAGTCATATCCAGACAAACTGGTGTGGAATTCGTATGCAATGGACCGAGAAAATAACAGTAAAAATGACTTTGGAGAAAAGCAAAGTCGTTTCGTTAGGCAAGTGCACAAAATGTCATCTAGACAAACAGAAATATCATGTTTGTTTGCCTCAGTTCCTGCAGCTTTCTCCCTAGAAAATACGAATTTGTAGAGCTGGTGTTTCCATGTGGAAACAATTAGTGTTTCCAAGCACAAAATTAAATGCTCCCTGAAAAAAAACATTCAAAACAATAAAGTCCGTGGATAATATCAGGAATACACAAACACAAAGGCAGTAGCAATATTTCAGATTGAGTTCGCCAAAACACAAACAGATATTTATGGTTTCATCCAGTCATATCCGGACAAAGTGCTTTGGAATTCATATGCAATGGACGGAGAAATATACAGTAAAATGGTTTTGGAAAAAAGCAAAGTCTTTTCTTTAGGCAAGTGCAAAAAATGTCATCTAGACAAACAGAAATATCATGTTTGTTTGCCGCAGTTCCTCTAGCTTTCTCCTTAGAAAATATGAATGTGTAGAACCTGTCGCCATGTGGATCCAATTAGTGTTTCAATGCTACAAAATTAAATGTTCCCCGATAAAAACATTCAAAAAAATAAATTCCATCGATAATATCCAGAACACAAACACAGAGGCTCTAGCAAAATTTCGGATTGAGTTAGCCAAAACAAAGCTGGATATGTCTCGTTCTTCCAGTCGTATCTGGACAAACTGGTGTGGAATTCGTATGCAATGGACCGAGAAAATCACAGTACAAATGGTTTTGGAGAAAAGCAAAGTCTTTTCGTTAGGCAAGTGCATAAAATGTCATCTAGACAAACAGAACTATCATGGTTGTCTGCCGCAGTTCCTCTACCTTTCTCCCTAGAAAATACGAATGTGCAGAGCTGGTGTCTCCATGTGGAAACAATTAGTGTTTTGCAGCACAAAATTAAATGTTCCCTGATAAAAAAAGAAAACATTCAAAACAATAAAGTCTGTCGATAATATCAGGAATACACAAACACAGAAGCGGTAACAATATCGGGGTTTGGGTTAGCCAAAACAAAATGGGATATTTCTGGTTTCATCCAGTCATATCCGGACAAACTGGTGTGCGATTTGTATGCAATGGACCGAGAATATCAGTAAAAATGGTTTTGGAGAAAAGCAAAGTCTTTTCGTTAGGCAAGTGCATAAAATGTCATCTATACAAACTGAAATATCATGTTTGTTTGCCGCAGTTCCTCCAGCTTTCTCCCTAGAAAATACGAATGTGTGGAGCTTGTGTCCCCATGTGGAACCAATTAGTGTTTCTACGGTACAAATTAAATGTTCCCTGATAAAAAACATTCAAAACAATAACGTCCGTCGATAATATCCAGAAAACACAAACACAGAGGCTTTCACAATAATTCGGATTGAGTTAGCCAAAACACAACCGGAAATTTGCGGTTTCATCCAGTCATATTCGGACAAAGTGGTGTGGAATTCGCATGCAGCGGACCAAAAAATCACAGTAAAAATGGATTTGGAGAAAAGCAGTCTTTTCTTTAGGCATATGCATTAAATGTCATCGATACAAAGAGAAATATCATGTTTGTTTGCCGCAGTTCCTCTAGCTTTCTCCCTAGAAAATGCAAATATCTAGTGCTGGTGTCCCCATGATGAACAAATTAGTGTTTCAAAGGTACAAAATTAAATGTTCCCTGATAAAAACATTCAAAACTATAAAGTTCGTCGATAATATCCAGAAAACACAAACACAGATGCTTTCACAATATTTCGGATCGAGTTAGCCAAAACACAACCGGATATTTCTGGTTTCATCCAGTCATATCCGGATAAACTGGTGTGGAATTCGTATGCAATGGACTTCGAAAATCACAGTAAAAATGGTTTTGTAGAAAAGCAAAGTCTTTTCCTTAGGCAAGTAGATAAAATGTCCTCTATAGAAACAGAAATATCACGTTTGATTGTGGCAGTTACTCTAGCTTTCTCCCTAGAAAATACGAAAGTGTAGAGCTGTTGTCTCCATATGGAATCAATTAGTGTTTCAACGGTACAAAATTAAATGTTCCCTGAAAAAAAATTCAAAAAAATAAAGTCCGTGGAGTATATCAGGAAAACACAAACACAGAGGCTGTAGCATATTTTAAATTGAGTATCCAAAACACAACCAGATATTTCTGGTTTCATCCAGTCACATCTGGACAAAGTGGTTTGGAATTCGTATGCAATGGACTGAGAAAATCACATATTAATTCTTTTGAAGAAATGCAAAGTCTTTTCGTTAGGCAAGTGCATAAAATGTCATCGATACAAACAGAAATATCATGTTTGTTTGCCAAAGTTCCTCTAGCTTTCTCCCTAGAAAATACGAATGTGCAGAGCTGGTGTCCCCATGATGAACCAATTAGTGTTAATAAGATACATACTTAAATGTACCCTGATAAGAACATTCAAAACCATTAGTCCCTCGAATATATCCAGAAATTACAAACAAAGAATCATTCACAATATTTCGAATTGAGTTAGCCAAAAAACAACCGGATATTTCCGGTTTCATCCAGTCATATGTGGACAAAGTGGTTTGGAATTCGTATGCAATGGACCGAGAAAATCACACTAAAAATGGTTTTGGAGAAAAACAAAGTCTTTTCCTTAGGCAAGTGCATACAATGTCATCTATACAAACAGAAATATCATGTTTGTTTGCCCCAGCTCCTCTAGCTTTCTCCCTAGAAAATACGAATGTGTAGAGCGGGTGTTTCCATGTGGAACCAACTAGTATTTCGCAGCACAAAGTTAAATGTTCTCTGAAAAAAAAACATTCAAAACAATAAAGTCTGTGGATAATATCAGGAATACACAAACACAGAGGCGGTAACAATATCTGGGATTGAGTTAGCTGAAACAAAATCAGATATTTCCGGTTTCATCCATTCATATCCGTACAAACTTTTGTGCAATTCATATTCATTGGATCGAAAAAATCACAGTGAAAATGGTTTTGGAGAAACGCAAAGTCTTTTCGTTAGGCAAGTGCATAAAATATCATCTATACAAACAGAAATATCATGTTTGTTTGCCACAGTTCCTCTAGCTTTCTCCCTAGAAAATATGAATGCTTAGAGCTGGTGTCCCCATGTGGAAACCCTTAGTGTTTCAAGCTAAAAAATTAAATGTTCCCTGATAAAAACATTCAAAGCAATTAAGTCCATCGATAATATCCAGAAACACAAACACAGAGGCTGTAGCAATATCTGGGATTTAGTTAGTCAAAACACAACCGGATATTTCTGGTTTCATCCAGTCATATGCGGACAAAGTGGTTTGGAATTCGTATGCAATGGACCGAGAAAATCAGAGTAAAAATGGTTTTGGAGAAAAGCAAAGTCTTTTCATTAGGCAAGTGCATAAAATCTCATCGATACACTCAGAAATATCATGTTTGTTTGCCGCAGTTGCTCTAGCTTTCTCCCTAGTAAATACGAATTTGTAGAGCTGGTGTCTCCATGTGAAACAAATTAGTGTTTCCAAGCAGAAAATCAAATGTTCCCTGATAAAAAAAATTCCAAACAATAAAGTCCGTTGATAATATAAGGAATACACAAACACAGAGCCTGTAGCAATAAATGGCATTGAGTTAGCCAAAACAATACCGGATATTTCCGGTTTCATACAGTCATATCCTGAAAAAGTCGTTTGGAATTCAGATGCAATGGATGGAGAAAATCAAAGTAAAAATGCTTTTGAAGAAAAGTAAAGTCTTTTCGTTAGGCAAGTGCATAAAATGTCATCTATACAAACAGAAATATCATGTTTGTTTGCAGCAGTTCCTCCAGCTTTCTCCCTAGAAAATACTAATGCGTAGAGATGTTGTCTCCATGTGGAAATAATTAGTGTTTCCAAGCACAAAATTAAATGTTCACTGAAAAAAAAACATTCAAAACAATAAAGTCCGTGGATAATATCAGGAATACACAAACACAGAGGCAGTAGCAATATTTCAGATTCAGTTAGCCAAAACACAAACAAATATTTCTGGTTTCATCCAGTCATATCCGGACAAAGAGCTTTGGAATTCATATGCAATGGACGGAGAAATATACAGTAAAATGGTTTTGGAGAAAAGCAAAATCTTTTCTTTAGGCAAGTGCAAAAAATGTCATCTAGACAAACAGAAATATCATGTTTGTTTGCCGCAGTTCCTCTAGCTTTCTCCTTAGAAAATATGAATGTGTAGAGCATGTCGCCATGTGGATCCAATTAGTGTTTCAATGCTACAAAATTAAATGTTCCCTGATAAAAACATTCAAAAAAATAAATTCCATCGATAATATCCAGAACACAAACACAGAGGCTCTAGCAATATTTCGGATTGAGTTAGCCAAAACAAAGCTGAATATTTCTCGTTCGTCTAGTCATATCTGGACAAACTGGTGTGGAATTCGTATGCAATGGACTGAGAAAATCACAGTACAAATGGTTTTGGAGAAAAGCAAAGTTTTTTCGTTAGGCGAGTGCATAAAATGTCATCAATACACACAGAACTATCATGGTTGTCTGCCGCAGTTCCTCTAGCTTTCTCCCTAGAAAATACGAATGTGCAGAGCTGGTGTCTCCAAGTGGAAACAATTAGTGTTTCGCAGCACAAAATTAAATGTTCCCTGATAAAAAAAATACATTCAAAACAATAAAGTCCGTGGTTAATATCAAGAATACACAAACACAGAAGCTGTAGCATTATTTCGGATTGAGTTAGCCAAAACACAACCAGATATTTCCAGTTTCATCCAGTCATATCCAGACAAACTGGTGTGGGATTCGTATGCAATGGACAAAGAAAATCACAGTAAAATGGTTTTGGAGAAAAGCAAAGTCTTTTCTTTAGGCAAGTGCATAAAATGTCATCTAGACAAACAGAAATATCATGTTTGCTTGCCGCAGTTCCTCCAGCTTTCTCCCTAGAAAATACGAATGTGTAGAGCTGGTGTCTCCATGTGGGAACAATTAGTGTTTCCAAAAACAAAATTAAATGCTCCCTGAAAAAAAAACATTCAAAACAATAAAGTCCGTGGATAATATCAGGAATACACAAACACAGTGGCAGTAGCAATATTTCAGATTGAGTTCGCCAAAACACAAACAGATATTTATGGTTTCATCCAGTCATATCCGGACAAAGTGCTTTGGAATTCGCATGCAATGGATGGAGAAATATACAGTAAAATGGTTTTGGAGAAAAGCAAAGTCTTTTCTTTAGGCAAGTGCATAAAATGTCATCTAGACAAACAGAAATATCATGTTTGTTTGCCGCAGTTCCTCTAGCTTTCTCCTTAGAAAATATGAATGTGTAGAGCCTGTCCCCATGTGGATCCAATTAGTGTTTCAATGGTACAAAATTAAATGTTCCCCGATAAAAACATTCAAAAAAATAAATTCCATCGATAATATCCAGAACACAAACACAGAGGCTCTAGCAATATTTCGGATTGAGTTAGCCAAAACACAGCTGGATTTTTCTCGTTTGTCCAGTTATATCTGGACAAAGTGGTGTGGAATTCGTATGCAATGGACCGAGAAAATCACAGTACAAATGGTTTTGGAGAAAAGCAAAGTCTTTTCATTAGGCAAGTGCATAAAATGTCATCAATACAAACAGAACTCTCATGTTTGTTTGCCGCAGTTCCTCTAGCTTTCTCCCTAGAAAATAAGAATGTGCAGAGCTGGTGTCTCCATGTGGAAACAATTAGTGTTTCGCAGCACACAATTAAATGTTCCCTGATGAAAAAAATACATTCAAAACAATAAAGTCTGTCGATAATATCAGGAATACACAAACACAGAGGCGGTAACAATATCTGGGATTGGGTTAGCCAAAAGAAAACGGGATATTTTGGTTTCATACAGTCATATCCGGAGAAACTGGTGTGGGATTCGTATGCAATGGACCGAAAAAATCACAGTAAAAATGGTTTTGGAGAAAAGCAAAGTCTTTTCGTTAGGCAAGTGCATAAAATCTCATCTATACAAACAGAAATATCATGTTTGTTTGCCGCAGTTCCTCCAGCTTTCTCCCTAGAAAATACGAATGTGTAGAGCTTGTGTCCCCATGTGGAACCAATTTGTGTTTCCATGGTACAAATTAAATGTTCCCTGATAAAAAACATTCAAAACACTAAAGTTCATCGCTAATATCCAGAAAACACAAACACAGAGGCTTTCACAATATTTCGGATTGAGTTATCCAAAACACAACCGGATATTTCTGGTTTCATCCAGTCATATCCGGACAAAGTGGTGTGGAATTCATATGCAATGGACCGAGAAAATCACAGTACAAATGGTTTTGGAAAAAAGCAAAGTCTTTCATGTGGCAAGTGCATAAAATGTCATCTATACAAACAGAAATATCATGTTTGTTTGCCGCAGTTCCTCCAGCTTTCTCTGCAGAAAATACGAATGTGTGGAGCTTGTGTCCCCATGTGGAACCAATTTGTGTTTCCATGGTACAAATTAAATGTTCCCTGATAAAAACATTCAAAACACTAAAGTTCATCGCTAATATCCAGAAAACACAAACACAGAGGCTTTCACAATATTTCGGATTGAGTTATCCAAAACACAACCGGATATTTCTGGTTTCATCCAGGCATATCCGGACAAAGTGGTGTGGAATTCATATGCAATGGACCGAGAAAATCACAGTACAAATGGTTTTGGAAAAAAGCAAAGTCTTTCATGTGGCAAGTGCATAAAATATCATCTATAGAAGAAGAAACATCATGTTTGTTTGCCACAGTTCCTCTAGCTTTCTCCCTAGAAAATACGAATATGTAGAGCTGGTGTCCCCATGTGGAAACAATTAGTGTTTCACAGCACAAAATTAAATGTTCCCTGAAAAACAACATTGAAAAATATAAAGGCCATGCATAATATCGGGAATAAACAAACACAGTGGCTGTAGCAATATTTGGTTTGACTTAGCCAAAACACAACCAGATATTTCCGGTTTCATCCAGTCATATCCAGACAAACTGGTGTGGAATTCGTATGCAATGGACCGAGAAAATAACAGTAAAAATGACTTTGGAGAAAAGCAAAGTCGTTTCGTTAGGCAAGTGCACAAAATGTCATCTAGACAAACAGAAATATCATGTTTGTTTGCCTCAGTTCCTGCAGCTTTCTCCCTAGAAAATACGAATTTGTAGAGCTGGTGTTTCCATGTGGAAACAATTAGTGTTTCCAAGCACAAAATTAAATGCTCCCTGAAAAAAAACATTCAAAACAATAAAGTCCGTGGATAATATCAGGAATACACAAACACAAAGGCAGTAGCAATATTTCAGATTGAGTTCGCCAAAACACAAACAGATATTTATGGTTTCATCCAGTCACATCCGGACAAAGTGCTTTGGAATTCATATGCAATGGACGGAGAAATATACAGTAAAATGGTTTTGGAAAAAAGCAAAGTCTTTTCTTTAGGCAAGTGCAAAAAATGTCATCTAGACAAACAGAAATATCATGTTTGTTTGCCGCAGTTCCTCTAGCTTTCTCCTTAGAAAATATGAATGTGTAGAACCTGTCGCCATGTGGATCCAATTAGTGTTTCAATGCTACAAAATTAAATGTTCCCCGATAAAAACATTCAAAAAAATAAATTCCATCGATAATATCCAGAACACAAACACAGAGGCTCTAGCAAAATTTCGGATTGAGTTAGCCAAAACAAAGCTGGATATGTCTCGTTCGTCCAGTCGTATCTGGACAAACTGGTGTGGAATTCGTATGCAATGGACCGAGAAAATCACAGTACAAATGGTTTTGGAGAAAAGCAAAGTCTTTTCGTTAGGCAAGTGCATAAAATGTCATCTAGACAAACAGAAATATCATGTTTGTTTGCCGCAGTTCCTCTACCTTTCTCCCTAGAAAATACGAATGTGCAGAGCTGGTGTCTCCATGTGGAAACAATTAGTGTTTTGCAGCACAAAATTAAATGTTCCCTGATAAAAAAAGAAAACATTCAAAACAATAAAGTCTGTCGATAATATCAGGAATACACAAACACAGAAGCGGTAACAATATCGGGGTTTGGGTTAGCCAAAACAAAATGGGATATTTCTGGTTTCATCCAGTCATATCCGGACAAACTGGTGTGCGATTTGTATGCAATGGACCGAGAATATCAGTAAAAATGGTTTTGGAGAAAAGCAAAGTCTTTTCGTTAGGCAAGTGCATAAAATGTCATCTATACAAACTGAAATATCATGTTTGTTTGCCGCAGTTCCTCCAGCTTTCTCCCTAGAAAATACGAATGTGTGGAGCTTGTGTCCCCATGTGGAACCAATTAGTGTTTCTACGGTACAAATTAAATGTTCCCTGATAAAAAACATTCAAAACAATAAATTCCATCGATAATATCCAGAAAACACAAACACAGAGGCTTTCACAATAATTCGGATTGAGTTAGCCAAAACACAACCGGAAATTTGCGGTTTCATCCAGTCATATTCGGACAAAGTGGTGTGGAATTCGCATGCAGCGGACCAAAAAATCACAGTAAAAATGGATTTGGAGAAAAGCAGTCTTTTCTTTAGGCATATGCATTAAATGTCATCGATACAAAGAGAAATATCATGTTTGTTTGCCGCAGTTCCTCTAGCTTTCTCCCTAGAAAATGCAAATATCTAGTGCTGGTGTCCCCATGATGAACAAATTAGTGTTTCAAAGGTACAAAATTAAATGTTCCCTGATAAAAACATTCAAAACTATAAAGTTCGTCGATAATATCCAGAAAACACAAACACAGATGCTTTCACAATATTTCGGATCGAGTTAGCCAAAACACAACCGGATATTTCTGGTTTCATCCAGTCATATCCGGATAAACTGGTGTGGAATTCGTATGCAATGGACTTCGAAAATCACAGTAAAAATGGTTTTGTAGAAAAGCAAAGTCTTTTCCTTAGGCAAGTAGATAAAATGTCCTCTATAGAAACAGAAATATCACGTTTGATTGTGGCAGTTACTCTAGCTTTCTCCCTAGAAAATACGAAAGTGTAGAGCTGTTGTCTCCATATGGAATCAATTAGTGTTTCAACGGTACAAAATTAAATGTTCCCTGAAAAAAAATTCAAAAAAATAAAGTCCGTGGAGTATATCAGGAAAACACAAACACAGAGGCTGTAGCATATTTTAAATTGAGTATCCAAAACACAACCAGATATTTCTGGTTTCATCCAGTCACATCTGGACAAAGTGGTTTGGAATTCGTATGCAATGGACTGAGAAAATCACATATTAATTCTTTTGAAGAAATGCAAAGTCTTTTCGTTAGGCAAGTGCATAAAATGTCATCGATACAAACAGAAATATCATGTTTGTTTGCCAAAGTTCCTCTAGCTTTCTCCCTAGAAAATACGAATGTGCAGAGCTGGTGTCCCCATGATGAACCAATTAGTGTTAATAAGATACATACTTAAATGTACCCTGATAAGAACATTCAAAACCATTAGTCCCTCGAATATATCCAGAAATTACAAACAAAGAATCATTCACAATATTTCGAATTGAGTTAGCCAAAAAACAACCGGATATTTCCGGTTTCATCCAGTCATATGTGGACAAAGTGGTTTGGAATTCGTATGCAATGGACCGAGAAAATCACACTAAAAATGGTTTTGGAGAAAAACAAAGTCTTTTCCTTAGGCAAGTGCATACAATGTCATCTATACAAACAGAAATATCATGTTTGTTTGCCCCAGCTCCTCTAGCTTTCTCCCTAGAAAATACGAATGTGTAGAGCGGGTGTTTCCATGTGGAACCAACTAGTATTTCGCAGCACAAAGTTAAATGTTCTCTGAAAAAAAAACATTCAAAACAATAAAGTCTGTGGATAATATCAGGAATACACAAACACAGAGGCGGTAACAATATCTGGGATTGAGTTAGCTGAAACAAAATCAGATATTTCCGGTTTCATCCATTCATATCCGTACAAACTTTTGTGCAATTCATATTCATTGGATCGAAAAAATCACAGTGAAAATGGTTTTGGAGAAACGCAAAGTCTTTTCGTTAGGCAAGTGCATAAAATATCATCTATACAAACAGAAATATCATGTTTGTTTGCCACAGTTCCTCTAGCTTTCTCCCTAGAAAATATGAATGCTTAGAGCTGGTGTCCCCATGTGGAAACCCTTAGTGTTTCAAGCTAAAAAATTAAATGTTCCCTGATAAAAACATTCAAAGCAATTAAGTCCATCGATAATATCCAGAAACACAAACACAGAGGCTGTAGCAATATCTGGGATTTAGTTAGTCAAAACACAACCGGATATTTCTGGTTTCATCCAGTCATATGCGGACAAAGTGGTTTGGAATTCGTATGCAATGGACCGAGAAAATCAGAGTAAAAATGGTTTTGGAGAAAAGCAAAGTCTTTTCATTAGGCAAGTGCATAAAATCTCATCGATACACTCAGAAATATCATGTTTGTTTGCCGCAGTTGCTCTAGCTTTCTCCCTAGTAAATACGAATTTGTAGAGCTGGTGTCTCCATGTGAAACAAATTAGTGTTTCCAAGCAGAAAATCAAATGTTCCCTGATAAAAAAAATTCCAAACAATAAAGTCCGTTGATAATATAAGGAATACACAAACACAGAGCCTGTAGCAATAAATGGCATTGAGTTAGCCAAAACAATACCGGATATTTCCGGTTTCATACAGTCATATCCTGAAAAAGTCGTTTGGAATTCAGATGCAATGGATGGAGAAAATCAAAGTAAAAATGCTTTTGAAGAAAAGTAAAGTCTTTTCGTTAGGCAAGTGCATAAAATGTCATCTATACAAACAGAAATATCATGTTTGTTTGCAGCAGTTCCTCCAGCTTTCTCCCTAGAAAATACTAATGCGTAGAGATGTTGTCTCCATGTGGAAATAATTAGTGTTTCCAAGCACAAAATTAAATGTTCACTGAAAAAAAAAACATTCAAAACAATAAAGTCCGTGGATAATATCAGGAATACACAAACACAGAGGCAGTAGCAATATTTCAGATTCAGTTAGCCAAAACACAAACAAATATTTCTGGTTTCATCCAGTCATATCCGGACAAAGAGCTTTGGAATTCATATGCAATGGACGGAGAAATATACAGTAAAATGGTTTTGGAGAAAAGCAAAATCTTTTCTTTAGGCAAGTGCAAAAAATGTCATCTAGACAAACAGAAATATCATGTTTGTTTGCCGCAGTTCCTCTAGCTTTCTCCTTAGAAAATATGAATGTGTAGAGCATGTCGCCATGTGGATCCAATTAGTGTTTCAATGCTACAAAATTAAATGTTCCCTGATAAAAACATTCAAAAAAATAAATTCCATCGATAATATCCAGAACACAAACACAGAGGCTCTAGCAATATTTCGGATTGAGTTAGCCAAAACAAAGCTGAATATTTCTCGTTCGTCTAGTCATATCTGGACAAACTGGTGTGGAATTCGTATGCAATGGACTGAGAAAATCACAGTACAAATGGTTTTGGAGAAAAGCAAAGTTTTTTCGTTAGGCGAGTGCATAAAATGTCATCAATACACACAGAACTATCATGGTTGTCTGCCGCAGTTCCTCTAGCTTTCTCCCTAGAAAATACGAATGTGCAGAGCTGGTGTCTCCAAGTGGAAACAATTAGTGTTTCGCAGCACAAAATTAAATGTTCCCTGATAAAAAAAATACATTCAAAACAATAAAGTCCGTGGTTAATATCAAGAATACACAAACACAGAAGCTGTAGCATTATTTCGGATTGAGTTAGCCAAAACACAACCAGATATTTCCAGTTTCATCCAGTCATATCCAGACAAACTGGTGTGGGATTCGTATGCAATGGACAAAGAAAATCACAGTAAAATGGTTTTGGAGAAAAGCAAAGTCTTTTCTTTAGGCAAGTGCATAAAATGTCATCTAGACAAACAGAAATATCATGTTTGCTTGCCGCAGTTCCTCCAGCTTTCTCCCTAGAAAATACTAATGTGTAGAGCTGGTGTCTCCATGTGGGAACAATTAGTGTTTCCAAAAACAAAATTAAATGCTCCCTGAAAAAAAAACATTCAAAACAATAAAGTCCGTGGATAATATCAGGAATACACAAACACAGTGGCAGTAGCAATATTTCAGATTGAGTTCGCCAAAACACAAACAGATATTTATGGTTTCATCCAGTCATATCCGGACAAAGTGCTTTGGAATTCGCATGCAATGGATGGAGAAATATACAGTAAAATGGTTTTGGAGAAAAGCAAAGTCTTTTCTTTAGGCAAGTGCATAAAATGTCATCTAGACAAACAGAAATATCATGTTTGTTTGCCGCAGTTCCTCTAGCTTTCTCCTTAGAAAATATGAATGTGTAGAGCCTGTCCCCATGTGGATCCAATTAGTGTTTCAATGGTACAAAATTAAATGTTCCCTGATAAAAACATTCAAAAAAATAAATTCCATCGATAATATCCAGAACACAAACACAGAGGCTCTAGCAATATTTCGGATTGAGTTAGCCAAAACACAGCTGGATTTTTCTCGTTTGTCCAGTTATATCTGGACAAAGTGGTGTGGAATTCGTATGCAATGGACCGAGAAAATCACAGTACAAATGGTTTTGGAGAAAAGCAAAGTCTTTTCATTAGGCAAGTGCATAAAATGTCATCAATACAAACAGAACTCTCATGTTTGTTTGCCGCAGTTCCTCTAGCTTTCTCCCTAGAAAATAAGAATGTGCAGAGCTGGTGTCTCCATGTGGAAACAATTAGTGTTTCGCAGCACACAATTAAATGTTCCCTGATGAAAAAAATACATTCAAAACAATAAAGTCTGTCGATAATATCAGGAATACACAAACACAGAGGCGGTAACAATATCTGGGATTGGGTTAGCCAAAAGAAAACGGGATATTTTGGTTTCATACAGTCATATCCGGAGAAACTGGTGTGGGATTCGTATGCAATGGACCGAAAAAATCACAGTAAAAATGGTTTTGGAGAAAAGCAAAGTCTTTTCGTTAGGCAAGTGCATAAAATCTCATCTATACAAACAGAAATATCATGTTTGTTTGCCGCAGTTCCTCCAGCTTTCTCCCTAGAAAATACGAATGTGTAGAGCTTGTGTCCCCATGTGGAACCAATTTGTGTTTCCATGGTACAAATTAAATGTTCCCTGATAAAAAACATTCAAAACACTAAAGTTCATCGCTAATATCCAGAAAACACAAACACAGAGGCTTTCACAATATTTCGGATTGAGTTATCAAAACACAACCGGATATTTCTGGTTTCATCCAGTCATATCCGGACAAAGTGGTGTGGAATTCATATGCAATGGACCGAGAAAATCACAGTACAAATGGTTTTGGAAAAAAGCAAAGTCTTTCATGTGGCAAGTGCATAAAATGTCATCTATACAAACAGAAATATCATGTTTGTTTGCCGCAGTTCCTCCAGCTTTCTCTGCAGAAAATACGAATGTGTGGAGCTTGTGTCCCCATGTGGAACCAATTTGTGTTTCCATGGTACAAATTAAATGTTCCCTGATAAAAACATTCAAAACACTAAAGTTCATCGCTAATATCCAGAAAACACAAACACAGAGGCTTTCACAATATTTCGGATTGAGTTATCCAAAACACAACCGGATATTTCTGGTTTCATCCAGGCATATCCGGACAAAGTGGTGTGGAATTCATATGCAATGGACCGAGAAAATCACAGTACAAATGGTTTTGGAAAAAAGCAAAGTCTTTCATGTGGCAAGTGCATAAAATATCATCTATAGAAGAAGAAACATCATGTTTGTTTGCCACAGTTCCTCTAGCTTTCTCCCTAGAAAATACGAATATGTAGAGCTGGTGTCCCCATGTGGAAACAATTAGTGTTTCACAGCACAAAATTAAATGTTCCCTGAAAAACAACATTGAAAAATATAAAGGCCATGCATAATATCGGGAATAAACAAACACAGTGGCTGTAGCAATATTTGGTTTGACTTAGCCAAAACACAACCAGATATTTCCGGTTTCATCCAGTCATATCCAGACAAACTGGTGTGGAATTCGTATGCAATGGACCGAGAAAATAACAGTAAAAATGACTTTGGAGAAAAGCAAAGTCGTTTCGTTAGGCAAGTGCACAAAATGTCATCTAGACAAACAGAAATATCATGTTTGTTTGCCTCAGTTCCTGCAGCTTTCTCCCTAGAAAATACGAATTTGTAGAGCTGGTGTTTCCATGTGGAAACAATTAGTGTTTCCAAGCACAAAATTAAATGCTCCCTGAAAAAAAACATTCAAAACAATAAAGTCCGTGGATAATATCAGGAATACACAAACACAAAGGCAGTAGCAATATTTCAGATTGAGTTCGCCAAAACACAAACAGATATTTATGGTTTCATCCAGTCACATCCGGACAAAGTGCTTTGGAATTCATATGCAATGGACGGAGAAATATACAGTAAAATGGTTTTGGAAAAAAGCAAAGTCTTTTCTTTAGGCAAGTGCAAAAAATGTCATCTAGACAAACAGAAATATCATGTTTGTTTGCCGCAGTTCCTCTAGCTTTCTCCTTAGAAAATATGAATGTGTAGAACCTGTCGCCATGTGGATCCAATTAGTGTTTCAATGCTACAAAATTAAATGTTCCCCGATAAAAACATTCAAAAAAATAAATTCCATCGATAATATCCAGAACACAAACACAGAGGCTCTAGCAAAATTTCGGATTGAGTTAGCCAAAACAAAGCTGGATATGTCTCGTTCGTCCAGTCGTATCTGGACAAACTGGTGTGGAATTCGTATGCAATGGACCGAGAAAATCACAGTACAAATGGTTTTGGAGAAAAGCAAAGTCTTTTCGTTAGGCAAGTGCATAAAATGTCATCTAGACAAACAGAAATATCATGTTTGTTTGCCGCAGTTCCTCTACCTTTCTCCCTAGAAAATACGAATGTGCAGAGCTGGTGTCTCCATGTGGAAACAATTAGTGTTTTGCAGCACAAAATTAAATGTTCCCTGATAAAAAAAGAAAACATTCAAAACAATAAAGTCTGTCGATAATATCAGGAATACACAAACACAGAAGCGGTAACAATATCGGGGTTTGGGTTAGCCAAAACAAAATGGGATATTTCTGGTTTCATCCAGTCATATCCGGACAAACTGGTGTGCGATTTGTATGCAATGGACCGAGAATATCAGTAAAAATGGTTTTGGAGAAAAGCAAAGTCTTTTCGTTAGGCAAGTGCATAAAATGTCATCTATACAAACTGAAATATCATGTTTGTTTGCCGCAGTTCCTCCAGCTTTCTCCCTAGAAAATACGAATGTGTGGAGCTTGTGTCCCCATGTGGAACCAATTAGTGTTTCTACGGTACAAATTAAATGTTCCCTGATAAAAAACATTCAAAACAATAAATTCCATCGATAATATCCAGAACACAAACCCAGAGGCTCTAGCAATATTTCGGATTGAGTTAGCCAAAACACAGCTGGATTTTTCTCGTTTGTCCAGTCATATCTGGACAAAGTGGTGTGGAATTCGTATGCAATGGACCGAGAAAATCACAGTACAAATGGTTTTGGAGAAAAGCAAAGTCTTTTCATTAGGCAAGTGCATAAAATGTCATCAATACAAACAGAACTCTCATGTTTGTTTGCCGCAGTTCCTCTAGCTTTCTCCCTAGAAAATACGAATGTGCAGAGCTGGTGTCTCCATGTGGAAACAATTAGTGTTTCGCAGCACACAATTAAATGTTCCCTGATAAAAAAAATACATTCAAAACAATAAAGTCTGTGGATAATATCAGGAATACACAAACACAGAGGCGGTAACAATATCTGGGATTGGGTTAGCCAAAAGAAAACGGGATATTTCGGTTTCATACAGTCATATCCGGAGAAACTGGTGTGGGATTCGTATGCAATGGACCGAAAAAATCACAGTAAAAATGGTTTTGGAGAAAAGCAAAGTCTTTTCGTTAGGCAAGTGCATAAAATCTCATCTATACAAACAGAAATATCATGTTTGTTTGCCGCAGTTCCTCCAGCTTTCTCCCTAGAAAATACGAATGTGTAGAGCTTGTGTCCCCATGTGGAACCAATTTGTGTTTCCATGGTACAAATTAAATGTTCCCTGATAAAAAACATTCAAAACACTAAAGTTCATCGCTAATATCCAGAAAACACAAACACAGAGGCTTTCACAATATTTCGGATTGAGTTATCCAAAACACAACCGGATATTTCTGGTTTCATCCAGTCATATCCGGACAAAGTGGTGTGGAATTCATATGCAATGGACAGAGAAAATCACAGTACAAATGGTTTTGGAAAAAAGCAAAGTCTTTCATGTGGCAAGTGCATAAAATGTCATCTATACAAACAGAAATATCATGTTTGTTTGCCGCAGTTCCTCCAGCTTTCTCTGCAGAAAATACGAATGTGTGGAGCTTGTGTCCCCATGTGGAACCAATTTGTGTTTCCATGGTACAAATTAAATGTTCCCTGATAAAAACATTCAAAACACTAAAGTTCTTCGCTAATATCCATAAAACACAAACACAGAGGCTTTCAAAATATTTCGGATTGAGTTATCCAAAACACAACCGGATATTTCTGGTTTCATCCAGGCATATCCGGACAAAGTGGTGTGGAATTCATATGCAATGGACCGAGAAAATCACAGTACAAATGGTTTTGGAAAAAAGCAAAGTCTTTCATGTGGCAAGTGCATAAAATGTCATCTATAGAAGAAGAAACATCATGTTTGTTTGCCACAGTTCCTCTAGCTTTCTCCCTAGAAAATACGAATATGTAGAGCTGGTGTCCCCATGTGGAAACAATTAGTGTTTCACAGCACAAAATTAAATGTTCCCTGAAAAACAACATTGAAAAATATAAAGGCCATTCATAATATCGGGAATAAACAAACACAGTGGCTGTAGCAATATTTGGTTTGACTTAGCCAAAACACAACCAGATATTTCCGGTTTCATCCAGTCATATCCAGACAAACTGGTGTGGAATTCGTATGCAATGGACCGAGAAAATAACAGTAAAAATGACTTTGGAGAAAAGCAAAGTCTTTTCGTTAGGCAAGTGCATAAAATGTCATCTATACAAACTGAAATATCATGTTTGTTTGCCACAGTTCCTCCAGCTTTCTCCCTAGAAAATACGAATGTGTGGAGCTTGTGTCCCCATGTGGAACCAATTAGTGTTTCTACGGTACAAATTAAATGTTCCCTGATAAAAAACATTCAAAACAATAACGTCCGTCGATAATATCCAGAAAACACAAACACAGAGGCTTTCACAATAATTCGGATTGAGTTAGCCAAAACACAACCGGAAATTTGCGGTTTCATCCAGTCATATTCGGACAAAGTGGTGTGGAATTCGCATGCAGCGGACCAAAAAATCACAGTAAAAATGGATTTGGAGAAAAGCAGTCTTTTCTTTAGGCATATGCATTAAATGTCATCGATACAAAGAGAAATATCATGTTTGTTTGCCGCAGTTCCTCTAGCTTTCTCCCTAGAAAATGCAAATATCTAGTGCTGGTGTCCCCCTGATGAACAAATTAGTGTTTCAAAGGTACAAAATTAAATGTTCCCTGATAAAAACATTCAAAACTATAAAGTTCGTCGATAATATCCAGAAAACACAAACACAGATGCTTTCACAATATTTCGGATCGAGTTAGCCAAAACACAACCGGATATTTCTGGTTTCATCCAGTCATATCCGGATAAACTGGTGTGGAATTCGTATGCAATGGACTTCGAAAATCACAGTAAAAATGGTTTTGTAGAAAAGCAAAGTCTTTTCCTTAGGCAAGTAGATAAAATGTCCTCTATAGAAACAGAAATATCACGTTTGATTGTGGCAGTTACTCTAGCTTTCTCCCTAGAAAATACGAAAGTGTAGAGCTGTTGTCTCCATATGGAATCAATTAGTGTTTCAACGGTACAAAATTAAATGTTCCCTGAAAAAAAATTCAAAAAAATAAAGTCCGTGGAGTATATCAGGAAAACACAAACACAGAGGCTGTAGCATATTTTAAATTGAGTATCCAAAACACAACCAGATATTTCTGGTTTCATCCAGTCACATCTGGACAAAGTGGTTTGGAATTCGTATGCAATGGACTGAGAAAATCACATATTAATTCTTTTGAAGGAATGCAAAGTCTTTTCGTTAGGCAAGTGCATAAAATGTCATCGATACAAACAGAAATATCATGTTTGTTTGCCAAAGTTCCTCTAGCTTTCTCCCTAGAAAATACGAATGTGCAGAGCTGGTGTCCCCATGATGAACCAATTAGTGTTAATAAGATACATACTTAAATGTACCCTGATAAGAACATTCAAAACCATTAGTCCCTCGAATATATCCAGAAATTACAAACAAAGAATCATTCACAATATTTCGAATTGAGTTAGCCAAAAAACAACCGGATATTTCCGGTTTCATCCAGTCATATGTGGACAAAGTGGTTTGGAATTCGTATGCAATGGACCGAGAAAATCACACTAAAAATGGTTTTGGAGAAAAACAAAGTCTTTTCCTTAGGCAAGTGCATACAATGTCATCTATACAAACAGAAATATCATGTTTGTTTGCCCCAGCTCCTCTAGCTTTCTCCCTAGAAAATACGAATGTGTAGAGCGGGTGTTTCCATGTGGAACCAACTAGTATTTCGCAGCACAAAGTTAAATGTTCTCTGAAAAAAAAACATTCAAAACAATAAAGTCTGTGGATAATATCAGGAATACACAAACACAGAGGCGGTAACAATATCTGGGATTGAGTTAGCTGAAACAAAATCAGATATTTCCGGTTTCATCCATTCATATCCGTACAAACTTTTGTGCAATTCATATTCATTGGATCGAAAAAATCACAGTGAAAATGGTTTTGGAGAAACGCAAAGTCTTTTCGTTAGGCAAGTGCATAAAATAACATCTATACAAACAGAAATATCATGTTTGTTTGCCGCAGTTCCTCTAGCTTTCTCCCTAGAAAATACGAATGCTTAGAGCTGGTGTCCCCATGTGGAAACCCTTAGTGTTTCAAGCTAAAAAATTAAATGTTCCCTGATAAAAACATTCAAAGCAATTAAGTCCATCGATAATATCCAGAAACACAAACACAGAGGCTGTAGCAATATCTGGGATTTAGTTAGTCAAAACACAACCGGATATTTCTGGTTTCATCCAGTCATATGCGGACAAAGTGGTTTGGAATTCGTATGCAATGGACCGAGAAAATCAGAGTAAAAATGGTTTTGGAGAAAAGCAAAGTCTTTTCATTAGGCAAGTGCATAAAATCTCATCGATACACTCAGAAATATCATGTTTGTTTGCCGCAGTTGCTCTAGCTTTCTCCCTAGTAAATACGAATTTGTAGAGCTGGTGTCTCCATGTGAAACAAATTAGTGTTTCCAAGCAGAAAATCAAATGTTCCCTGATAAAAAAAATTCCAAACAATAAAGTCCGTTGATAATATAAGGAATACACAAACACAGAGCCTGTAGCAATAAATGGCATTGAGTTAGCCAAAACAATACCGGATATTTCCGGTTTCATACAGTCATATCCTGAAAAAGTCGTTTGGAATTCAGATGCAATGGATGGAGAAAATCAAAGTAAAAATGCTTTTGAAGAAAAGTAAAGTCTTTTCGTTAGGCAAGTGCATAAAATGTCATCTATACAAACAGAAATATCATGTTTGTTTGCAGCAGTTCCTCCAGCTTTCTCCCTAGAAAATACTAATGCGTAGAGATGTTGTCTCCATGTGGAAATAATTAGTGTTTCCAAGCACAAAATTAAATGTTCACTGAAAAAAAAACATTCAAAACAATAAAGTCCGTGGATAATATCAGGAATACACAAACACAGAGGCAGTAGCAATATTTCAGATTCAGTTAGCCAAAACACAAACAAATATTTCTGGTTTCATCCAGTCATATCCGGACAAAGAGCTTTGGAATTCATATGCAATGGACGGAGAAATATACAGTAAAATGGTTTTGGAGAAAAGCAAAATCTTTTCTTTAGGCAAGTGCAAAAAATGTCATCTAGACAAACAGAAATATCATGTTTGTTTGCCGCAGTTCCTCTAGCTTTCTCCTTAGAAAATATGAATGTGTAGAGCATGTCGCCATGTGGATCCAATTAGTGTTTCAATGCTACAAAATTAAATGTTCCCTGATAAAAACATTCAAAAAAATAAATTCCATCGATAATATCCAGAACACAAACACAGAGGCTCTAGCAATATTTCGGATTGAGTTAGCCAAAACAAAGCTGAATATTTCTCGTTCGTCTAGTCATATCTGGACAAACTGGTGTGGAATTCGTATGCAATGGACTGAGAAAATCACAGTACAAATGGTTTTGGAGAAAAGCAAAGTTTTTTCGTTAGGCGAGTGCATAAAATGTCATCAATACACACAGAACTATCATGGTTGTCTGCCGCAGTTCCTCTAGCTTTCTCCCTAGAAAATACGAATGTGCAGAGCTGGTGTCTCCAAGTGGAAACAATTAGTGTTTCGCAGCACAAAATTAAATGTTCCCTGATAAAAAAAAATACATTCAAAACAATAAAGTCCGTGGTTAATATCAAGAATACACAAACACAGAAGCTGTAGCATTATTTCGGATTGAGTTAGCCAAAACACAACCAGATATTTCCAGTTTCATCCAGTCATATCCAGACAAACTGGTGTGGGATTCGTATGCAATGGACAAAGAAAATCACAGTAAAATGGTTTTGGAGAAAAGCAAAGTCTTTTCTTTAGGCAAGTGCATAAAATGTCATCTAGACAAACAGAAATATCATGTTTGCTTGCCGCAGTTCCTCCAGCTTTCTCCCTAGAAAATACTAATGTGTAGAGCTGGTGTCTCCATGTGGGAACAATTAGTGTTTCCAAGAACAAAATTAAATGCTCCCTGAAAAAAAAACATTCAAAACAATAAAGTCCGTGGATAATATCAGGAATACACAAACACAGTGGCAGTAGCAATATTTCAGATTGAGTTCGCCAAAACACAAACAGATATTTATGGTTTCATCCAGTCATATCCGGACAAAGTGCTTTGGAATTCGCATGCAATGGATGGAGAAATATACAGTAAAATGGTTTTGGAGAAAAGCAAAGTCTTTTCTTTAGGCAAGTGCATAAAATGTCATCTAGACAAACAGAAATATCATGTTTGTTTGCCGCAGTTCCTCTAGCTTTCTCCTTAGAAAATATGAATGTGTAGAGCCTGTCCCCATGTGGATCCAATTAGTGTTTCAATGGTACAAAATTAAATGTTCCCTGATAAAAACATTCAAAAAAATAAATTCCATCGATAATATCCAGAACACAAACACAGAGGCTCTAGCAATATTTCGGATTGAGTTAGCCAAAACACAGCTGGATTTTTCTCGTTTGTCCAGTTATATCTGGACAAAGTGGTGTGGAATTCGTATGCAATGGACCGAGAAAATCACAGTACAAATGGTTTTGGAGAAAAGCAAAGTCTTTTCATTAGGCAAGTGCATAAAATGTCATCAATACAAACAGAACTCTCATGTTTGTTTGCCGCAGTTCCTCTAGCTTTCTCCCTAGAAAATAAGAATGTGCAGAGCTGGTGTCTCCATGTGGAAACAATTAGTGTTTCGCAGCACACAATTAAATGTTCCCTGATGAAAAAAATACATTCAAAACAATAAAGTCTGTCGATAATATCAGGAATACACAAACACAGAGGCGGTAACAATATCTGGGATTGGGTTAGCCAAAAGAAAACGGGATATTTTGGTTTCATACAGTCATATCCGGAGAAACTGGTGTGGGATTCGTATGCAATGGACCGAAAAAATCACAGTAAAAATGGTTTTGGAGAAAAGCAAAGTCTTTTCGTTAGGCAAGTGCATAAAATCTCATCTATACAAACAGAAATATCATGTTTGTTTGCCGCAGTTCCTCCAGCTTTCTCCCTAAAAAATACGAATGTGTGGAGCTTGTGTCCCCATGTGGAACCAATTTGTGTTTCCATGGTACAAATTAAATGTTCCCTGATAAAAAACATTCAAAACACTAAAGTTCATCGCTAATATCCAGAAAACACAAACACAGAGGCTTTCACAATATTTCGGATTGAGTTATCAAAACACAACCGGATATTTCTGGTTTCATCCAGTCATATCCGGACAAAGTGGTGTGGAATTCATATGCAATGGACCGAGAAAATCACAGTACAAATGGTTTTGGAAAAAAGCAAAGTCTTTCATGTGGCAAGTGCATAAAATGTCATCTATAGAAGAAGAAACATCATGTTTGTTTGCCGCAGTTCCTCCAGCTTTCTCTGCAGAAAATACGAATGTGTGGAGCTTGTGTCCCCATGTGGAACCAATTTGTGTTTCCATGGTACAAATTAAATGTTCCCTGATAAAAACATTCAAAACACTAAAGTTCATCGCTAATATCCAGAAAACACAAACACAGAGGCTTTCAAAATATTTCGGATTGAGTTATCCAAAACACAACCGGATATTTCTGGTTTCATCCAGTCATATCCGGACAAAGTGGTGTGGAATTCATATGCAATGGACCGAGAAAATCACAGTACAAATGGTTTTGGAAAAAAGCAAAGTCTTTCATGTGGCAAGTGCATAAAATGTCATCTATAGAAGCAGAAACATCATGTTTGTTTGCCACAGTTCCTCTAGCTTTCTCCCTAGAAAATACGAATATGTAGAGCTGGTGTCCCCATGTGGAAACAATTAGTGTTTCACAGCACAAAATTAAATGTTCCCTAAAAAACAACATTGAAAAATATAAAGGCCATGCATAATATCGGGAATAAACAAACACAGTGGCTGTAGCAATATTTGGTTTGACTTAGCCAAAACACAACCAGATATTTCCGGTTTCATCCAGTCATATCCAGACAAACTGGTGTGGAATTCGTATGCAATGGACCGAGAAAATAACAGTAAAAATGACTTTGGAGAAAAGCAAAGTCGTTTCGTTAGGCAAGTGCATAAAATGTCATCTAGACAAACAGAAATATCATGTTTGTTTGCCACAGTTCCTGCAGCTTTCTCCCTAGAAAATACGAATTTGTAGAGCTGGTGTTTCCATGTGGAAACAATTAGTGTTTCCAAGCACAAAATTAAATGCTCCCTGAAAAAAACATTCAAATCAATAAAGTCCGTGGATAATATCAGGAATACACAAACACAAAGGCAGTAGCAATATTTCAGATTGAGTTCGCCAAAACACAAACAGATATTTATGGTTTCATCCAGTCATATCCGGACAAAGTGCTTTGGAATTCATATGCAATGGACGGAGAAATATACAGTAAAATGGTTTTGGAGAAAAGCAAAGTCTTTTCTTTAGGCAAGTGCAAAAAATGTCATCTAGACAAACAGAAATATCATGTTTGTTTGCCGCAGTTCCTCTAGCTTTCTCCTTAGAAAATATGAATGTGTAGAGCCTGTCGCCATGTGGATCCAATTAGTGTTTCAATGCTACAAAATTAAATGTTCCCCGATAAAAACATTCAAAAAAATAAATTCCATCGATAATATCCAGAACACAAACACAGAGGCTCTAGCAATATTTCGGATTGAGTTAGCCAAAACAAAGCTGGATATGTCTCGTTCGTCCAGTCGTATCTGGACAAACTGGTGTGGAATTCATATGCAATGGACCGAGAAAATCACAGTACAAATGGTTTTGGAGAAAAGCAAAGTCTTTTCATTAGGCAAGTGCATAAAATGTCATCTAGACAAACAGAACTATCATGTTTGTTTGCCGCAGTTCCTCTAGCTTTCTCCCTAGAAAATACGAATGTGCAGAGCTGGTGTCTCCATGTGGAAACAAGTAGTGTTTTGCAGCACAAAATTAAATGTTCCCTGATAAAAAAAGAAAACATTCAAAACAATAAAGTCTGTCGATAATATCAGGAATACACAAACACAGAAGCGGTAACAATATCGGGGTTTGGGTTAGCCAAAACAAAATGGGATATTTCTGGTTTCATCCAGTCATATCCGGACAAACTGGTGTGCGATTTGTATGCAATGGACCGAGAATATCAGTAAAAATGGTTTTGGAGAAAAGCAAAGTCTTTTCGTTAGGCAAGTGCATAAAATGTCATCTATACAAACTGAAATATCATGTTTGTTTGCCACAGTTCCTCCAGCTTTCTCCCTAGAAAATACGAATGTGTGGAGCTTTTGTCCCCATGTGGAACCAATTAGTGTTTCTACGGTACAAATTAAATGTTCCCTGATAAAAAACATTCAAAACAATAACGTCCGTCGATAATATCCAGAAAACACAAACACAGAGGCTTTCACAATAATTCGGATTGAGTTAGCCAAAACACAACCGGAAATTTGCGGTTTCATCCAGTCATATTCGGACAAAGTGGTGTGGAATTCGCATGCAGCGGACCAAAAAATCACAGTAAAATTGGATTTGGAGAAAAGCAGTGTTTTCTTTAGGCAAATGCATTAAATGTCATCGATACAAACAGAAATATCATGTTTGTTTGCCGCAGTTCCTCTAGCTTTCTCCCTAGAAAATGCAAATATCTAGTGCTGGTGTCCCCATGATGAACAAATTAGTGTTTCAAAGGTACAAAATTAAATGTTCCCTGATAAAAACATTCAAAATTATAAAGTTCGTCGATAATATCCAGAAAACACAAACACAGAGGCTTTCACAATATTTCGGATTGAGTTAGCCAAAACACAACCGGATATTTCTGGTTTCATCCAGTCATATCCGGATAAACTGGTGTGGAATTCGTATGCAATGGACTTCGAAAATCACAGTAAAAATGGTTTTGTAGAAAAGCAAAGTCTTTTCCTTAGGCAATTAGATAAAATGTCCTCTATAGAAACAGAAATATCACGTTTGATTGTGGCAGTTACTCTAGCTTTCTTCCTAGAAAATACGAAAGTGTAGAGCTGTTGTCTCCATATGGAATCAATTAGTGTTTCAACGGTACAAAATTAAATGTTCCCTGAAAAAAAATTCAAAAAAATAATGTCCGTGGAGTATATCAGGAAAACACAAACACAGAGGCTGTAGCATATTTTAAATTGAGTATCCAAAACACAACCAGATATTTCTGGTTTCATCCAGTCATATCTGGACAAAGTGGTTTGGAATTCATATGCAATGGACTGAGAAAATCACATATTAATTCTTTTGAAGAAATGCAAAGTCTTTTCGTTAGGCAAGTGCATAAAATGTCATCGATACAAACAGAAATATCATGTTTGTTTGCCAAAGTTCCTCTAGCTTCCTCCCTAGAAAATACGAATGTGTAGAGCTGGTGTCTCCATGTGGAACCAATTAGTGTTTCCAAGCACAAACTTAACTGTTCCCTGATAAAAAACATTCAAAACAATAAATCCGTGGATAATATCAGGAAAACACAAACACAGAGGCTGTAGCAATATCTTGGATTGAGTTAGCCAATAAAACCGGATATTTCCGGTTTCATCCAGTCATATCCGGACAACGTGGTGTGGAATTCATACGCAATGGACCGAGAAAATCACAGTAAAAATTATTTTGGAGAAAAGCAAACTCTTTTCCTTAGGCAAGTGCATAAAATATCATCTATACAAACAGAAATATCATGTTTGTTTGCCGCAGTTCCCCTAGCTTTCTCCCTAGAAAATATGAAGTTGTAGAGCTCGTGTCTCCATGTGGAACCAATTATTCTATCCAAGCTCATAATAAAATGTTCCCCGATAGACAACATTCAAAACAATAAATTCTGTGAATAATATCAGGAATACACAAACACAGAAGCTGTATCAATATCTGGGATTGAGTTAGCCAAAACAAAACCTGATATTTTTGGTCTCTTCCAGTCATATCCGGACAAAGTGGTGTGGAATTCGTATGCAATGGACCGAGAAAATCACAGTACAAATGGTTTTGGAGAAAAGCAAAGTCTTTTCGTTAGGCAAGTGCATAAAATCTCATAGATATAAACAGAAATATCATGTTTGTTTGCCGCAGTTCCTCTAGCTTTCTCCCTAGAAAATACGAATGTGTACAGCTGGTGTCTCCATGTGGAACCAATTAGTGTTTCCAAGCACAAAATTAAATGTTCACTGAAAAAAACATTGAAAAAAATAAAGTCCCTGGTTAATATCATGAATACACAAACACAGAGTCTGTAGCATTATTTCGGATTGAGTTAGCCAAAACACAACCGGATATTTCTGGTTTCATCCAGTCATATCCAGACAAAGTGGTGTGGAATTCATATGCAATGGATCGAGCAAATCACAGTAAAAATGGTTTTGGAGAAAAGCAAAGTCTTTTCGTCAGGCAAGTGCATAAAATGTCATCGATACAAACAGAAATATCATGTTTGTTTGCCGCAGTTCCTCTAGCTTTCTCCCAAGAAAATACAAATATGTAGAGCTGGTGTCTCCATGTGGAACCAATTAGTGTTTCGCAGCACAAAATTAAATGTTCCCTGATAAAAAATATTCAAAACAATAAAGTCTGTGGTAATATCAGGAATGCACAAACACAGAGGCGGTAACAATATCTGGGATTGGGTTAGCCAAATACTACCGGCTATTTCCGGTTTCATCCAGTCATATCTGGACAAACTGGTGTGGAATTCATATGCAATGGACCGAGAAGATCACAGTGAAAATGGTCTTGGAGAAAAGCAAAGACTTTTCGTTAGGCAAGTGCATAAAATGTCATCTATACAAACAGAAATATCATGTTTGTTTGCCGCAATTCCTTTAGCTTTCTCCCTAGAAAATACGAATGTGTAGAGATGGTGTCTCCATGTGGAATCAATTAGTGTTTCCAAGCACAAAATTAAATGTTTCCTTAAAAAAACTTTCAAAACAGTAAAGTCCGTGGATAATATCAGGAATAGACAAACACAGAGGCTGTAGCAATATTCCAGATTGAGTTAGCCAAAACACAACCAGATATTTCTTTTTTCATCCAGTAATATCTGGACAAACTGGTGTGCAATTCGTATGCAATGGACCGAGAAAATCACAGTAAAAACGGTATTGAAGTTAACCAAAGTCTTTTCATTAGGCAAGTGCATCAAATGTCATCCATACAAACATAAACCTCATGTTTTTTGCTGCAGTTCCTCTGGCTTTCTCCCTAGAAAATACGAATGTGTACAGCTGGTGTCTCCATGTGGAACCAATTAGTGTTTCCAAGCACAAAATTAAATGTTCCCTGAAAAAAAAATTCAAAAAAATAAAGTCCGTGGTTAATATCATGAATACAGAAACACAGATGTTGTAGCTTTATTTCGGATTGAGTTGGCCAAAGCACAACCAGATATTTCCGGTTTCATCCCGTCATATCCGGACAAACTGGTGTGGAATTCATATGCAATGGACCGAGAATATCACAGTAGAAATGGTTTTGGAGAAAAGCAAACTCTTTTCGTTAGGCAAGTGCATAAAATGTCATCTATACAAACAGAAATATCATGTTTGTTTGCCGCAGTTTCTCTAGCTTTCTCCGTAGAAATACGAATATATAGAACTGGTGTCTCCAATTGGAACGAATTACTGCTTCCAAGCTCAAAATTAAATGTTTCCCTATAAAAAGCTTTAAAAAAATAAATTCCATTGATAATATCCAGAAAAAACAAACACAGAGGCTGTAGCAATATCTGGGATTGAGTTAGCCAAAACAAAACCGGATATTTCCGGTTTCATCCAGTCATATCCGGAAAAATTGGTGTGGAATTCGTACGCAATGGACTGAAAAAATCACAGTAGAAATGGTTTTGGAGAAAAGCATAGTATTTTCTTTAGGCAAGTGCATAAAATGTCATCTGTACAAATAGAAATATCATGCTTGTTTGCGGCAGTTCCTCTAGCTTTCTCCCTAGAAAATACGAATGTGTAGAGCTGGTGTCTCCATGATGAACCAATTAGTATTTCAACGGTACAAAATTAAATGTTGCCTGATAAAAACATTCAAAACAATAAAGTCCATCGATAATATCCAGAAAGCACAAACACAGAGGCTTTCACAATATTTGTTTTGAGTTAGCCAAAACACAACCGGATATTTCTGGTTTCATCCAGTCATATCCGGACAAACTCATGTGGAATTCGTATGCAATGGTCCAAGAAAATCACAGTGAAAATGGTTTTGGAGAGAAGCAATGTATTTTCATTAGGAAATTGCATAAAATGTCATCTATACAAACAGAAATATCATGTTTGTTTGCCGCAGTTCCTCTTGCTTTCTCCTTAGAAAATAAGAATATGTTCAGCTGGTGTCATCATGTGGAACCAATTACTGTATCCAAGCTCAAAATAAAATGTTCCCTGATAAAAACATTCAAAACAATAAAGTCCATCGATAATATCCAGAAAACACAAACACAGAGGCGTTCACGATATTTCAGATTGAGTTAGCCAAAACACAACCGGATATTTCTGGTTTCACATAGTCATATCCGGACAAAGTGGAGTGGAATTCGTATGCAATGGACCGAGAAAATCAAAGTAAAAATGGTTTTGGAGAAAAGCAAAGTCTTTTCGTTAGGCAAGTGCATAAAATGTCATCTATACCAACAGTGAAGGACCCTTATGGGGGAGAGGGACAAGAAACTAGGCCTGGGCAGATATTAGGGGCTGCTTAATAGGTTAGATGTTCCCCAGGGTCCAGCGGGCACGTTCTCTGGGAAGGAAAAGTCTATCCCCTTTAGAGAACCTCTAGGCATGCCCAGAGCAGAGCTGCCACTCCCCTTCGGAGAGTCTCAGCACTCTCCTCAGCATTCTCTTCAGCTGGTTCCCTCAGCACTCTCCTCAGCATTCTCTTCAGCTGGTTCCCTCAGCACTCTCCTCAGCATTCTCCTCAGCTGGTTCCCTCAGCACTCTCCTCAGCACTCTCCGGTATGCTAATTGTCCCTCGGAACCGGCCAATCCCATATGCTAATTTGTTGACTATATAACCTGTGTGAAACTGCCGCTCAGGGCTCCTCACCGCCTTAGGTGGGGGCCCGTTTGCGCAAACGTACAATAAATACCTCATGCTTTTTGCATCAACTGGTCTGGAGTCTGGATTTTTGGGCGTCCTCTCGAGCAAGTGGGCATCTCTACAACTGAGAGGTCCAACAACAGAAATATCATGTTTGATTCCTGCAGTTCCTCTAGCTTTCTCCCTAGAAAATACGAATGTGTAGAGCTGGTGTTTCCATGATGAACCAATTAGTGTTTCTACGGTACAAAAATAAATGTTCCCTGATAAAAAACATTCAAAACAATAAAGTCCGTGAATAATACCAGGAATACACAAACACAGAGGCTTTCACAATATTTCAGATTGAGTTAGCGAAAACACTACTGGATATTTCTGGTTTCATCCAGTCATATCCTGACAAACTGGTGTGGAAATAGTACGGAATGGACCGAAAAATAATAGTAAAATTGGTTTTGAAGAAAAGCCAAGTCATTTCGTTAGGGAAGTGCATAAAATGTCATCTATACAAACAGGAATATCATGTTTGTTTGTCACAGTTCCTCTAGCTTTCTCCCTAGAAAATAAAAATGTGTAGAACTGGTGTCTCCATGTGGAACCAATTAGTGTTTCCAAGATCAAAATTAAATTTTCCTTCATAAAAAACATTCAAAACAATAAAGTCCGTGGATAATATCAGGAATACACAAACACAGAGGCTTTCACAATATTTCGGATGAGTTAGCCAAAACACAACCGGAAATTTCCGGGTTCATCCTGTCATATCCTGTAAACTGGTGTTGAACTCGTATGCAATATACCGAGATATTCACAGTAAAAATGGTTTTGGAGAATAGCAAAGTACTTTCATTAGGCAAGTGCATGAAAAGTCATGGATAAAAACAGAAATATCATGTTTGTTTACCACAGTTCCTCTAGTTTTCTACCTAAGATAATAGGAATATGTTCAGCTGGTGTCTCCATGTGGAACCAATTACTGTATCCAAGCTCAAAATTAAATGTTCCCAGATAAAAAAACATTCAAAAAATAAAGTCCGTTGATAATATCCAGAAAACGCAAACACAGAGGCTGTAGCAATATTTGGGATTGAGTTAGACAAAAAGAAAATCAAATATTTCCGGTTTCATCCAGTCATATGCGGAAAAACTTCTGTGGAATTCGGATGCAATGGACCGAGAAAATCACAGTAAAAATAGTTTTGGAGAAAAGCAAAGTCTTTTCATTAGGCAAGGGCATAAAATGTCATCTATACAAACAGAAATATCATGTTTGTTTGCCGCAATTCCTCTAGCTTTCTCACTAGAAAATATGAATGTGTAGAGCTGGTGTCTCCATGTGGAACCAATTAGTGATGCCAAGCTCAAAATAAAATGTTCCCCAATAAAAAATATTCAAACAATAAAGTCCGTTGGTAATATCCAGAACACAACACAGAGGCTGTAGCCATATTTGGGATTGATTTAGCCAAAACAAAAACCAGATATTTCCGGTTTCATCCAGTCATATCTGGACAAAGTGGTGTGGAATTCGTATGCAATGGACTGAGAAAATCACAGTAAAAATGGTTTTGGAGAAAAGCAAAGTCGTTTCGCTAGGCAAATGCATATAATGTCATCTAGACAAACAGAAATATCATGTTTGTTTGCCGCAGTTCCTCTAGCTTTCTCCCTAGAAAATACGAATGTGTAGAGCTGGTGTTCCCATTATGAAACAATTTGTGTTCAACGGTACAAAATTAAATGTTCCTGGATAAAAACATTCAAAACAATAAACTCCATCGATAATATCCAGAAAACACAAACACAGAGGCTTTCACAATAATTCGGATTGAATTAGCCAAAACACAACCAGATATTTCTGGTTTCCTCAAGTGATATCCGGACAAAGTGGTTTGGAATTCGTATACAGTTGAATCAGAAAATCACAATAAAAATGGTTTTGGAGAAAAGTAGAGTCTTTTCATTAGGCAAGTAGATAAAATGTCATCTATACAAACAAAAATATCATGTTTGTTTGCCGCAGTTCCTCTAGTGTTCTCCCTAGAAAATACAAATATTTAGAGCTGGTGTCTCTTTGTGGAAACAATTAGTGTTTCCAAGCACAAAATTAAATGTTCCCCAATAAAAAACATTCAAAACAATAAAGTCCATCGATAATATGCAGGAAACACAAACACAGAGGCTTTCACAATATTTCCGATTGAGTTAGCCAAAACACAACCGGATATTTCTAGTTTCGTTCACTCATCTCTGGATAAAGTGGTGTGTAATTCGTATGCAATGGACCGAGAAAATCACAGGAAAAATGGTTTTGGAGTAAAGCAAAGTCTTTTTGTTAGGCAAGTGCATAAAATGTCATCTATAGAAACAAAAATATCATGTTTGTTTGCCACAGTTCCTCTAGCTTTCTCCCTAGAATATATGAATCTGTAGAGCTGGTGTTCCCATTATGAACCAATTATTGTTTCTACGGTACAAAATTAAATGTTCCCTGACAAAAACATTGAAAAATATAAAGTCCATCGATAATATCCAGAAAACACAAAGACAGAGTCATTCACAATATTTCGGATTCAGTTAGCCAAAATACAACCGGATATTTCTGATTTCAGCAAGTCATATCCGGACAAAGTGGTGTGGAATTCGTCTTTTCATTAGGCATGTAGATAAAAATGTCATCTTTAAAAACAGAAATATCATGTTTGTTTGCGCAATTCCTCTAGCTTTCTCCCTAGAAAATACGATTGTGTAGAGCTGGAGCCTCCATGTGGAAACAATTAGTGTTTCCAAGCAAAAAATTAAATGTTCCCTGAAAAAAAAAACATTCAAAACAGTAAAGTCCATGGATAATATCAGGAATACACAAACACAGAGGCTATAGCAATATCTGGGATTGAGTTAGCCAAAACACAAGCAGATATTTCTGGTTTTATGCAGTCATATCCGGACAAAGTGGTGTGGAATTCGTATGCAATGGACTGAGAAAATCACAGTACAAATGCTTTTGGAGGAAAGCAAGTCTTTTCGTTAGGAAAGTGCATAAAATATCATCTAGACAAACAGAAATATCATGTTTGTTTTCGCAATTCCTACAGGTTTCTCCGTAGAAATTACAAATGTAATTACTGACTCCATGAACAAGAGTGTCAAATTGTTAAGTCAGCAACAGGAGTCACTGTGTACTTACATCCCATGTAGGAACTGTCCTTAATGTGTTTTCTAATGTGCAGTGATGCTATAAATAGTACTGAAACAGTATTTTTACACTTTGTGTTTCTGCGTGGGTACAAACTGATGAGATCTTTACTAATTATATACTGAATCGATCTTCTGTATATAAAGATAATTGGAAATGAAAAAAAAAAACCTGGTGTTAAATTGGGAATGGTATAGAAAATTAATTAATTTTTAAAAAATATTATGTAGGATCTCTGCTTTAATGTGCTGTGCACTCTTATTTAATGCTATAAATAGTACTCCAACACTATTTTTATTCACTTTGTGTTGCTATATGGGGGCAAACTGTTGAAATCGTTACCTAATTTATACTAAACTAATCTTTTCTATATAAAGAGAATTGAAAATGAATCATGATGTGATTGGAAGGGGAGAGGGAGTGGGAAAGGGGAGGGTTGTGTGTGGGAGGGAATTTTTGGGAGAGGGAACCCATTGTAACCCATGAGCTGTACTTTGGAAATTTATATTCATGAAATAAAGTTTAATAAAAAAGAAATTACGAATGTGTAGAGCTGGTGTCTCCATGTGGAAACAGTTATTGTTTCAATGGTACAAAATTAAATGTTCCCTGATAAAAAAAATTCAAAACAATAAAGTCTGTGGATAATATCAGGAATACACAAACACAGAGGCTGTAGCAAATATGGGATTGAGTTAGGCAAAACACAACCAGATACTTCCGGTTTCATGCAGTCATATCCGGACAAACTGGTGTGGAATTCATATGCAATGGACCGAGAAAATCACAGCAAAAATGGTTTTGGAGAAAAGCAACGTATTTTCGTTAGGCAAGTGCATAAAATATTATCGATTCAAACAGAAATATCATGTTTGTTTGCCGCATTTCCTCTAGCTTTCTCCCTAGAAAATACGAATGTGTAGAACTCGTGACACCATGTGGAACGAATTAGTGTTTCCAAGGACAAAACTAAATGTTCCCTGATAAAACGCATTCCAATAAATAAAGTCTGTGGATAATATCAGGAATACACAAACACAGAGGCTGTAGCAATATCTGGGATTGAGTTAGCAGAACAAAACCGGATATTCCTGGTTTCTTCCAGGAATATCCGGAAAAAATGGTGTGGAATTCATATGAAATGGACAGAGAAATTCACAGTAAAAATGGTTCTGTTGAAAAGCAAAGTCTTTTCGTTAGGCAAGTGCATAAAATGTCATTTATAATAACAGAAATATGATGTTTGTTTGCGGCAGTTCCTCTAGCTGTCTCCCTAGAAAATACGAATGTGTAGAGCTGGTGTCTCCATGTGGAACCAATTAGTGTTTCCAAGATCAAAATAAAATATTCCCTGATAAAAAACATTCAAAACAGTAAAGTCCGTGGATAATATCAGGAATACACAAACACAGAGTCTGGAGCAATATCTGGGATTGAGTTAGCCAAAACAATACCGGATATTTCCGGTTTGATCCAGTCATATCCGGCAAAAGTCGTTTGGAATTTAGATGCAATGGACCAAGAAAATCACAGAAAAATGGTTTTGGAGAAAAGCAAAGTCTTTTCGTTAGGCAAGTGCATAAAATGTCATCCATGCAAAGAGAAATATCATGTCTGTTTGCTGCAGTTCCTCTAGCAGTCTACCTAGAAAATACGAATGTGTAGTGCTGGTGTCCCATGATAAAACAATTAGTGTTTCTACGGTACAAAATTAAATGTTCCCTGATAAAAATATTCAAAAAAATAAAGTCCATCATGATATCCAGAAAACACAAACATAGAGGCTTTCACAATATTTCGGATTGAGTTAACCAAAACACAACCGGATATTTCTGGTTACATCCAGTCATATCTGGACAAAGTCGTTAGGAATTTGGATGCAATGCACCGAGAAATTCACAGTAAAATGATTTTGGAGAAAAGCAAAGTCTTTTCGTTAGGCAAGTGCATAAAATGTCATCTATACAAACAGAAATATCATGTTTCTTTGTTGCAGTTCCTCTAGCTGTCTCCATAGAAAATACGAATGTGTAGAGCTGTTGTCTCCATGTGGAACCAATTAGTGATTCCAAGCACAAAATTAAATGTTCCCTGATAAAAAACATTCAAAACAATAAAGTACGTGGATAATATCAGGAATACACTAACACAGAGGCTGGAGCAATATCTGGGATTGAGATAGCCAAAACAAAACCGGATATTTCTGGTTTCATCCAGTCATATCCGGTAAAATGGTGTGGAATTCGTAAGAAATGGAATGAGATATTCACAGTAAAAATGATTTTGGAGAATAGCAAAGTCTTTTCGTTAGGCAAGTGCATAAATTGTCATCTATGCAAACAGAAATACCATGTTTGTTTGCCGCAGTTCCTCTAGCTTTCTCCCTAGAAAATACGAGTGTGTAGAGCTGGTGTCTCCATGATGAACCAATTAGTGTTTCAACGGTACAAAATTAAATGTTCCCTGATAAAAATATTCAAAACAATAAAGTCCATCGATAATATCCAGAAAACACAAACACAGATGCTTTCACAATATTTCGGATTGAGTTAGCAAAAACAGTACAGGATATTTCTGTTTTCATCCATTCATATCCGGACACACTGGTGTGGAATTCATATGCAATGGACAGAGAAAATCACAGTAAAAATTGTTTTGGAGAAAAGCAAAGAGTTTTTGTTAGGCAAGTGCATAAAATGTCACCTAAACAAACAGAAATATCATGTTTGTTTGCCGCAGTTCCTCTAACATTCTCCCTAGAAAGTACGAATATGTTCAGCTGGTGTCTCCATGTGGAACCATTAACTGTATCCAAGCTCAAAATAAAATGTTCCCCGATAAAAATATTCAAAACAATAAAGTCCATGGATAATATCAGGAATACACAAACACAGAGGTTGGAAAATATTTGGGATTTAGTTAGCCAACAAAACCGGATATTTTCGGTTTCATCCAGTCATATCCAGACAAACTGGTGTGCAATTCGTATGCAATGGACCGAGAAAATCACAGCAAAAATGGTTTCGGAGAATAGCAAAGTCTTTTGGTTAGGCAAGTGCATAAAATGTCATCTATACGAACAGAAATATCATGTTTCATTGCCGCAGTTCCTCTAGCTTTCCCAAGGAAAATACGAATGTGTAGAGCTGGTGTCCCCATGATGAACCAATTAGTGTTTCAACGGTACAAAATTAATGTTCCCTGATAAAAAGCATTCGAAACAATAAAGTCCGTGGATAATATCCAGAATACACAAACACAGAGTCTGGAGCAATATCTGGGATTGAGTTAGCCAAAACAAAACCGGATAATTCCGGTTTCATCCAGTCATATCCAGACAAACTTGTTCGGAATTCATATGAAGTGTACCGAGAAAATCAGGAAAAATGGTTATGGAGAAAAGCAAGGTCTTTTCGTTAGGCAAGTGCATAAAATGTCATATATACAAACAGAAATATCATGTTTGTTTGCTGCAGTTCCTCTAGCAGTCTCCCTAGAAAATACGAATGTGTAGAGCTGGTGTCCCCATGATGAACCAATTAGTGTTTCTACGGTACAAAATTAAATGTTCCCTGATAAATATAGTCAAAAAAATAAAGTCCATCAATGATATCCAGAAAACACAAACACAGAGGCTTTCACAATATTCCGGATGGAGTTAGCCAAAATACAACCGGATATTTCTGTTTTCATGAGTCATAACCGGCAAAAGTTGTTTGGAATTCGTATGCAATGAACCTAAAAAATCACAGTAAACATGGTTTTGGAGAAAAGAAAAGTCTTTTCCTTAGGCAAGTGCAGAAAATGTCACCTAAACAAACAGAAATATCATGTTTGTTTGCCGCAGTTCCTCTAACATTCTCCCTAGAAAGTAAGAATATTTCAGCTGGTGTCTCCATGTGGAACCAATTACTTTATCCAAGCTCAAAATAAAATGTTCCCCAATAAAAAATATTCAAAACAATAAAGTCCATGGATAATATCAGGAATACACAAACACAGAGGTTGGAACAATATTTGGGATTGAGTTAGCCAAAACAAAACCGGATATTTCCGGTTTCATCCAGTCATATCCGGTAAACAGGCGTGGAATTCATAAGCAATGGAATGAGATATTCACAGTAAAAATGATTTTGGAGAATAGCAAAGTCTTTTCGTTAGGCAAGTGCATAAATTGTCATCTATGCAAACAGAAATATCATGTTTGTTTGCCACAGTTCCTCTAGCTTTCTCCCTAGAAAATACGAATGTATAGAGATGGTGTCTCCATGTGGAACCAATTAGTGTTTCCATGATCAAAATAAAATGTTCCCTGATAAAAAACATTCAAAACAATAAAGTACGTGGATAGTATCAGGAATACAGAAACACAGAGGCTGCAGCAATATATGGGATTGAGTTAGCCAAAAAAAAAAAAAACCTGGATATTTCCGGTTACATCCAGTCATATCCGGACAAACTGGTGTGGAATTCTTATGAAGTGTACCGAGAAAATCACAGAAAAATGGTTTTGGAGAAAAGCAAAGTCTTTTCGTTAGGCAAGTGCATAAAATGTCATCTATACAATCAGAAATATCATGTTTGTTTGCCGCAGTTTCTCTAGCGTTCTCCCTAGAAAATACGAATGTGTAGAGCTGGTGTCTCCATGTGGAACCAATTAGTGAATCTACGGTACAAAATTAAATGTTCCCTTAAAAAATATTCAAAAAAATAAAGTCCATCGATAATATCCATAAAACACAAACACAGAGGCTTTCACAATATTTCGGATTGAGTTAGCCAAAACACAACCGGATATTTCTGGTTTCATCCAGTCATATCCGGACAAACTGGTGTAGAATTCGTATTCAATGAACCAAAAAAATCACCGTATAAATGGTTTTGGAGAAAAGCAAAGTCTTTTCGTTAGGCAAGTGCATAAAAAGTCATCTAGACAAACAGAAATATCATGTTTGTTTGCCGCAGTTCCTCTAGCTTTCTCCCTAGGAAATTCGAATGTGTAGAACTTGTGTTCCCATGATGAACCAATTAGTGTTTCAATGGTACAAAATTAAAGGTTCCCTGATAAAAACATTCAAACCAATAAAGTTCATCGATAATATCCAGAAAACACAAACACAGAAACTTTCACAATATTTCACATTCAATTAGCCAAAAGAGACCCGGATATTTCTGATTTCATCCATTCATATCCAGACAGAGTGGTGTGGAAATCGTATCAATGAAAAAAAAATCACAGTAAAAATGGTTATGGAGAAAAGCAAAGTCTTTTCGTTAGGCAAGTGCATAAAATGTCATCTATACAAACAGAAATATCAGTTTGTTTGTCGCAGTTCATCTAGCTTTCTCCCTATAAATTACGAATATGTTCAGCTGGTGTCTCCATGTGGAACCAATTACTGTATCCAAGCTCAAAATAAAATATTCCCCGATATAAAACCTTCAAAAAAAAATCCATCGATAATAACCACAAAACACAAACACAGAGGCTTTAGCAATATCTGGATTGAGTTAGCAAAAACAAAACCAGATATTTCCTGTTTCATCCAGTCATATCCAGAAAAACTAGTGTGGAATTCATATGCAATGGACCAAAATATTCACAGTAAAAATGGTTTTGGAGAAAAGCAAAGTCTTTTTCGTTAGGCAAGTGCATAAAATGACATCTAGACAAACAGAGATATCATGTTTGTTTGCCGCAGTTCCTCTACCTGTCCCCCTAGAAAATACGAATATGTTCAGCTGGTGTCTCAATGTGGAACCAATTAGTGATTCCCAGCACAAAATTAAATGTTCCCTGATAAAATATTCAAAACAATAAAGTCCATCGATAATATCCAGATAAAACAAACACAGAGGCTTTCAGAATATTTGGGATTGAGTTAGCCAAAACACTACCGGATATTTCTGTTTTCATCCAGTCATATCCGGAAAAAGTGGTACGGAATTCGTATGCAATGAACCAAAATAATCACACTAAAAATGGTTTTGGAGAAAAGCAAAGTCTTTTCGTTAGGCAAGTGCTTAAAATGTCATCTATAGAAACAGAAATATTACGTTTGTTTGTCGCAGTTCCTCTAGCTGTCTCCATAGAAAATACGATTGTGTAGAGCTGGTGTCTCCATGTGGAACCAATTAGTGATTCCAAGCACAAAATTAAATGTTCCCTGATAAAAACATTCAAAACAATAAAGTCCATGGATAATATCAGGAATACACAAACACAGATGCTGTAGCAATATCTGGGATTGAGTTAGCCAAAACAAAACCAGATATTTCCGGTTTCATCCAGTCATATCCAGTAATCTGGTGTGGAATTCATATGCAATGGATGGAGATATTCACAGTAAAAATAGTTTTGGAGAAAAAGCAAAGTCTTTTCGTTAGGCAAGTGCATAAAATCTCAAAGATACAAACAGAAATATCAAGTTTGTTTGCTGCAGTTCCTCTAGTTTTCTCCCTGGAAAATACGAATGTGTTGAGTTGGTGTCCCCATGATGAACCATTAGTGTTTCAACGGTACAAAATTAAATGCTCCCTGACAAAAAGCATTCAAAACAATAAATTCCATAGATAATATCAGGAATAAACAAATACAGAGGCTGTAGCAATATCTGGGATTGAGTTATCCAAAACAAAACCGGATATTACCGGTTTCATCCAGTCATATCCACACAAACTTGTGTGTAATTCATATGAAGTGTACCGAGAAAATCACAGAAAAATGGTTTTGGAGAAAAGCAAAGTCTTTTTGTTAGGGAAGTGCATAAAATGTCATCTATACAAACAGAAATATCATTTTTTTTGCCGCAGTTCCTATAGCTTTCTCCCTAGAAAGTAAGAATATGTTCAGCTAGTGTCTCCATGTGGAACCAATTACTGTATACAAGCTCAAAATAAAATGTTTCCTGATAGAAAACATTCAAAGCAATAAAGTCCCTGGATAATATCAGGACTACACAAACACAGAGGTTGGAGCAATATCTGGGATTGAGTTAGCCAAAACAAAACCGGATATTACCGATTTCATCCAGTCATATCCACACAAACTTGTGTGGAATTCATATGAAGTGTACCGAGAAAATCACAGAAAAATGTTTTTGGAGAAAAGCAAAGTCTTTTCGTTAGGCAAGTGCATAAAATGTCATCTATACAAAGAGAAATATCATGTTTGTTTCCCACAGTTCCTCTAGCTTTCCCCTGGAAAATACGAATATGTTCAGCTGGTGTCTCCATGTGGAACAAATTACTGTATCCAAGCAAAAAATAAAAAGGTCCCCGATAGAAAACATTCAAACCAATAAAGTCCATGGATAATATCAGGAATACACAAACACAGAGGCTGGAGCAATATCTGGGATTTGATTAGCCAAAACACAACCGGATATTTCTGGTTTCATCCAGCGATATACAGGCAAAGTGGTGTGGAATTCATATGCAATGAACGAAATAAATAACAGTAAAAATGGTTTTGGAGAAAATCCATCTTTTCCTTAGGGAAGTGCCTAAAATATCATCGATACAAACAGAAATATCATGTTTGTTTGCCGCAGTTCCTCTAGCTTTCTCCCGAGAAAATACGAATGTGTAGAGCTGGTGTCTCCATGATGAACCAATTAGTGATTCTACAGTACAAAAATAAATGTTCCCTGAAAAAAACATTCAAAACAAAAAAGTCCATCGATAATATACAGAAAACAAAAACACAGAGGCTGTAGCAATATCTGGGATTGAGTTAGCCAAAACAAAACTGGATATTTCCGGTTTCATCCAGTCATATCCGGACAAACTGGTGTGGAATTCGTATGCAATGGACCGAGAAAATCACAGTAGAAATGGTTTTGGAAACAAAGGCTTTTCATTAGGGAAGTGCATAAAATGTCATCTATACCAACAGAAATATCATGTTTGTTTGCCGCATTTCCTCTAGCTTTTTCCCTAGAAAATACGAATGTGTAGAGCTGGTGTCTCCATGATGAACCAATTACTGTTTCTACCATAGAAAATTAAATGTTCCCTGAAAAAACATTCAAAACAATAAAGTCCATGGATAATATCCAGAAAACACCAACAGAGAAACTCACAATATTTCGCATTGAGTTAGCCAAAACACAACCGGATATTTCTGGTTTCTTCCAGTCATATCCGGAAAAAATGGTGTGGAATTCGTATGCTATGGGCTGAAAAAATCAGAGTAAAAATTGTTTTGTAGACAATCATATTCTTTACGTTATGCAAGTGCATAGAATGTCATCGATAGAAACAGAAATATCATGTTTGTTTGTCGCAGTTCCTCCAGCTTTCTCCCTAGAAAATACGAATGTGTAGAGCTGGTGTATCCATGTGGAACCAATTAGTGTTTCAACGGTACAAAATTAAATGTTCCTTGATAAAAACATTCAAAACAATAAAGTCCGTGGATAATATCAGGAATACACAAACACAGAGTCTTTACAATATTTCAGGTTGAGTTAGCCAAAACACAACCGGATTTCCCTGTTTTCATCCAGTCGTATCCGGACAAAGTGGTGTGGAATTCGTATGCAATGGACCGAGAAAATCACAGTAAAAATGGTTTTGGAGAAAAGCAAAGTCTTTACGATAGGCAAGTGCATAAAATATCATCGATATAAACAGAAATATCATGTTTGTTTGCCGCAGTTCCTCTAGCTTTCTCCCTAGAAAATACGAATATATAGTGCTGGTGTTTCTATGTGGAACCAATTACTGTATCCAAGCTCAAAATAAATTATTCCCTGATAAAAAAAATTCAAACAATAAAGTCCACGGATAACATCCGGAAAACACAAACCCACAGGCTGTAGCAATAACTGGGATTGAGTTAGCCAAATCAAAACCGGATATTTCCGGTTTCATCCAGTCATAGCCGGTCAAACTGGTGTGGAATTAATACGCAATGGACCGAAAAAATCACAGTAAAAATGGTTTTGGAGAAAAGCAAAGTTTTTTCATTAGGCAAGTGCAGAAAATGTCATCTATGCAAACAGAAATATCATGTTTGTTTGTCGCAGTTCCTCTAGCTTTCTCCCTAGAAAATACGAATGTGTAGAGCTGGTGTTCCCATTATGAACCAATTCGTGTTTCAACGGTACAAAATGAAATTTTCCCTGATAAAAACATTCAAAACAATAAAGTCCATCGATAATGTCCAGAAAACACAAACACAGAGGCTTTCACAATATTTCGTATTGAGTTAGCCAAAACACAAAGGATATTTCCGGTTTCATCCAGTCATATCCGGAAAAAGTTGTTTGGAGTTTGTAAGCAATGGAACAAGAAAATCACAGTAAAAATGGTTTTGGTGAAATGCAAAGTCTTTTCATTAGGCAAGTGAGTAAAATGTCATCTATACTAACAGAAATATCATGTTTGTTTGCTGCAGTTCCTCTAGCTTTCTCCCTAGAAAATACGAATGTGTAGAGCTGGTGTCTCTATGTGGAAACAATTAGTGTTTCAACGGTACAAATTTAAATGTTCCCTGACAAAAACATTCAAAACAATAAAGTCCATGGATAATATCTGGAAATCACAAACACAGAGGCTTTCCCAATATGTCGGATTGTGATAGCCAAAACAAAACTGGATATTTCTGGTTTCATCCAGTCATATCCGGAAAAATTGGTGTGGAATTCTTATGCAACGGTCCGAGAATATCACAGTAAAAATGGCTTTGGAGAAAAGCAACGTCTTTTCATTAGGCAAGTGAGTAAAATGTCATCTATACAAACAGAAATATCATGTTTGTTTGTCGCAGTTCCTCTAGCTTTCTCCCTAGAAATTACGAATATTTTCAGCTGGTGTCTCCATCTGGAAACAATTGCTGTATCCAAGCTCAAAATAAAATGTTCCCCGATAAAAAAACATTCTAAAGAATAAAGTCCGGGTAGGAAATTAGGAGATCGTCAAGATGGCGGAATAGGCAGGGAGCACACTATTAGTCCGGGGGAGAGACTGTTTAATATAAGTGGAGATACTGCAGGGTCAAGGAAGATTCGGGGATGAAACAGCAGAGTAAACACTTCTGGAACTAGTTTTCCAAAGTTTACCTGCGTGGAGAGCGTGTTAGCCCAAGTTCAGGACACCAGCGGCAGACTCAACACACCAGCGGTGGAACGTGAGGTGAGCCGAACCTCAATAGCCTGAGACACCAGCAGGCAAGTGGAAAGAGGAGGCTAGAGGGAACGAGGCTTGAAACTCCGTGGGGAAAAATTCACCAGGCTAACTAGAAGAGAGAGAGGAAAAAAATAATAAAAGTGACCGATACGGACACAAGTTTCTCTAATAAATATGACCAAAGAGATCCTCACCACGACATGTTGTAATCAAACTCACCACAGTGAAACATAAAAAAGGATCCTAAAATGTGCAAGAGAGAAATGTCAGATTACTCTTAGAGGATCTCCAATTAGACTCACAGCAGACTTCTCATCAGAAACCGTACAAGCTAGAAGGGAATGGCGAGACATAGCCCAGGTAGTAAGAGAGAAAAACTGCCAGCCCAGAATACTATATCCTGCAAAGCTCTCATTTGTGAATGAAGGTGAAATTAAGACTTTTCATAGCAAACAGAAACTGAAAGAATTTGTTGCCACTCATCCTGCCCTGCCAAAGATGCTTAAAGATGTGTTGCACACAGAAACACAGAAACACGGTCACCAATATGAAAGAAGGTAAAGGAAGGAAACCTCACAGCAAAAGATCACAGGAAGCTCAATTTCTCTTTGACATAGAATTAAACTCTGATGATCTGTTAAAGCAATGTGTTAAAGTAATCTATTATGTGCTCTTGATGTCTGTTAAATTCTAATTGTTCAAAAACAGCTGAATTTTTATTAAGAGCTATGGGTTATTTAAATATGGGCTTATTTGCAAAGATTTGAATAGCCACCTTGTAACAATGATCAAATTTGGTCTATGTTATGTCATGATTCTAAGGAATCTTATTTCAACCAGATATTTTGGATATTGACCTACTTGGCATTCTTGACAGGCATTCAAAAAATCAAAGTTTCAAACAATCTGGTCTCTAAAATTTCCAGTAAATCCTGGACTTTGGTTTTTCCAGTTTGTGCCCGACTGAAAAAATCAAAGGACCTATGTCTCTCGTCTTATAGAGACACCAACTAAGCAGGCTATCTGGATTATATTAGAAGGACTGTCAGGATGTGATGTGGTACCAGACTTTAAGTTTCTATAATGGAAAATGCTATTAATACAAATGTTTGAGAATTAAAAAGTCTAATGATCTTGTGTTACTAGACATGATAGTTATCTTAATGAGAAAGCCCCAGAGGCCTAAAGGGTTAAATACTTGTAACATCCTACAGGTGCTTTCAAAAATACTATGAAGTAAGCAAGTGCCTCTTGTTGGTTGATGAGTTTACAATTTTAAACATGGTGACTTAAAGTCTTTTGTCATCCATAGTTATATATGATGTGCTGCTCATAAAACTAAAGCGTTGTTGGTTCTGTGTTTAGCTGTCCTCCTATAGGTTCCTAGGGACTTTTTTCAGCTACTTTTATTGCGTTCAGTACTTTGGGATGGCTCTGTAAACAGATGAAGCCAATAATGTATTAACAGTACCAACTGAGAGAAAGTATGGTTAACTGAGGTTACTAAAAACAAAAAGCAATTCAAATCCATTGGCAATCTAGAAAAAGAGTTAAAGATTTTAAAAGCTATTATTAAAATTGCTATATTGGTCTATTATGCTATGTTATGTGTGTGTACATATTGTATGTCCACTTGGGGAAAGTTTATTAAGAGTTTTATTTTAAATGGCTTACGGATAAGATTGTCCATAAATTTAAGCTGCTAAAATCAATCAAAGATACATTTTAATTGGTGTGACCTGAATCTCTGTATCATATGTTTTAAACTTGTTGGTAGAAAGAAACTAAAATCATTTTAGATGGTTGTGCTTAAGTTTACTGGCTAAACAAACTACACCATGTTAGATATTTAAGAGGTGTTTTCAAATACATGATTCTTAAAATTTATAGAAGGCATTGGACCTTCTGGTAAATGTTTTCTTAAGTTGTTATCTAATGGTTGAAATGGTTTGCTAAGTATTCATGTAATATTGCTATTGTCAGCAAGCAATCTAGGACTTGCTCCCTCATTTGTCTATTCTAAGCCCAACTTGTTCTTTCATTTCTCTATTCTCTTCAAGGGAGGAAACTAATTCTATTATAAAGGAATCTGTAGGACGCACAATTTAATCTTTAGACCTTATAAAAGAGATGGCTAACATTTTTCTGTAATAGCATAGCCAAAATAAGAGCTTAAATAATAATCTCATAGCTAGATTCATTTCTACATCAGCGAAGTACACAGTAAGTAGAAAAACCTCCCTTTCAGACCAAAGGGAAAGAAAGTTTTCAAGTGGGAATATAATTTTCCTCATGGGCATTGTCTACCTTAGGAAAACTACTGCAGAACATGCCTGTGACTATAGACTTGTAGTTCAGGCCGCAGAAGATTAGAGATGGGACACGAGCACTCCCTTGACTTGCATCCTCTGGTCTGCTTATCATAAACCAGGAGGAAAAGAAAGCTCGGCATCAGAAGCAATGGGTGGCAGGCCTATTAATGGCTGATCTGTACAGTGATCTGCCCTCAAGGAGACCCAACAGGCCAGTCCACTGCAGTGGCTTTCAATGTGGTAAGCCTGGGCTTCAGCAGAAGTCAGCTTGTGAAGAGCCCTGGTAGCTCTGCCAAGAGTTGGATCACTGGAAATGGACCTGCCCTGGAGTCGAAGGATGCCAACGTCAGAGCCACAGATCTTATTGGCTCTAAGCTGAAAAGCCCTTCACTCAGCCCAACTTCCAAAGTGACCACTGCAGCTGAGGGTTTGGTCAAGTAGGGTCAGAAACATTGCAGGCAGAACTGTAAATTTCTTGTTAGAGATGCCCCCTGCATTTACCTGGCCAGCGCTCCTCCCAGGCCAGCCAAGTAATGAAAGTCAACAGAGTGCCTTCCCCTAGGAGGTTCACACCTCCCTTAGGATATACCCCATGTGAAGAGATAGATAGGTCTGGGCCTCTGAATTTACAAGGCCTAAAGCCCACCAGATAATTATCAAGCCCCTTCTATCAGGTTCTATTTGCCTCTCAATCAGAAAAATTACTTGTAGCTTAGACAGCACCTTTCTTAGCTCCTCTAATAATGACTCTGTCCTTTGTTCTAGGCCCTGTCTAGTGCACTTGGGCCTCATTCCTTTGCAATCATAACCTCTACTCTACCACCAATGGCTCTACTCCCAACCTGTGTGTACTGATGGTCCTCTTCCCCACTTAATGCTGTACAATTGTTCAAACCTGGTAAATGCCATTCTTAGGATCATTGGTTACTATCCTCACTCTGTCTTTTATGACCTTGTCTAAATATGATCAGAGTCGGTAAACTTGGAAGGCTTCCATAGCCTTGGAAACTCATGATGACATCCTAGGACGGTTACTGGTGCCATAAACTACAGTGTCAATTTGTTGGGTCAACAACAGGAGCCACTGTGCCCTTGCTCCTCATGTGGGATCTCTGTCCTTAATGTGCTGTACATTGTGATTTAATGCTATAACTAGTACTCAAACAGTATGTTTCACTTTGTGTTTCTGTGTGGGTGCAAACTGTTGAAATCTTTACTTCATATATACTAAAATGATCTTCTGTATATAAAGAGAATTGAAAATGAATCTTGATGCAAATGAAAGGGGAGAGGGAGCGGGAGAGGGCAGGGTTGCGGTGGGAGGGAAGTTATGGGAGGGGGAAGCCATTGTAATCCATAAGCTGTACACTGGATATTTATATTCATTAAATAAAATTTTTAAAAAAAGAAAAAAAATAAAGTCCATTGATAATATCCAGAAAACACAAACACAGAGGCTTTCACAATATTTCGGATTGAGTTAGCCAAAACACAACCGGATATTTCTGTTTTCATCCAGTCATATCCGGACAAATTGGAGTGGAATTCGTATGCAATGGACAGAGAAAATCACAGTAAAAATGGTTTTGGAGAAAAGCAAAGTCTTTTAGTTGGGCAAGTGCATAAAATGTCATCTATACAAACAGAAATATCATGTTTGTTTGTCGCAGTTCCTCTAGCTTTCTCCCTAGAAAATACGAATGTGTAGAGCTGTTGTCTCCAGGTGGAACCAATTAGTGTTTCCATGATCAAAATAAAATGTTCCCTGATAAAAAACATTCATAACAATAAAGTACGTGGATAGTATCAGGAATACACAAACACATAGGCTGTAGCAATATATGGGATTGAGTTAGCCAAAAAAAAAAAAAAAAAAACCCGGATATTTCCAGTTTCATCCAGTCATATCCAGACAAACTGGTGTGGAATTCATATGAAGTATACCAAGAAAATCACAGAAAAATGGTTTTGGCGAAAAGCAATGTCTTTTCGTTAGGCATGTGCATAAAATGTCATCTATACAAACAGAAATATCATGTTTGTTTGCTGCAGTTCCTCTAGCTTTCTCCCTAGAAAATACGAATGTGTAGAGCTGGTGATCCATGTGGAACCAATTAGTGTTTCTACCGTACAAAATTAAATGTTCCCTGATAAAAATATTCAAAACAAGAAAGTCCATCGATAATATCCATAAAACACAAACACAGAGGCTGTAGCAATATTTCGGATGGAGTTAGCCGAAACACAACCGGATATTTCTGGTTTCATCCAGTCATATCCTGACAAAGTGGTTTGGAATTCGTATGCAATGGACCGAAAATATCACAGTAAAAATGGTTTGGAGAAACGCAAAGTCTTTTCGTTAGGCAAGTGCATAAAATGTCATCTATACAAACAGAAATATCATGTTTGTTTTCTGCAGGTATTCTAGCTTTCTCCCTAGAAAACATGAATGTGTAGAGCTAGTGTCCCCATGATGAACCAATTAGTGTTTCCAAGCACAAAATTAAATGTTCCCTGATAAAAACAGTCAAAACAATAAAGTCCATTGAGAATATCCAGAAAACACAAACACAGAAACTCACAATATTTTGCATTGAGTTAGCCAAAATATAACTGGATATTTCTGGTTTCATGCAGTCATATCTGGACAAACTGGTGTGGACTTCATATGCAATGGACTGAGAAAATCACAGTAAAAATGGTTTTGGAGAACAGCAAAGTCTTTTCGTTACGTAAGTGCATAAAATGTCATCTATACAAACAGAAATATCATGTTTATTTGCCGCAGTTCCTCTAGCTGTCTCCCTAGAAAATACGAATGTGTAGAGCTGGTGTCCCATGATGAACCAATTAGTGTTTCAAGAGTACAAAATTAAATGTTCCCTGATAAAAACATTGAAAACAACAAAGTCTGTGGATAATATCATGAATACACAAACACAGAGGCTGTAGCAATATCTGTGATTGAGTTAGCCAAAACAAACCGCATATTTCCGGTTTCATCCAGTCATATCCAGACAAGCTGGTGTGGAATTCTTATGCAGTGGACCCAAATATTCAAAATAAAAATGGTTTTGGAGAATATCAAAGTGTTTTCGTTATGCAAGAGCATAAAATGTCATCTATTCAAACAGAAATATGTTTGTTTGTCGCAGTTCCTCTAGCTTTATCCCTAGAAAATATGAATGTGTAGAGCTGGTGTCTCCATGTGGAACCAATTAGTGTTTCCAAGATGAAAATTAAATGTTCCCTGATAAAAACATTCAAAACAATAAAGTCCATCGATAATATCCAGAAAAAACACACACAAAAGCTGTAGCAATATTTCGGATTGAGTTAGCCAAAACACAACCGGATATTTCTGGTTTCATCCACTGATATCCGGACAAAGTCGTTTGGAATTCGTATGCAGTCGACACAGAAAATCACAGTAAAAATGGTTTTGGAGAAAAGCAAAGTCTTTTCATTAGGCATGTGGATAAAATCTCATCTATACAAACAGAAATATCATGTTTGTTTGCTGCAGTTCCTCTAGTTTTCTCCCAAAAAATATAAATCTGCAGGACTGGTGTCTCCATGCGGAACAAATTAGTGATTCCAAGCACAAAATGAAATGTTTCCTGACAAAAAATATTCAAAACAATAAAGTCCATCGATAATATCCAGAAAACACAAACACAGAGGCTTTCACAATATTTCGGATTGAGTTAGCCAAAACACAACCGGATATTGCTGTTTTCATCCAGTCATATGCGGACAATCTGGTCTGGAATTTGTATGCAATGGACCGAGAAAATCACATTATAAATGGTTTTGGAGAAAAGCAAAGTCTTTTCGTTAGGCAAGTGCATAAAATGTCATCGATACAAACAGAAATATCATGTTTGTTTGCCGCAGTTCCTCTAGCTTTCTCCCTAGAAAATATGAATGTGTAGAGCTGCTGTCTCCATGTGGAACCAATTAATGTATCCAAGCTCAAAATTAAATGTTCCCCCCAAAAAAAAATTTAAAAAAAAAGTCCATTGATAATATCAGGAAAACACATACACAGAGGCTGTAGCAACATTTGGGATTGAGTTAGCCAAAACAAAACCAGATATATCCGGTTTCATCCAGTCATATCTGGAAAAAGTGGTGTGGAATTCGTATGCAATGGACCAAAAAAATCACAGTAAAAATGGTTTTGGAGAAAAGCAAAGTCTTTTCGTTAGGCAAATGCATAAAATGTCATCTATACAAACAGAAATGTCATGTTTGTTTGCTGCTGTTCCTTTAGTTTTCTCCCTAGAAAATACGAATGTGTAGAGCTGGTGTCTCCATGTGGAACCAATTAATGTATCCAAGTTCAAAATTAAATTTTCCCAGAAAAAGAAACATTCAAAACAATAAAGTCCATCGATAATATCAGGAAAACACAAACACGGAGGCTTTCACAATATTTGGGATTGCGTTAGCCAAAACACAACCGGACATTTCTGGTTTCATCCAGTCATATCCGGACAAACTGCTGTGGAATTCGTATGCAATGGACCGAGAAAATCACTGTAAATATGGTTTTGGAGAAAAACAATGTCTTTATTTCAGGCAAGTGCATGAAATCTCTTCGATACAAACAGAAATATCATGTTTGTTTGTCGCAGTTCCTCTAGTTTTCTCACTAGAAAATATGAATGTGTAGCGCTGGTGTCCCCATGTGGAACCAATTAGTGTTTCAACGGTACAAAATTAAATGTTTCCTGATAAAAACATTAAAAACAATAAAGTTCATTGAAAATATCCAGAATATACAAACACAGAAACTTTCACATTATTTCGGATTGGGTTAGGCAAAACGCAAGTGGATATTTCTGGCTTCATCCAGTCATATACGGACAAAGTTGTTTGGAATTCGTATGCAATTGACCTAGAAAAATCACAGTAAAAATGGTTTTGGAGAAAAGCAATGTGTATTCGTTAGGCAAGTGCATAAAATGTCATCTATACAAACAGAAATATCATGTTTGTTTGCCGCAGTTCCCCTAGCTTTCTCCCTAGAAAATACGAATATGTAGCACTGGTGTCTCCACGTGGAACCAATTACTGTATCCAAGCTCAAAATAAAAAGTTCCCAAACAAAAAACTTTCAAAACAATAAAGTCATTTGAATATCCAGGAAAAACAAACACAGAAGCTCTAGCCATAACTAAGATTGAGTTAACCAAAACAAAACCGGATATTTCTGGTTTCATCCAGTCAGTACAGACAAAATGCTATGGAATTCATATGAAATGGTTCGAGAAAATCACAGTAAAAATAGTTTTGGAGAAAAGCAAAGTCTGTTCATTAGGACAGGGCATAAAAAGTCATCTATACAAACAGAAATATCATGTTTGTTTGTTGTAGTTCCGCTAGCTTTCTCCCTAGAAAATAAGAATGTGTAGAGCTAGTGTCTCAAGGTGGAACCAATTACTGTATCCAAGCTCAAAATAAAATATTCCCTGATAAAAAATATTCAAAACAATAAAGTCGTTTGCCAATATCCAGAAAAAAAAACACAGAGGTTTTAGCAATATTTGGGATTGAGTTAGCAAAAAAAAAAAAAAAAAGAAAACAGACATTTCCGGTTTCATCTAGTCATATCTGGACAAACTGTTGTGGAATTCATATGCAATGGACAGAGAAAATCACAGTAGAAATGGTTTTGGAGATAAGCAAAGTCTTTTCATTAGGCAAGTGCATAAAATGTAATCTATATAAACAGAAATATCATGTTTGTTTGTCGCAGTTCCTCTAGCTTTCTCCCTTCAAAATATGAATGTGTAGAGCTGGTGTCTCCATGTGGAAACAATTAGTGTTTCCAAGCACAAAATTAAATGTTCCCTGAAAAAAAAACATTCAAAACAATAAAGTCCGTGGATAATATCAGGAATACACAAACACAGAGGCTGTAGCAATATCTGGGATTGAGTTAGCCAAAACACAACTAGATATTTCTGGTTTCATCCAGTCATATCCGGACAAAGTGGTGTGGAATTCGTATGCAATGGACCGAGAAAATCACAGTAAAAATGGTTTTGGAGAAAAGTAAAGTCTTTTCGTTAGGCAAGTGCATAAAATGTCATCGATACAAACAGAAATATCATGTTTGTTTGCCGCAGTCCCTCTAGCTTTCTCCCTAGAAAATACGAATGTGTAGAGCTGGTGTCCCCATGATGAACCAATTAGTGTTTCTTCGGTACAAAATTAAGTGTTCCCTGATAAAAACATTCAAAACACTAAAGTCTGTTGCAGTTGATTTCTCCACAATGTAGCAGTGTTTTCGTTTCTGAGAAGAGCAGCGTGGTGGGGGCAAGAGGCGCGGAGTCTACACACAGATCCCGGGAGTCCGGTGAGAGCAGGCTTGAGGAGAGCAGCCTGCAGACTCGTTTATTACAGTTGGTACAACAGCTTATATAGCCAAGACCAACCAATCTGGTCAAGGGGCGGTCCATACCCCAACCAATCACAGCCTGTTGCCAGGCAGTTTCCACAGCCATCCAATCACAGCCTGTCGCCAGGCAGTTTCAAATCCATCCAATCACAGCCTGTTGCAGGCAGTTTCCAGAGCCATCCAATCACAGCCTGTCGCCAGGCAGTTTCAAAGCCATTCCTGACTAACTGACGCTTGCTTGCCAGTGGCTACCTTGGCATGGCCTTCTCATTCCACTACATTTCCCCCTTTTCATTTATTTTTGAGCAACGGGAGGCATGATTCTTGGCCATACCATTGTTGACCCCGTTTCTATGTGGTCTCCGTACGCAGCTGTGCCTGTCTTAGGTTGTCCCCCAGGGGATCTTACCCGTCATTGACTAACCAGCGCTCAAATCGAGAGACCACAGGATTGCTTGCTCAGATAGGGGTAGGAATGAGGAATAATGGTTATCAGGAATGGCATGACCACACACGGGCTGTGGGCCATTTGAGTGGCTGACCAGAGCTAGTGGGGTACACAACAGTAACAGATAGGGCTTTGGGCAGTTTCTCAGGGTAGGATGATAGGGCAGGTGCGTCTGCTAACAAGGCGGAGTCTTGGTCTTGTTCAGCTGGTTCTGGTTGGCTGTCAGTTGCAGGCTTGATGTTTCTGGCTGGTACCCAAATGGGCTGTTCCGCATTCTCTGGAAAGACACAAGCATATCCTCGACCCTTGGTTAATAGAAGCCCTTTTACAGGCATTGAAATCCAGGGCCTGAATTTTGTGTACACTTCGACATTAGCAGCAAACATGCTGATGGCATGGGATCTAGCAGCTGTCCTGAGAGCTTGGGGTGCCCGAGGACTGCCATAAATGTGGGGATCCTCACTGGGTGCGGATGGGATGACCTCGCATGAGTTATTGTGTAGAGGTCCTCTTAGTTCATCCCACGGGTATGTGGGGGGTGGCTGACTAGGCATTGCTACCTTGTTTGCTACGTTGTTTTTTTCACTGTTGGAGTTCTCTCTCCCTAAGTCAGCAACCGTTGTCTGTGAGACAGGGACCTGGAGTGTCAGGCTCCTATCACTCACAGATTCACTATCTTTGATAATCTGCACAGGATTCTGAGAGGGGGGTATCTTTCCCATGTCTGAGCGCTTAAGAGTGGCACGGTACGCCAACTCTAGCCAGAGGAAAGACACGTATAGCACTGCTACCGTAACAAAGCAAATTCCTAGCACCTCAACTGTGGAAGGCATTTTATAGGAGGTTTCCCTATGCTAGACAAACAGATAGTGGTGTATCAGATCGTACGTATGTCCTGTGCTTAGTGGGGGACTTCCTTGATTCGTTAGGTCAAGGCTGTATGCCCACACGGTGTCTCCGGAGCGTCACCTCTCTCGAGTGAGGGAAGATGACTTGGTTCCGAATTCTGGGATGATCAGTCCCTTATGTGAATTCGCCAGGCGAACCGAAAGTAAAAGGAGGAGCCGAGAAGCGACGTACGCTTCAGGGTGGTGTGTGCTAACCTGGGGTCACTTAGACCGAGGACAAGGACAAGGAAAGGGGCGTAGGAGGGGGTTCTGTGCTCACCCTCACAGAACCAAACAGCACACCAAACACCGAGGGGCCTACTTGCCGAAATCCAGGGGGGACCTCGCCGAGTCCGACACACTGTTTCTTTCTCAGTCACGTTGGCGCGCCAGATGTTGTTGTTGATTTCTCCACAATGTAGCAGTGGGTTTGTTTCTGAGAAGAGCAGCGTGGTGGGGGCAAGAGGCGCGGAGTCAACACACAGACCCCGGGAGTCCGGTGAGAGCAGGCTTGAGGCAAGCAGCCTGCAGACTCATTTATTACAGTTGGTAAAACAGCTTATATAGCCAAGACCAACCAATCTGGTCAAGGGGCGGTCCATACCCCAACCAATCACAGCCTGTTGCCAGGCAGTTTCCACAGCCATCCAATCACAGCCTGTCACCAGGCAGTTTCAAATCCATCCAATCACAGCCTGTTGCAGGCAGTTTCCAGAGCCATCCAATCACAGCCTGTCGCCAGGCAGTTTCAAAGCCATTCCTGACTAACTGACGCTTGCTTGCCAGTGGCTACCTTGGCATGGCATTCTCATTCCACTACAAAAGTCCATCGATAATATCCAGAAAACATAAACACAGAGGCTGTAGCAATATCTGGGATTGAGTTAGCCAAAACACAACCGGATATTTCTGGTTTCATCCAGTCATATCCGGACAAAGTGGTGTGGAATTCATATGCAGTCGACCCAGAGAATCACAGTAAAAATGGTTTTGGAGAAAAGCAAAGTCATTTCGTTAGGCAAGTGCATAAAATGTCATCTAGACAAACAGAAATATCATGCTTGTTTGCCGCAGTTCTTCTAGCTTTCTCCCTGGAAAATAGGAATGTGTAGAGCTGGTGTCTCCATGTGGAACCAATTAGTGTTTCCAAGTACAAAATTAAATGTTCCAAAAAAAAAAAAACATTTAAAAAAATAAAGTCCGTGAATAATATCAGGGATACACAAACACAGAGGCTGTAGCGATATCTGGGATTGAGTTAGCCAAAACACGACCAGATATTTCTGGTGTCATCCAGTCATATCCGGAAAAACTCCTGTGGAATTCGTATGCAATGGACCAAGAAAATCGCAGTAAAAATGGTTTTGGAGGAAAGCAAAGTCTTTTCATTATGCGAGTGCATCAAATGTCATCTACACAAACAGAAATATCATCTTTGTTTGCCACAGTTACTCTAGCTTTCTCCCTAGAAAATACAAATATTTCGAGGTGTTGTCTCCATGAGGAACCAATTACTGTATCCAAGCTGAAAATAAAATGTTCCCCGAGAAAAAATTTTCAAAACAATAAAGTCCGTGGATAATATCCGGAAAACAAAAACACATATGCTTTCACAATATTTGGGATTGAGTTAGCCAAAATACAACCTGATATTTCTCTTTTCAACCAGTCACATCCGGACAACGTGGTGTGGAATTCGTATGCAATGGACCGAGAAAATCACAGTAAAAATGGTTTTGCAGAAAAGCAAAGTCTTTTCGTTAGGCAAGTGCATAAAATGTCATCTAGACAAACAGAAATATCATGTTTGTTTGCTGCAGTTCCTCTAGCTTTCTCCCTAGAAAATATGAATGTTTAGAGCTGGTGTCTCCATGTAGAACCAATTAATGTTTCCAAGCAGAAAATTAAATGTTACCAGATAAAAAACATTCAAAATAATAAAGCCCGTGGATATTATCAGGAATACACAAATACAGAGGCTTTCACAATATTTCGGATTGAGTTATCCAAAACACAACTGGATATTTCTGGTTTCATCCAGTCATATCCGGAAAAGTGGTGTGGAATTCGTAAGCAATGGACCGAGATGATCACATTAAAAATGGCTTTGGAGAAAAGCAACATATTTTCTTTAGGCAAGTGCATAAAATGTCTCTATAAAAACAGAAATATCAGGTTTGTTTGCAGCAGTTCCTCTAGTTTTCTCCCTAAAAAATGCGAATGTGTAGAGCTGCTGTCTCCATGTGGAAACAATTAGTGTTTCGCAGGACAAATTAAATGTTCCCTGATAAAGAAATTCAAAACAATAAAGTCTGTGGATAATATCAGGAATACACAAACACCGAGGCTGTAGCAATATCAGGGATTCAGTTAGCCAAAACACAACCGGATATTTCTGGTTTCATCCAGTCATATCTGGACAAAGTGGTGTGGAATTCTTAGGCAATGGACCGATAAAATCACAGTACAAAGGGTTTTGGAGAAAAGCAAAGTCTTTTCATTAGGCAAGTAGATAAAATGTCATCGATACAAACAGAAATATCATGTTTGTTTGCGCGGTTCCTCTAGCTTTCTCCCTAGAAAATACGAATGTGTAGAGCTGGTGTCCCCATGATAAACCAATTATTGTTTCTACAGTACAAAATTAAATGTTCCCTGATAAAAACATTCAAATCAAAAAGTCCATCGATAATATCCAGAAAACACAAACACAGAAGCTTTAACAGTATTTCGGATTGAGCTAGCCAAAACACAACTGGATATTTCTGGTTTCATCCAGTCATATCCGGACAACTGGTGTGGAATTCATATGCAATGGATCGAAAAAATCACTGTAAATATGGTTTTGGAGAAAAGCAAAGTCTTTTTGTTAGGCAAGTGCATAAAATGTCATCGATACAAACAGAACTATCATGTTTGTTTGCCGCAGTTCTCTAGCTTTCTCCGTATAAAATACGAATATGTAGAGCTGGAGTCTCCATGTGGAACCATTACTGTATCCAAGATCAAAATAAAATGTTCCCCGATAAAAATCATTCAAAACAATAAAGTCTGTGGATAATATCCAGAAAAAACAAACATAGAGGCTGCAGCAATATCTGGGATTGAGTTAACCAAAAAAAACCCTGATATTTCCGGTTTCATCCAGTCATATCCGGACAAACTGGTGTGGAATTCCTATGCAATGGAATGAGAAAATCAACGTACAAATGGTTTTCGAGAAAAGCAAAGTCCTTTCGTTAGGCAAGTGCATAAAATGTCATCCATACAAACAGAAATATCATGTTTGTTTGCCGCAGTTCCCATCGCTATCTCCCTAGAAAATACGAATGTGTAGCGCTGGTGTCCCCATGTGGAACCAATTAGTGTTTCCAAGCACAAAATTAAATGTTCCTTGATAAAAAACATTCAGAACAATAAAGTCCGTGGATAATATCAGGAATACGCAAACACAGAGGCTGTAGCAATATTTCAGATTGAGTTAGCCAAAACAAAACCAGATATTTCTCGTTTCATCCAGTCATATCTGGACAAAGCGGTGTGGAATTCATATGCAATGGACCGAGAAAATCACAGTAAAAATTGTTTTGGAGAATTGCAAGTATTTTCGTTAGGCAATTGTATAAAATGTCATCTACACAATCAGAAATATCATGTTTGTTTGCCGCAATTCCTATAGTTTTCTCCGTAGAAATTACGAATGTAATTACTGACGCCATGAACAAGAGTGTCAAATTGTTAAGGCAGCAACAGGAGTCACTGTGTACTTACATCCCATGTGGGATCTGTCCTTAATGTGTTGTCTAATGTGCAGTGATGCTATAACTAGTACTGAAACAGTATTTTTACACTTTGTGTTTCTGCATGGGTACAAATTGATGAGATCTTTACTAATTATATACTGAATCGATCTTCTGTATATAAAGATAATTGGAAATGAAAAAAAAAACCTGGTGTTAAATTGGAAATGGCATAGAAAATTAATTAATTTTTTAAAAAAATTATGTAGGATCTCTGCCTTTAATGTGCTGTACACTCTTATTTAATGCTATAACTAGTACTCCAACAGTATTTTTTTTTTACTTTGTGTTGCTATATGGGGGCATACTGTTGAAATCGTTACCTAATTTATACTAAAATGATCTTTTGTATATAAAGAGAATTGAAAATGAATCATGATGTGATTGGAATGGGAGAGGGAGCGGAAAGGGGAGGGTTATGGGTGGGAGGGAAGTTTTGGGAGAGGGAACCCATTATAACCCATGAGTTGTACTTTGGAAATTTATATTCATGAAGTAAAAGTTTAATAAAAAAAAGAAATTACGAATGTGTAGAGCTGGTGTCTCCATATGGAAACAATTAGTGTTTCAATGGTACAAAATTAAATGTTCCCTTATAAAAAACATTAAAAACAATAAAGTCTGTGGATAATATCAGGAATACACAACACAGAGGATGTAACAATATCTGGGATTGAGTTAGCCAAACAAAACTGGATATTTCCGGTTTCCTGCAGCCATATTCGTATGCAATGGACCGAGAATATCGCAGTACAAATGGTTTTGTTGAAAAGCAAAGTCTTTTCATTAGGAAAGTGCATAAAATGTCATCTATAAAAACAGAAATATCATGTTTTTTTGCCACAATTGCTCTAGCTTTCTCCCTAGAAAATACAAATGTGTAGAGCTGGTGTCCCCATGATGAACCAATTAGTATTTCAACGGTACAAAATTGAATGTTCCCTGATAAAAACATTCAAAACAATAAAGTCCATCGATAATATCCAGAAAACACAAACACAGAGGCTTTCACAATATTTCGGATTGAGTTAGCCAAAACACAACCGGATATTCTGGTTTCATCCTGCCATATCCGGACTAAATGGTGTGGAATTCGTATGCAATGGACTGCGAAAATCACAGTAAAAATGGTTTTGGAGAAAAGCAAAGTCTTTTCGTTAGGCAAGTGCATAAAATGTCATCGATACAAACAGAAATATCATGTTTCTTTGCCGCAGTTCCTCTAGCTTTCTCCCTAGAAAATATGAATGTGTAGAGCTGGTGTCTCCATGTGTAGCCAATTAATGTTGAAAATATCAGCAATACACAAACACAGAGGCTGTAGCAATATTTCAGAATGAGTTAGAAAAAACAGAACAAGATATTCCTGGTTTCATCCAGTCATATCCGGACAAATGGTGTGGAATTCGTATGCAATGGACCGAGAAAATCACATTAAAAATGGTTTAGGAGAAAAGCAAAGTGTTTTCGTTAGGCAAGGGCATAAAATGTCATCTATACAAACAGAAATATCATGTTTGTTTTCCGCAGGTATTCTAGCTTTCTCCCTAGAAAATAAGAATGTGTAGAGCTGGTGTTTCCATGTGCAACCATTTACTGTATCCACGCTGAAAATAAAATGTTCACTGATAAAAAACATTCAAAACAATGAAATCCATCGATAATATCCAGAAAAAACTAACACAGAGCTTTTCAAATTATTTCGGATTGAGTTAGCCAAAACAAAACCGGATATTTCTGGTTTCATCCAGTCATATCCGGACAAAGTGTTTTAGAATTCATATGCAATGGACCGAGAAAATCACAGTAAGAATGGTTCTGGAGAAAAGCAAAGCCTTTTGGTTAGGCAAGTGCATAAAATGTCATCGATACAAACAGAAATATTATGTTTGTTTGCCGCAGTTCCTCTAGCTTTCTCCCTAGAAAATACGAATATGTAGAGCTGGTGTCTCCATGTGCAACCATTTACTGTATCGAAGCTGAAAATAAAATGTTCCCTGATAAAAAACATTCAAAACAATGAAATCCATTGATAATATTCAGAAAAAACAAACACAGAGGCTGTTGCAATATCTGGGATTGAGTTAGCCAAAACACAACCGGATATTTCCGGTTTCATCCAGTCATATCCGGTAAACTGGAGTGGAATTCCTATGCAATGGATCGAGAAAACCACAGTAAAAATTGTTCTGGAGAAAAGCAAAGTCTTTTCATTAGGCAAGTGTATAAAATGTCCTCGATACAAACATAAATATCATGTTTGTTTGCCACAGTTCCTCTAGCTTTCTCCCTAGAAAATACGAATGTGTAGAGCTGGTGTCCCCATGATGAACCAATTAGTGTTTCTTCGGTACAAAATTAAATGTTCCCTGATAAAAATATTCAAACAATAAAGTCCATCGATAATATCCAGAAAACACAGACACAGAGGCTTTCAAAATATTTCTGATTGAGTTACCCAAAACACAACCGGATATTTCTGTTTTTATCCTAGCATGTCAGGAGAAACTGGTGTGGAATTCGTATGCAATGGATCGAGAAAATCACAGTACAAATGGATTTGGAGAAAAGCAAAGTCATTTCGTTAGGGAAGTGCATAAAATGCCATCGATACAAACAGAAATATCATGTTTGCTTGCCGCAGTTCCTCCAGCTTTCTCACTAGAAAATACGAATGAGTAGAGCTGGTGTCTCCATGTGGAACCAATTAGTGTTTCAACGGTACAAAATTAAATGTTCCCTGATGAAAAACATTGAAAAAAATAAAGTCCGTGGATAATATCAGGAATACACAAACACAGAGTTGGAGCAATATTTCAGATTGAGTTAGCCAAAACAGAACAAGATATTTCTGGTTTCATCCAGTAATATCTGGACAAAGTGTGTGGAATTCCTATGCAATGGACCGAGAAAATCACATTAAAAATGCTTTTGTAGAAAAGCAAAGTCTCTTCGTTAGGCAAAAGCATAAAATGTCATGTATACAAACAGAAATATCATTTTGTTTTCCACAGTTCCTCTAGCTTTCTCCCTAGAAAATACGAATGTGTGGAGCTGGTGTCTCCATGTGGAGCCATTTACTGTGTCCAAGCAGAAAATAAAATGTTTTGCGATAAAAAAACATTCAAAACAATAAGTCGATCGATAATATCCAGAAAACACAAACACAGAGTCTTTAGCAATATTTCGGATTGAGTTAGCCAAAACATAACCGGATATTTCCGGTTTCATCCAGCCATATCCGGACAAACTGGTGTGGAATTCGTATGCAATGCACCGAGAAAATAACAGTACAAATGGTTTTGGAGAAGAGCAAAGTCTTTTTGTTAGACAAGTGCATAATATGTCATCGATACAAACAGAAATATCATGTTTGTTTGCCGCAGCTCCTCTAGCATTCTCCCTAGAAAACATGAATGTGTAGAGCTGGTGTCTCCATGTACAAACCATTAGTGATTCCAGCACAAAATTAAGTGTTCCTTGATAAAAAACAATCAGAACACTAAAGGCCGTGTTAATATCAGGAATACACAAACACAGAGGCTGTAGCAATATCTGGGATTGAGTTAGCCAAAACAAAACCGGATATTTCTGGTTTCATCCAGTCATATCCGGACAAATTGGTGTGGAATTCGTATGCAATGGGCTGAGAAGATCACTGTAAAAATGGTTTTGGAGAAAAGCAAATTCTTTTCATTACGCAAGTGCATAAAATGTCATCCATACAAACAGAAATATCATGTTTGTTTGCCGCAGTTCCTCTAGCTTTCTCCCTAGAAAATATGAATGTGCAGAGCTTGTGTCTCCATGTGGAACCAATTACTGTATCCAAGCTCAAAATTAAATGTTCCCCGATAAAAAACATTCAAAACAATAAAGTCCGTGGATAATATCCAGGAAACACAAACACAGAGGCGGTAGCAATATCAGGGATTGAGTTAGCTAAAACACAACCAGATACTTCTGTTTTCATCAAGTCATATCCGGACAAACTGGTATGGAATTCATATGCAATGGACTGAGAAAATCACAGCAAAAATGGTTTTGGAGAAATGCATTCATTTCATTAGGCAAGTGCATAAAATGTCATCTATACAAACAGAAATAACATGTTTGTTTGTCGCAGTTCCTCCAGCTTTCTCCCTAGAAAATACGAATGTGTAGAGCTGGTGTTTCCATGTGGAAACAATTACTGTATCGAAGCACAAAATTAAATGTTCCCTGATTAAAAACATTCAAAACAATAAAGACCATCGATAATACCCAGAAATCAAAAACACAGAGTCTTTCACAATATTTCGGATTGAGTTAGCCAAAACACAACCGGATATTTCGGTTTACATCCAGTCATATCTGGACAAACTGGTGTGGAATTCCTATGCAATGGACTGAGAAAACCACAGTAAAAATTGTTTTCGAGAACAGCAAAGTCTTTTCGTTAGGCAAGTGCATAAAATGTCATCGATACAAACAGAAATATCATGTTTGTTTGCCGCAGTTCCTCTAGCTTTCTCCCTAGAAAATATGAATGTGTAGAGCTGGAGTCTCCATGTGGAAACAATTAGTGTTTCACAGCACAGAATTAAATGTTTCCTGATAAAAGACATTCAAAACAATAAAGTCTGTGGATAATACCAGGAATACACAAGCACAGAGGCGGTAACAATATCTGGGATTGAGTTAGCCAAAACAATACCGGATTTTTCCGGTTTCATCCAGTCATATCCAGACAAAGTGGTGTGGAATTCCTATGCAATGGACCGAGAAAATCACAGTATAAATGGTATTGGAGAACAGCAAAGTCTTTTCGTTAGGCAAGTGCATAAAATGTCACCTAGACTATCAGAAATATCATGTTTGTTTGCCACAGTTCCTCTAGCTTTCTCCCTAGAAAATAGGAATGTGTAGAGCTGGTGTCTCCTTGTGCAACCAATTAGTGTTTCCAAGTACAAAATTAAATGTTCCCTGAAAAAAAAAACATTCAAAAAAATAAAGTCTGTTAATAATATCAGGAATACACAAACACAGAGCCTGTAGCAATATTTCGGATTGAGTCAGCCATAACGAAACCAGATATTTCTGGTTTCATCCAGTCATATCCGGACAAACTGGTGTGGAATTCGTATGCAATGGACTGAGAAAATCACAGTTTAAAAATTTTTTTGGAGTAAAGCAAAGTCTTTTCGTTAGGCAAGTGCATAAAATGTCATCTAGACAAACAGAAATATCATGCTTATTTGCCGCAGTTCTTCTAGCTTTCTCCCTGGAAAATAGGAATTTGTAGAGCTGGTGTCTCCATTGGAACCAATTAGTGTTTCCAAGAACAAAAATAATGTTCTCTAAAAAAAAATCATTAAAAAAAATAAAGTCCTTGAATAATATCAGGGATACACAAACACAGAGGCTTTGGCGATATCTGGGATTGAGTTAGCCAAAACATGACCAGATATTTCTGGTTTCATCCAGTAAAAATGGTTTTGGAGGAATGCAAAGTCTTTTCATTATGCGAGTGCTTCAAATGTCATCTACACAAACAGAAATACAATGTTTGTTTGCCACAGTTACTCTAGCTTTCTCCCTCGAAAATACAAATATGTAGAGGTGTTCTCTCCATGTGGAACCAATTACTGTATCCAAGCTGAAAATAAAATGTTCCCCGACAAAAAATTTTCAAAATAATAAAGTCCGTGGATAATATCCGGAAAACACAAACACATATGCTTTCACAATATTTGGGATTAAGTTAGCCAAAACACAACCTGATATTTCTGTTTTCAACCAGTCACATCCGGACAACGTGGTGTGGAATTCGTATGCAACGGACTGAGAAAATCACAGTAAAAATGGTTTTGGAGAAAAGCAAAGTCTTTTCATTAGGCAAGTGCATAAAATGTCATCTATACAAACAGAAATATCATCTTTGTTTGCGGCAGTTCCTCTAGCTTTCTCCATAGAAAATACGAATGTGCAGAGCTGGTGTCCCCATGATGAACCAATTAGTGTTTCTATGGTACAAAATTAAATGTTCCCTGATAAAAACATTCAAAACAATAAAGTCCATGGATAATATGCGGAAAACACAAACACAGAGGCTTTCACAGTATTTCTGATTGAGTTAGCCAAAACAAAACAGGATATTTATGTTTTCTTCCAGTCATATCCGGAAAAACTGGTGCGGAATTCATATGCAACGGACCGAGAAAATCACAGTACAAATGGTTTTGGAGAAAACCAAAGTCTTTACATCAGGGAAGTGCATAAAATGTCATCTAGACAAACAGAAATATCATATTTGCTTCCCGCAGTTCCTCTAGCTTTCTACCTAGAAAATACGAATGTGTAGAGCTGGTGTCTCCATGTGGAACCAATTAGTGTTTCCAAGCACAAAATTAAATGTTCCCTGAAAAAAAAACATTCAAAAAAATAAAGTCCATGGATAATATCAGGAATACACAAACACAGAGGCTCTAGCAATATTTTGGATTGAGTTAGCCAATAAACAACCAGATATTTCCAGTTTAATCCAGTCATATCCGGACAAACTGGTGTGGAATTTGTATACAATGGACCGAGAAAATCACAGTACAAATGATTTTGAAGAACAGCAAAGTCTTTTTGTTAGGCAAGTGCATAAAATGTTGTCTATACACCAGAAATATCATGTTTGTTTGCCGCAGTTCCTCTAGCTTTCTCGGTACAAAATACGAATGTGTAGAGCTTGTGTCTCCATGTGGAAACAATTAGTGTTTCCAATCACAAAATTAAATGTTCCCAGATAAAAAAACATTCAAAACAATAAAGTCCGTGGATAATATAAAGGAAACACAAACACAGAGTCTGTAGAAATATCAGGGATTGAGTTAGCCAAAATAAAACCGGATATTTCCAGTTTCATCCTGTCATATCCGGACAAAATGATGTGGAATTCATATGCAAAAGACCGAGAAAATCACAGTAAAAATGGTTTTGGAGAAAAGCAAAGTCTTTTCCTTATGCAAGTGCATAAAATGGCATCTATACAAACAGAAATATCATGTTTGTTTTCCAAAGTTCCTCTAGTTTTCTCCCTAGAAAATACGAATGTGTATAGCTGGTGTCTCCATGTGGATCCATTTACTGTGTCCAAGAAAAAAATAAAATGTTTTCCGATAAAAAACATTCAAAACAATAAGTCTATCGATAATATCCAGAAAACACAAAAACAGAGTCTATAGCAATATTTTGGATTGAGTTAGCCAAAACATAACCAGATATTTCCGGTTTCATCCAGTCATATCCGGACAAACTGGTTTGGAACTCGTATGCAATGCACCGAGAAAATAACAGTACAAATGGTTTTGGAGAAGAGCAAAGTCTTTTTGTTAGACAAGTGCATAAAATGTCATCGATACAAACAGAAATATCATGTTTGTTTGCCGCAGTTCGTCTAGTTTTCTCCCTAGAAAACATGAATGTGTAGAGCTGGTGTCACCATGTAGAACCAATTAGTGATTCCAGCACAAAATTAAATGTTCCTTGATAAAAAACATTCAGAACACTAAAGTCCGTGGATAATATCAGTAATACACAAACACAGAGGCTGTAGCAATATCTGGCATTGAGTTAGCCTAAACAAAACCGGATATTTCTGCTTTCATCCAGGCATATCCGGACAAATTCGGGTGGAATTCGTATGCAATGGGCTGAGAAGATCACTGTAAAAATGGTTTTGGAGAAAAGCAAATTCTTTTCATTACGCAAGTGCATAAAATGTCATCCATACAAACAGAAATATCATGTTTGTTTGCCACAGTTCCTCTAGCTTTCTCCCTAGAAAATACGAATGTGTAGAGCTGGTGTCTCCATGTGGAACCAATTACTGTATCCTAGCTCAAAATTAAATGTTCCCCGATAAAAAACATTCAAAACAATAAAGTCCATCTATAATATCCAGAATACACAAATACAGAGGCATTAGCAATATCTGGTTTTGAGTAAGCCAAAAAAAAAAACCGGTTGTTTCCGGTTTCATACAGTCATATCTGGACAAACTTGTATGGAATTCATATGCAATGGACCGAGAAAATCACAGTAAAAATGGTTTTGGAGAAAAGCAAAGTCTTTTCGTTAGTCAAGTGTATAAAATGTCATCGATACAAAAAGAAATATCATGTTTCTTTGTGGCAGTTCCTCTAGCTTTCTCCCTAGAAAATACGAATGTGTAGAGCTGGTGTCTCCATGTGGAACCAATTTCTGTGTCCAATCCCCTGATAAAAACATTCAAAACAATAAAGTCCATCGATAATATCCAGAAAACACAAACACAGAAGCTTTCACAATATTTCAGATTGTGTTAGCCAAAATAAAACCGGATATTTCTGGTTTCATCCAGTCATATCCGTACAAACTGGTCTGGAATAAGTATGCAATGGACCGAGAAAATCACAGTAAAAATGGTTTTGGAGAAAAGCAAAAATCTTTTCATTAGGCTATGCATAAAATGTCATCTATACAAACAGAAATATCATGTTTGTTTGCCGCAGTTCCTCTAACTTCCTCCCTAGAAAATACGAATGTGTAGAGCTGGTGTCTCCATGTGGAACTAATTAGTGATTCCAAGCACAAAACGAAATGGTCCCTGATAAAAAATATTCAAAACAATAAAGTCCGTTGTTAATATCCAGAAAAAACAAAACAGAGGCCATAGCAATATCTGGGATTGATTAGCAAAAACAAAACCAGATATTTCCGGTTTCATCTAGTCATATCTGACAAACTGGTGTGGAATTCATCTGCAATGGACCAAGAAAATCACAGTGCAAATTGTTTTGGAGAAAAGCAAAATCTTTTTGTTAGGCAAGTGCATAAAATGTCATGTATACAAACAGAAATATCATGTTTGTTTGCCGCATTTCCTCTAGCTTTCTCCATAGAAAATACAAATACGTAGAGCTGGTGTCTCCATGTGGAACCAATTGCTGTATCCAAGCTCAAAATAAAATGTTCTCCGAGAAAAAACATTCAAAACAATAAAGTCCGTGGATAATATCCAGGAAACACAAACACAGATGCTGTAGCAATATCAGGGATTGAGTTAGCCAAAATAAAACTGGATATTTCTGGGTTCATCCAGTCATAGTCGGACAAGCTGATGTGGAATTCGTATGCAATGGACCAAGAAAATCACAGTTAAAACGGTTTTGGAGAATAGCAGAGTCTTTTCTTTAGGCAAGTGCATAAATTGTCATCTATACAAACAGAAATATCATGTTTGTTTGCTACAGTTCCTCTAGCTTTCTCCCTAGAAAATACGAATGTGTAGAGCTGGTGTCTCCATGTGGAACCAATTGCTGTATCCAAGCTCAAAATAAAATGTTCTCCGATAAAAAACATTCAAAACAATAAAGTCCATCGATAATATCCAGAAAACGCAAACACAGAGGCTGTAGCAATATTTCGGATTGAGTTAGCCAAAACACAACCGGATATTTCTGCTTTCTTCAAGTCATATCCGGACAAACTGGTGTGGAATTCGTATGCAATGGACTGAGAAAATCACAGTAAAAAAGGTTTTGGAGAAATGCATTCATTTCATTAGGCAAGTGCATAAAATGTCATCTATACAAACAGAAATATCATGTTTATTTGCGGAAGTTCCTCTAGCTTTCTCCCTAGAAAATACGAATGTGTAGAGCTGGTGTCTCCATGTGGAAACAATTACTGTATCCAAGCACAAAATTAAATGTTCCCAGATAAAAAACATTCAAAACAATAAAGACCATCGATAATATCCAGAAATCGAAAACACAGAGGCTTTCACAATATTTCGGATTTAGTTAGCCAAAAAAAAGCCGGATATTTCTGTTTACATCCAGTCATATCTGGACAAACTGGTGTGAAATTCCTATGCAATGGACCGAGAAAACCACTTGTTTTGGAGAACAGCAAAGTCTTTTCGTTAGGCAAGTGCATAAAATGTCATCAATACAAACAGAAATATCATGTTTGTTTGCCGCAGTTCCTCTAGCTTTCTCCCTAGAAAATACGAATGTGTAGAGCTGGTGTCTCCATGTGGAACTAATTAGTGATTCCAAGCACAAAACTAAATGTTCCCTGAAAAAAAACATTCAAAACCATAAAGTCCGTGGATAATATCAGGAATACACAAACACAGAGCCTGTAGCAATATCTGGGATTGAGTTAGCGAAAACACAACCAGATATTTCTGCTTTCATCCAGTCGTATCCGCAGAAAGTGGTGTGGAATTCGTATGCAATGGACCGAGAAAATTACAGTAAAAATGGTTTTGGAGAAAAGTAAAGTCTTTTCGTTAGGCAAGTGCATAAAATGTCATCTAGACAAACAGAAATATCGTGTTTATTTGCCCCAGTTCCTCTAGCTTTCTCCCTAGAAAAATACGAATGTGTAGAGCTGGTGTCTCCATGTGGAACTAATTAATGTTTCCAAGGACAAAACTAAATGTTCCCTGATAAAAAAACATTCAAAAAAATGAAGTCCATCGATAATATCCAGAAAACACAATCAAAGAGTCTGTAGCAATATCTGGGATTGAGTTAGCCAGAACAAACCCGGGTATTTCCGGTTTCATCCAGTCATATCCGGAGAAACTGGTGTGGAATTCGTATGCAATGGACGGAGAAAATCACAGTAAAACTGGTTCTGGTGAAAAGCAAAGTCTTTTCGTTAGGCAAGTGCCTAAAATGTCATCTGTACTAGCAGAAATATGATGTTTGTTTGCCGCAGTTCCTCTAGCTTTCTCCCTAGAAAATACTAATGTGTAGAGCTGGTGTCCCAATGATGAAACTATTAGAGTTTCTACGGTACAAAATTAAATGTTCACTGATAAGAACATTCGAAACAATAAAGTTCATCAATAATATCCAGAAAACACAAACACAGAGGCTTTCATAGTATTTTGGATTGAGTTAGCCCAAGCACTACCGGATATTTCTGGTTTCATCCAGACATATCTGGACAAACTGGTGTGGAATTCATATGCAATGGAACGAGAAAATCACAGTACAAATGGTTTTGGAGAAAAGCAAAGTCTTTTCATTAGGCAAGAGCATAAAATGTCATCGATACAAACAGAAATATCATGTTTGTTTGCCGCAGTTCCTCTAGCTTTCTCCCTAGAAAATACGAATGTGTAGAGCTGGTGTCGCCATGATGAACCAATTAGTGTTTCTATGGTAGAAAATTAAATGTTCCCTGACAAAACCATTCAAAATAATAAAGTCCATCGATAATATCCAGAAAACACAAACACAGAGGCTTTCACAGTATTTCTTGTTGAGCTAGCCAAAAAACAACCGAATATTTCTGGTTTCATGCAGTCATATCCGGACAAACTGGTGTGGAATTCGTATGCAATGGACTGAGAAAATCACAGCAAAATGGTTTTGGAGAAAAGCAAAGTCATTTCTTTAGGCAAGGGCATAAAATGTCATCTATACAAACAGAAATATCATGTTTGTTTGTCGCAGTTCCTCTAGCTTTCTCCCTAGAATATACGAATGTGTAGAGCTGGTATATCCATGTGGAACCAATTAATGTATCAAAGCTCAAAATAAAATGTCCCCCGATAAAAAACATTCAAAAGAATTAAGTCTGTGGTGAATATCCAGAAAAAACAAACATAGAGTCTGTAGCAATATCTGGGATTCAGATAGCCAAAAAAAAAAAAAAAAAACAGATATTTCGGTATCATCCTGTCCTATCTGGAAAAAGTGGTGTGGAATTCGTATGCAATGGACCGAGAAAATCACAGTAAATATGGTTTTGGAGAAAAGGAAAGTCTTTTCGTTAGGCAAGTGCATAAAATATCATCTATACAAACAGAAATATCATGTTTGTTTGCCGCAGTTCCTCTAGCTTTCTCCCTAGAGAATACGAATGTGTAGAGCTGGTGTCCCCATGATGAACCAATTAGTGTTTCTACGGTACAAAAATAAATGTTCCCTGATAAAAACATTCAAAACAATAAGTCCATCGATAATATCCAGAAAACAAAACACAGAGGCTGTAGCAATATCTGGGATTGAGTTAGCCAAAGCACAACCAGATATTTCTGCTTTCACCCCGTCATATCTGGACAAACTGGTGTCAAATTTGTATGCAATGGGCCAAGAAAATCACAGTACAAATGGTTTTGGAGAACAACAAAGTCTTTGCATTAGGCCAGTAGATAAAATATCATCGATACAAACAGAAACATCATGTTTGTTTTCCGCAGTTCCTCTACCTTTCTCCCTAGAAAATACAAATATGTAGAGCTGGTGTCTCCATGTGGAACCAATTAGGGTTTCCAAGCACAAAATTAAATGTTCCCTGAAACAAAACATCCAAAACAGTAAAGTCCGTGGATAATAATTCAGTTAGCTGAAACACAACCCGATATTTCTGGTTTCATACAGCCATATCAGGAACAAAGTGATGTGGAATACATATGCAATGGACCGAGAAAATCACAGTATAAATGGTTTAGGAGAACAGCAAAGCCTTTTCATAAGACAAGTGCATAAAATGTCATCTATACAAACAGAATATATAATGTGTAGAGCTGGTGATTCCATGTGGAACCAATTAGTGTTTCTACGGTAGAAAATTAAATGTTCCCTGATAAAAAACATTCAAAACAATAAAGTTCGTGTATAATATCAGAAATACAGAAACACAGAGGCTGTAGTAATCTCTAAGATTGAGTTAGCCAAAATAAAACCGGATATTTCTGGTTTCATCCAGTTATATCCGGACAAACTGGTGTGGAATTTGTATGCAATGGACGGAGAAAATCACAGTAAAAATTGTTTTGGAGAAAAGCAAAGTCTTTTCGTTAGGCAAGTGCATAAAATGTCATCTAGACAAACAGAAATATCATGTTTGTTTGTCGCAATTCCTCTAGCATTCTCCGTAGAAAAGACGAACGTGTAGAGCTGGTGTCTCCATGTGGAAACAATTAGTGTTTCAACGGTACAAAATTAAATGCTCCCTGATAAAAAGCATTCAAAACAATAAAGTCTGTGGATAATATCAGGAATACAAACACAGAGGCGATAACATGTCTGGGATTGAGTTAGCCAAAACAAAACCGGATATTTCTGGTTTCATGCAGTCATATCTGGACAAACTGGTGTGGAATTCGTATGCAATGGACTGAGAAAATCACAGTAAAAATGGTTTTGGAGAAAAGCAAAGTCTTTTCGTTAGGCAAGTGCATAAAATGTCATCGATACAAACAGAAATATCATGTTTGTTTGCCGCAGTTCCTCTAGCTTTCTCCCTAGAAAATACGAATGTGTAGAGCTGTTGTCTCCATGTGTAGCCATAATGTTTCCAAGAACAAAATTAAATGTTTCCTGATAAAAGACATTCAAAACAATAAATTCTGTGGATAATATCAGGAATAAACAAACACAGAGGCTGTAGCAATATCTGGGATTCAGTTAGCGAACACATAACAGGATAATTCCGGTTTCATCCTGTCATATCCGGACAAACTGGTGTGGAATTCGTATGCAGTGGACCGAGAAAATCACAGTACAAACGGTTTTGGAGAAAAGCAAAGTCTTTTCGTAGGGAAGTGCATAAAATGTCATCTAGACAAACAGAAATACCATGTTTGTTTGCCGCAGTTCTTCTAGGTTTCCCCCTGGAGAATACGAATGTGTAGAGCTGGTGTTCCATGTGGAACCAATTAGTGTTTCCATGAATAAAATTAAATGTTCCCTGAAAAAAACATTGAAAATATAAAGTCCATGCATAATATCAGGAATACACAAACACAGAGGCTTTCACAATATTTCGGATTGTGTTAGCCAAATTACAACCGGATATTTCTCTTTCATCCAGTCATATCGAGACAAAGTGGTGTGGAATTCATATGTAATGGACCGAGAAAGTCACAGTAAAAATAGTTTTGGAGAAAAGCAAAGACTTTTCATTAGGCAAGTAGATAAAATGTCATCTATACAAACATAAATATCCTGCTTGTTTGTCGCAGTTCCTCTAGCATTCTCCCTAGAAAATACAAATATGTAGAGCTGGTGTTTCCATGTGCAACCAATTCGTGTTTCCAAGCACAAATTTAAATGTTCCCTGGTAAAAAAAAATTTAAAACAATAATGTCCATGGAAAATATCAGAAATACACAAACACAGAGGCTGTAGTAATATCTGGGATTGAGTTAGCCAAAACACAACCGGATATTTCCGGTTTCATCTAGTCACATCCTGCCAAACTGGTGTGGAATTCGTATGCAATGGACGGAGAAAATCACAGTAAAATCGTTTTGGAGAAAAGCAACATATTTTCGTTAGGCAAGTGCATCAAATGTAATCTATACTAACAGAAATATCATTTGTGTTTCCCGCAGTTCCTCCAGCTTTCTCCTTAGAAAATATGAATGTGTTGAGATTGTCCCCATGTGGAACCAATTAGTGTTTCAATGGTACAAAATTAAATGTTTCCTGGTAAAAATATACAAAACAATAAATTCCATCGATAATATCCAGAAACACAAACAGAGAGGCTTTCACAATATTTCGGATTGAGTTAGCCAAAACACAACTGGATATTTCTGGTTTCATCCAGTCATATCGGGAAAAAGTGGTGTGCAATTCGTATGCAATGGACCGAGAAAATCACAGTACAAATGGTTTTAGAGAAAAGCAAACTCTTTTCATTAGGAAAGTAGATAAAATGTCATCTATACAAACATAAATATCCTGCTTGTTTGTCGCAGTTCCTCTAGCATTCTCCCTAGAAAATACTAATATGTAGAGCTGGTGTCTCCATGTGCAACCAATTAGTGTTTCCAAGCACAAAATTAAAAGTTCCCTGAAAAAAAAAACATTGAAAAATATAAAGCCATGCATAATATAAGGAATACACAAACACAGAGGCTTTCACAATATTTCGGATGAGTTAGCCAAAACACAATCAGATATTTCTGTTTTCATCCAGTCATATCTGGACAAACTGGTGTGGAATTCGTATGCAATGGACTGAGAAAATCAACGTACAAATGGTTTTGGAGAAAAGCAAAGTCTTCCGTTAGGCAAGTGCATAAAATAACATATACAAACAGAAATATCATGTTTGTTTGCCGCAGTTCCTCTAGCTTTCTCCCTAGAAAATACGAATGTGTAGAGCTGGTGTCCCCATGATGAACCAATTAGCGTTTCTATGGTAGAAAATTAAATGTTCCCTGATAAAAAACATTCAAAACTATAAAGTCTGTGGATAATATCAGGAATACACAACACAGAGGCTGTAGCAATATCTAGGATTGAGTTATGCAAAAAAAACCCGGATATTTCCGGTTTCATGCAGTTATATCTGGACAAACTGGTGTGGAATTCGTATGCAATGGAACGAGAAAATCACAGTACAAATGGTTTTAGAGAAAAGCAAAGTCTTTTTGTTAGGCAAGTGCATAAAATGTCATCTATACAAACAGAAATACCATGTTTGTTTGCCGCAGTTATTCTAGGTTTGTCCCTGGAAAATACTATTGTGTAGAGCTGGTGTCTCCATGTGGAACCAATTAGTGTTTTCAAGCACAAAATTAAATGTTCCCTGAAAAAAACATTGAAAAATAAAAAGTCCATGCATAATATCAGGAATACACAAACACAGAGGCTTTCACTATATTTCGGATTGAGTTAGCCAAAAAAAACCCGGATATTTCCGGTTTCATCCAGTCATATCCAGACAAAGTTGTGTGGAATTCATATGCAATGGACAGAGAAATTCACAGTACAAATGGTTTTGGAGAAAAGCAAATTCTTTTTGTTACGCAAGTGCATAAAATGTCATCTATACAAACAGAAAAATCATGCTGGTTTGTCGCAGTTCCTGTAGCATTCTCCCTAGAAAATACAAATATGTAGAGCTGGTGTCTGCATGTGCAACTAATTAGTGTTTCCAAGCACGAAATTAAATGTTCCCTGATGAAAAACATTAAAAACAATGTAGTCCATGAATAATATCAGAAATACACAAACAAAGAGGCTGTAGTAATATCTGGGATTGAGTTAGCCAAAACCAAACCGGAAATTTCTGGTTTCATCCAGTCATATTCAGCCACGTGGTGTGGAATTCATATGCAATGGACCGAGAAATTCTCAGTAAAAATGGTTTTGGAGAAAAGCATCGTATTTTCGTGAGGCAACGCATAAAATGTAATCTATACAAACAGTAATATCATATTTGTTTGCCGCAGTTCCTCTAGCTTTTTCCTTAGAAAATGTGAATGTGTTGAGCGTGTCCCCATGTGGAACCAATTAGTGTTTCAATGGTACAAAATTAAGTGTTCCCTGATAAAAATATACAGAACAATAAATTCCATCTACAATTTCCCAAAACACAAACACAGAGGCTGTAGAAATATTTTGGATTGAGTTAGCCAAAACACAACCGGATATTTCTGCTTTCATCCAGTAATATCCGGACAAACTGGTGTGGAATTCATATGCAATGGAATGAGAAAATCACAGTAAAAATGGCTTTGGAGAAGAGCAAAGTTTTTACGTTAGGCAAGTGCATAAAATGTCATCGATACAAACAGAAATATCATGTTTGTTTGCTGCAGTTCCTGTAGCTTTCTCCCTAGAAAATACGAATGTGTGGAGCTGGTGTTCCCATGATGAACCAATTAGTGTTTTAACGGTACAAAATGAAATTTTCCCTGATAAAAATATTCAAAACAATAAAGTCCATCGATAATATTCAGAAAACACAAACACAGAGGCTGTAGAAATATTTCGGATTGAGTTATCCAAAAGACAACAGAATATTTCTGGTTTCAGCCAGTCATATCCGGACAAAGTGGTGTGGAATTCGTATGCAATGGACCGAGGAAATCGCAGTACAAATGGTTTTGGAGAAAAGCAAAGTCTTTTCGTTAGGCAATTGCATAAAATGTCATCTATACAAACAGAAATATCATGCTTGTTTGCAACGGTTCCTCTAGCTATCTCCCTAGAAAATACGAATGTGTAGAGCTGGTGTCCCCATGATGAACCAACTAGTGTTTCAACGGTACAAAATTAAATGTTCCCTGATAAAAACACTCAAAACAATATAGTCTGAGGATAGTAGCCGGAAAACACAAACAGAGAGGCTTTCACAATATTTCAGATTCAGTTAGCCAAAACACAACCAGATATTTCCAGTTTCATCCAGTCATATCCGGACAAAGTGGTGTGGAATTCGTATGCAATGGACAGAGAAAATCACAGTAAAAATGCTTTTGGAGAAAAGCAAAGTCTTTTTGTTAGCAAGTGCATAAAATGTTCTTCTAGCTTTCTCCTTAGAAAATACGAATCTGTAGAGCTGGTGTCTCCATGTGGAATCAATTAGTGTTTCCAAGCACAAAATTAAATGTTCCCTGAAAAAAAAACATTCAAAAAAATAAAGTGCATGGATAATATCAGGAATACACAAACATAGACTATGTAGCAATATCTGGGATTGAGTTAGACAAAACAAAACCGGATTTTCTGGTTTCATCCAGTCATATACGGACAAACTGGTGTGCAATTCGTATGCAATGGACCGAGAAAATCACAGTAAAAATGGTTTAGGAGAAAAGCAAAGTCTTGCCGCCGTTCCTCTAGTTATCTACCTAGCAAATAAGAATATGTAGAGCTGGTGTCTCCATTTGGAACGAATTAAGGTAGCCAAGCTCAAAATAAAATGTCCTCCGATAAAAAATATTCAAAACAATAAAGTCTGTTGATAATATGCAGTAAACACAAACACAGAGACTTTCACATATTTCGGATTGAGTTAGCCAAAACACAACCGGATATTTCCGGTTTCATCCAGTCATATCCGGACAAACTGGTGTGGAATTCGTATGCAATGGACCGAGATAATAACAGTAAAAATGGTTTGGAGAATAGCAAAGTCTTTTCGTTAGGCAAGTGCATAAAATGTAATCTATACAAATATAAATATCATGTTTGTTTTCCGCAGTTCCCATTGCTTTCTCCCTAGAAAATATGAATGTGTGGAGCTGGTGTCCCCATGTGGAACAAATTAGTGTTTCTACGGTACCAAATTAAATGTTCCCTGATAAAAAACATTCAAAACACTAAAGTCCATCGATAATATCCAGAAAACACAAACACAGAAGCTGTAGCAATATCTGGGATTGTGTTAGCCTTAATAAAACCGGATATTTCCGGTTTCATCCAGTCATATCCGGACAAACTGGTGTGTAATTCGTATGCAATGTTCCAAGAAAATCACAGTACAAATGGTTTTGGAGAAAAGCAAAGTCTTTTATTAGGAAAGTGCATAAAATGTCATCTATACAAACAGAAATATCATGTTTGTTTGCCGCAGTTCCTCTAGCTTTCTCCCTAGTAAATACGAATGTGTAGAGCTGGTGTCTCCATGTGGAACCAATTAGTGTTTCTACGGTACAAAAATAAATGTTCCCTGATAAAAACATTCAAAACAATAAGTCCATCGATAATACCCAGAAAACAAAACACAGAGGCTGTAGCAATATCTGGGATTGAGTTAGCTAGAAGAGAACCGGATATTTCTGGCTTCAGACAGTCATAATCCAGAGAAACTGGTGTGGAATTCGTATGCAGTGGACCGAGAAAATCACAGTACATATGGTTTTGGAGAAAAGCAAAGTTTTTTCATTAGGTAGTGTATAAAATGTAATCTATACAAACAGAAATATCATGTTTGTTTGCCGCAGTTCCTCTAGCTTTCTCCCTAGAAAATTCGAATGTGTAGAGCTGGTGTCGCCATGATGAACCAATTAGTGTTTCTATGGTACAAAAATAAATGTTCCCTGATAAAAACATTCAATACAATAAAGTCCATCGATAATATCCAGAAAACACAAACACAGATGCTTTCACAATATTTCGGATTGAGTTAGCCAAAACAAAACCGTATATTTCTGTTTCATCAGGTCTTATACGGACAAACTGGTGTGGAATTCATATGCAATGGACTGAGAAAATCACAGTACAAATGGTTTTGGAGAAAATCAAAGTCTTTTCGTTAGGCAAGTGCATAAAATCTCAAAGATGCAAACAGAAATGTCAAGTTTGTTTGCTGCAGTTCCTCTAGATTTTTCCCTGGAAAATACGAATGTGTAGAGCTGGTGTCCCCATGATGAACGAATTAGTGTTTCAACGGTACAAAATTAAATGCTCCCTGATAAAAAGCATAAAAAACAATAAAGTCTGTGGATAATATTAGGAATACACAAACACAGAGGCTGTAGCAATATCTGGGATTCAGTTAGCCAACACATAACCAGATAATTCGGGTTTCATCCAGTCATTTCCGGACAAACTGGTGTGGAATTCCTATGCAGTGGACCGAGAAAATCACAGTACAAATGGTTTTGGAGAAAAGCAAAGTCGTTTCGTTAGGCAAGTGCATAACAAGTCATGGATACAAACAGAAATATCATGTTTGTTTACCGCAGTTCCTCTAGATTTCTGCCTAGAAAATACGAATGTGTAGAGCTGGTGTCTCCATGTGGAAACAATTAGTGTTTCAATGGTACAAAATTGAATGTTTCCTGATAAAGAACATTCAAAACAACAAATTCCCTTCATAATATCAGGAATACACAAACACAGAGGCTGTAGCCTTATCTGGGATTGAGGTAGCCAAAACACAACCGGATATTTCCCGTTTCATCCTGTCATATCTGGACAAAGTGGTGTGGAATTCGTATGCAATGGACAAGACAATCACAGTAAAAAAGGTTTTGGAGAAAAGCAAAGTCTTTTCGTTAGGCAAGTGCATAAAATGTCATCTAGACAAACAGAAATATCATGTTTGTTTGTCGCAATTCCTCTAGCATTCTCCGTAGAAAAGACGAACGTATAGAGCTGGTGTCTCCATGTGGAAACAATTAGTGTTTCAACGGTACAAAATTAAATGCTCCCTGATAAAAAGCATTCAAAACAATAAAGTCTGTGGATAATATCAGGAATACAAACACAGAGGCGATAACATGTCTGGGATTGAGTTAGCCAAAACAAAACCGGATATTTCTGGTTTCATGCAGTCATATCTGGACAAACTGGTGTGGAATTCGTATGCAATGGACTGAGAAAATCACAGTAAAAATGGTTTTGGAGAAAAGCAAAGTCTTTTCGTTAGGCAAGTGCATAAAATGTCATCGATACAAACAGAAATATCATGTTTCTTTGCCGCAGTTCCTCTAGCTTTCTCCCTAGAAAATACGAATGTGTAGAGCTGTTGTCTCCATGTGTAGCCATAATGTTTCCAAGAACAAAATTAAATGTTTCCTGATAAAAGACATTCAAAACAATAAATTCTGTGGATAATATCAGGAATAAACAAACACAGAGGCTGTAGCAATATCTGGGATTCAGTTAGCGAACACATAACAGGATAATTCCGGTTTCATCCTGTCATATCCGGACAAACTGGTGTGGAATTCGTATGCAGTGGACCGAGAAAATCACAGTACAAACGGTTTTGGAGAAAAGCAAAGTCTTTTCGTAGGGAAGTGCATAAAATGTCATCTAGACAAACAGAAATACCATGTTTGTTTGCCGCAGTTCTTCTAGGTTTCCCCCTGGAGAATACGAATGTGTAGAGCTGGTGTCCCATGTGGAACCAATTAGTGTTTCCATGAATAAAATTAAATGTTCCCTGAAAAAAACATTGAAAATATAAAGTCCATGCATAATATCAGGAATACACAAACACAGAGGCTTTCACAATATTTCGGATTGTGTTAGCCAAATTACAACCGGATATTTCTCTTTCATCCAGTCATATCGAGACAAAGTGGTGTGGAATTCATATGTAATGGACCGAGAAAGTCACAGTAAAAATAGTTTTGGAGAAAAGCAAAGACTTTTCATTAGGCAAGTAGATAAAATGTCATCTATACAAACATAAATATCCTGCTTGTTTGTCGCAGTTCCTCTAGCATTCTCCCTAGAAAATACAAATATGTAGAGCTGGTGTTTCCATGTGCAACCAATTCGTGTTTCCAAGCACAAATTTAAATGTTCCCTGGTAAAAAAAAAATTTAAAACAATAATGTCCATGGAAAATATCAGAAATACACAAACACAGAGGCTGTAGTAATATCTGGGATTGAGTTAGCCAAAAAACAACCGGATATTTCCGGTTTCATCTAGTCACATCCTGCCAAACTGGTGTGGAATTCGTATGCAATGGACGGAGAAAATCACAGTAAAATCGTTTTGGAGAAAAGCAACATATTTTCGTTAGGCAAGTGCATCAAATGTAATCTATACTAACAGAAATATCATTTGTGTTTCCCGCAGTTCCTCCAGCTTTCTCCTTAGAAAATATGAATGTGTTGAGATTGTCCCCATGTGGAACCAATTAGTGTTTCAATGGTACAAAATTAAATGTTTCCTGGTAAAAATATACAAAACAATAAATTCCATCGATAATATCCAGAAACACAAACAGAGAGGCTTTCACAATATTTCGGATTGAGTTAGCCAAAACACAACTGGATATTTCTGGTTTCATCCAGTCATATCGGGAAAAAGTGGTGTGCAATTCATATGCAATGGACCGAGAAAATCACAGTACAAATGGTTTTAGAGAAAAGCAAACTCTTTTCATTAGGAAAGTAGATAAAATGTCATCTATACAAACATAAAATCCTGCTTGTTTGTCGCAGTTCCTCTAGCATTCTCCCTAGAAAATACTAATATGTAGAGCTGGTGTCTCCATGTGCAACCAATTAGTGTTTCCAAGCACAAAATTAAAAGTTCCCTTAAAAAATAAACATTGAAAAATATAAAGCCATGCATAATATAAGGAATACACAAACACAGAGGCTTTCACAATATTTCGGATTGAGTTAGCCAAAACACAATCAGATATTTCTGTTTTCATCCAGTCATATCTGGACAAACTGGTGTGGAATTCGTATGCAATGGACTGAGAAAATCAACGTACAAATGGTTTTGGAGAAAAGCAAAGTCTTCCGTTAGGCAAGTGCATAAAATAACATATACAAACAGAAATATCATGTTTGTTTGCCGCAGTTCCTCTAGCTTTCTCCCTAGAAAATACGAATGTGTAGAGCTGGTGTCCCCATGATGAACCAATTAGCGTTTCTACGGTAGAAAATTAAATGTTCCCTGATAAAAAACATTCAAAACTATAAAGTCTGTGGATAATATCAGGAATACACAACACAGAGGCTGTAGCAAAATCTAGGATTGAGTTATGCAAAAAAAACCCGGATATTTCCGGTTTCATGCAGTTATATCTGGACAAACTGGTGTGGAATTCGTATGCAATGGAATGAGAAAATCACAGTACAAATGGTTTTAGAGAAAAGCAAAGTCTTTTTGTTAGGCAAGTGCATAAAATGTCATCTATACAAACAGAAATACCATGTTTGTTTGCCGCAGTTATTCTAGGTTTGTCCCTGGAAAATACTATTGTGTAGAGCTGGTGTCTCCATGTGGAACCAATTAGTGTTTTCAAGCACAAAATTAAATGTTCCCTGAAAAAAAACATTGAAAAATAAAAAGTCCATGCATAATATCAGGAATACACAAACACAGAGGCTTTCACTATATTTCGGATTGAGTTAGCCAAAAAAAACCCGGATATTTCCGGTTTCATCCAGTCATATCCAGACAAAGTTGTGTGGAATTCATATGCAATGGACAGAGAAATTCACAGTACAAATGGTTTTGGAGAAAAGCAAATTCTTTTTGTTACGCAAGTGCATAAAATGTCATCTATACAAACAGAAAAATCATGCTGGTTTGTCGCAGTTCCTGTAGCATTCTCCCTAGAAAATACAAATATGTAGAGCTGGTGTCTGCATGTGCAACTAATTAGTGTTTCCAAGCACGAAATTAAATGTTCCCTGATGAAAAACATTAAAAACAATGTAGTCCATGAATAATATCAGAAATACACAAACAAAGAGGCTGTAGTAATATCTGGGATTGAGTTAGCCAAAACCAAACCGGAAATTTCTGGTTTCATCCAGTCATATTCAGCCACGTGGTGTGGAATTCATATGCAATGGACCGAGAAATTCTCAGTAAAAATGGTTTTGGAGAAAAGCATCGTATTTTCGTGAGGCAACGCATAAAATGTAATCTATACAAACAGTAATATCATATTTGTTTGCCGCAGTTCCTCTAGCTTTTTCCTTAGAAAATGTGAATGTGTTGAGCTTGTCCCCATGTGGAACCAATTAGTGTTTCAATGGTACAAAATTAAGTGTTCCCTGATAAAAATATACAGAACAATAAATTCCATCTACAATTTCCCAAAACACAAACACAGAGGCTGTAGAAATATTTTGGATTGAGTTAGCCAAAACACAACCGGATATTTCTGCTTTCATCCAGTAATATCCGGACAAACTGGTGTGGAATTCATATGCAATGGAATGAGAAAATCACAGTAAAAATGGCTTTGGAGAAGAGCAAAGTTTTTACGTTAGGCAAGTGCATAAAATGTCATCGATACAAACAGAAATATCATGTTTGTTTGCTGCAGTTCCTGTAGCTTTCTCCCTAGAAAATACGAATGTGTGGAGCTGGTGTTCCCATGATGAACCAATTAGTGTTTTAACGGTACAAAATGAAATTTTCCCTGATAAAAATATTCAAAACAATAAAGTCCATCGATAATATTCAGAAAACACAAACACAGAGGCTGTAGAAATATTTCGGATTGAGTTATCCAAAAGACAACAGAATATTTCTGGTTTCAGCCAGTCATATCCGGACAAAGTGGTGTGGAATTCGTATGCAATGGACCGAGGAAATCACAGTACAAATGGTTTTGGAGAAAAGCAAAGTCTTTTCGTTAGGCAATTGCATAAAATGTCATCTATACAAACAGAAATATCATGCTTGTTTGCAACGGTTCCTCTAGCTATCTCCCTAGAAAATACGAATGTGTAGAGCTGGTGTCCCCATGATGAACCAACTAGTGTTTCAACGGTACAAAATTAAATGTTCCCTGATAAAAACACTCAAAACAATATAGTCTGAGGATAGTAGCCGGAAAACACAAACAGAGAGGCTTTCACAATATTTCGGATTCAGTTAGCCAAAACACAACCAGATATTTCCAGTTTCATCCAGTCATATCCGGACAAAGTGGTGTGGAATTCGTATGCAATGGACAGAGAAAATCACAGTAAAAATGCTTTTGGAGAAAAGCAAAGTCTTTTTGTTAGCAAGTGCATAAAATGTTCTTCTAGCTTTCTCCTTAGAAAATACGAATCTGTAGAGCTGGTGTCTCCATGTGGAATCAATTAGTGTTTCCAAGCACAAAATTAAATGTTCCCTGAAAAAAAAAACATTCAAAAAAATAAAGTGCATGGATAATATCAGGAATACACAAACATAGACTATGTAGCAATATCTGGGATTGAGTTAGACAAAACAAAACCGGATTTTCTGGTTTCATCCAGTCATATACGGACAAACTGGTGTGGAATTCGTATGCAATGGACCGAGAAAATCACAGTAAAAATGGTTTAGGAGAAAAGCAAAGTCTTGCCGCCGTTCCTCTAGTTATCTACCTAGCAAATAAGAATATGTAGAGCTGGTGTCTCCATTTGGAACGAATTAAGGTAGCCAAGCTCAAAATAAAATGTCCTCCGATAAAAAATATTCAAAACAATAAAGTCTGTTGATAATATGCAGTAAACACAAACACAGAGACTTTCACATATTTCGGATTGAGTTAGCCAAAACACAACCGGATATTTCCGGTTTCATCCAGTCATATCCGGACAAACTGGTGTGGAATTCGTATGCAATGGACCGAGATAATAACAGTAAAAATGGTTTGGAGAATAGCAAAGTCTTTTCGTTAGGCAAGTGCATAAAATGTAATCTATACAAATATAAATATCATGTTTGTTTTCCGCAGTTCCCATTGCTTTCTCCCTAGAAAATATGAATGTGTGGAGCTGGTGTCCCCATGTGGAACAAATTAGTGTTTCTACGGTACCAAATTAAATGTTCCCTGATAAAAAACATTCAAAACACTAAAATCCATCGATAATATCCAGAAAACACAAACACAGAAGCTGTAGCAATATCTGGGATTGTGTTAGCCTTAATAAAACCGGATATTTCCGGTTTCATCCAGTCATATCTGGACAAACTGGTGTGTAATTCGTATGCAATGTTCCAAGAAAATCACAGTACAAATGGTTTTGGAGAAAAGCAAAGTCTTTCATTAGGAAAGTGCATAAAATGTCATCTATACAAACAGAAATATCATGTTTGTTTGCCGCAGTTCCTCTAGCTTTCTCCCTAGTAAATACGAATGTGTAGAGCTGGTGTCTCCATGTGGAACCAATTAGTGTTTCTACGGTACAAAAATAAATGTTCCCTGATAAAAACATTCAAAACAATAAGTCCATCGATAATACCCAGAAAACAAAACACAGAGGCTGTAGCAATATCTGGGATTGAGTTAGCTAGAAGAGAACCGGATATTTCTGGCTTCAGACAGTCATAATCCAGAGAAACTGGTGTGGAATTCGTATGCAGTGGACCGAGAAAATCACAGTACATATGGTTTTGGAGAAAAGCAAAGTTTTTTCATTAGGTAGTGTATAAAATGTAATCTATACAAACAGAAATATCATGTTTGTTTGCCGCAGTTCCTCTAGCTTTCTCCCTAGAAAATTCGAATGTGTAGAGCTGGTGTCGCCATGATGAACCAATTAGTGTTTCTATGGTACAAAAATAAATGTTCCCTGATAAAAACATTCAATACAATAAAGTCCATCGATAATATCCAGAAAACACAAACACAGATGCTTTCACAATATTTCGGATTGAGTTAGCCAAAACAAAACCGTATATTTCTGTTACATCAGGTCTTATACGGACAAACTGGTGTGGAATTCATATGCAATGGACTGAGAAAATCACAGTACAAATGGTTTTGGAGAAAATCAAAGTCTTTTCGTTAGGCAAGTGCATAAAATCTCAAAGATGCAAACAGAAATGTCAAGTTTGTTTGCTGCAGTTCCTCTAGATTTTTCCCTGGAAAATACGAATGTGTAGAGCTGGTGTCCCCATGATGAACGAATTAGTGTTTCAACGGTACAAAATTAAATGCTCCCTGATAAAAAGCATAAAAAACAATAAAGTCTGTGGATAATATTAGGAATACACAAACACAGAGGCTGTAGCAATATCTGGGATTCAGTTAGCCAACACATAACCAGATAATTCCGGTTTCATCCAGTCATTTCCGGACAAACTGGTGTGGAATTCCTATGCAGTGGACCGAGAAAATCACAGTAAAAAAGGTTTTGGAGAAAAGCAAAGTCTTTTCGTTAGGCAAGTGCATAAAATGTCATCTAGACAAACAGAAATATCATGTTTGTTTGTCGCAATTCCTCTAGCATTCTCCGTAGAAAAGACGAACGTGTAGAGCTGGTGTCTCCATGTGGAAACAATTAGTGTTTCAACGGTACAAAATTAAATGCTCCCTGATAAAAAGCATTCAAAACAATAAAGTCTGTGGATAATATCAGGAATACAAACACAGAGGCGATAACATGTCTGGGATTGAGTTAGCCAAAACAAAACCGGATATTTCTGGTTTCATGCAGTCATATCCGGACAAACTGGTGTGGAATTCGTATGCAATGGACTGAGAAAATCACAGTAAAAATGGTTTTGGAGAAAAGCAAAGTCTTTTCGTTAGGCAAGTGCATAAAATGTCATCGATACAAACAGAAATATCATGTTTGTTTGCCGCAGTTCCTCTAGCTTTCTCCCTAGAAAATACGAATGTGTAGAGCTGGTGTCTCCATGTGTAGCCATAATGTTTCCAAGAACAAAATTAAATGTTTCCTGATAAAAGACATTCAAAACAATAAATTCTGTGGATAATATTAGGAATAAACAAACACAGAGGCTGTAGCAATATCTGGGATTCAGTTAGCGAACACATAACAGGATAATTCCGGTTTCATCCTGTCATATCCGGACAAACTGGTGTGGAATTCGTATGCAGTGGACCGAGAAAAATCACAGTACAAACGGTTTTGGAGAAAAGCAAAGTCTTTTCATAGGGAAGTGCATAAAATGTCATCTAGACAAACAGAAATACCATGTTTGTTTGCCGCAGTTCTTCTAGGTTTCCCCCTGGAGAATATGAATGTGTAGAGCTGGTGTCCCATGTGGAACCAATTAGTGTTTCCATGAATAAAATTAAATGTTCCCTGAAAAAAACATTGAAAATATAAAGTCCATGCATAATATCAGGAATACACAAACACAGAGGCTTTCACAATATTTCGGATTGAGTTAGCCAAATTACAACCGGATATTTCTCTTTCATCCAGTCATATCGAGACAAAGTGGTGTGGAATTCATATGTAATGGACCGAGAAAGTCACAGTAAAAATAGTTTTGGAGAAAAGCAAAGACTTTTCATTAGGCAAGTAGATAAAATGTCACCTATACAAACATAAATATCCTGCTTGTTTGTCGCAGTTCCTCTAGCATTCTCCCTAGAAAATACAAATATGTAGAGCTGGTGTTTCCATGTGCAACCAATTCGTGTTTCCAAGCACAAATTTAAATGTTCCCTGGTAAAAAAAAATTTAAAACAATAATGTCCATGGAAAATATCAGAAATACACAAACACAGAGGCTGTAGTAATATCTGGGATTGAGTTAGCCAAAACACAACCGGATATTTCCGGTTTCATCTAGTCACATCCTGCCAAACTGGTGTGGAATTCGTATGCAATGGATCGAGAAAATCACAGTAAAATCATTTTGGAGAAAAGCAACATATTTTCGTTAGGCAAGTGCATCAAATGTAATCTATACTAACAGAAATATCATTTGTGTTTCCCGCAGTTCCTCCAGCTTTCTCCTTAGAAAATATGAATGTGTTGAGATTGTCCCCATGTGGAACCAATTAGTGTTTCAATGGTACAAAATTAAATGTTTCCTGGTAAAAATATACAAAACAATAAATTCCATCGATAATATCCAGAAACACAAACAGAGAGGCTTTCACAATATTTCGGATTGAGTTAGCCAAAACACAACTGGATATTTCTGGTTTCATCCAGTCATATCGGGAAAAAGTGGTGTGCAATTCGTATGCAATGGACCGAGAAAATCACAGTACAAATGGTTTTAGAGAAAAGCAAACTCTTTTCATTAGGAAAGTAGATAAAATGTCATCTATACAAACATAAATATCCTGCTTGTTTGTCGCAGTTCCTCTAGCATTCTCCCTAGAAAATACTAATATGTAGAGCTGGTGTCTCCATGTGCAACCAATTAGTGTTTCCAAGCACAAAATTAAAAGTTCCCTGAAAAAAAAAACATTGAAAAATATAAAGCCATGCATAATATAAGGAATACACAAACACAGAGGCTTTCACAATATTTCGGATGAGTTAGCCAAAACACAATCAGATATTTCTGTTTTCATCCAGTCATATCTGGACAAACTGGTGTGGAATTCGTATGCAATGGACTGAGAAAATCAACGTACAAATGGTTTTGGAGAAAAGCAAAGTCTTCCGTTAGGCAAGTGCATAAAATAACATATACAAACAGAAATATCATGTTTGTTTGCCGCAGTTCCTCTAGCTTTCTCCCTAGAAAATACGAATGTGTAGAGCTGGTGTCCCCATGATGAACCAATTAGCGTTTCTATGGTAGAAAATTAAATGTTCCCTGATAAAAAACATCCAAAACTATAAAGTCTGTGGATAATATCAGGAATACACTACACAGAGGCTGTAGCAATATCTAGGATTGAGTTATGCAAAAAAAACCCGGATATTTCCGGTTTCATGCAGTTATATCTGGACAAACTGGTGTGGAATTCGTATGCAATGGAACGAGAAAATCACAGTACAAATGGTTTTAGAGAAAAGCAAAGTCTTTTTGTTAGGCAAGTGCATAAAATGTCATCTATACAAACAGAAATACCATGTTTGTTTGCCGCAGTTATTCTAGGTTTGTCCCTGGAAAATACTATTGTGTAGAGCTGGTGTCTCCATGTGGAACCAATTAGTGTTTTCAAGCACAAAATTAAATGTTCCCTGAAAAAAACATTGAAAAATAAAAAGTCCATGCATAATATCAGGAATACACAGACACAGAGGCTTTCACTATATTTCGGATTGAGTTAGCCAAAAAAAACCCGGATATTTCCGGTTTCATCCAGTCATATCCAGACAAAGTTGTGTGGAATTCATATGCAATGGACAGAGAAATTCACAGTACAAATGGTTTTGGAGAAAAGCAAATTCTTTTTGTTACGCAAGTGCATAAAATGTCATCTATACAAACAGAAAAATCATGCTGGTTTGTCGCAGTTCCTGTAGCATTCTCCCTAGAAAATACAAATATGTAGAGCTGGTGTCTGCATGTGCAACTAATTAGTGTTTCCAAGCACGAAATTAAATGTTCCCTGATGAAAAACATTAAAAACAATGTAGTCCATGAATAATATCAGAAATACACAAACAAAGAGGCTGTAGTAATATCTGGGATTGAGTTAGCCAAAACCAAACCGGAAATTTCTGGTTTCATCCAGTCATATTCAGCCACGTGGTGTGGAATTCATATGCAATGGACCGAGAAATTCTCAGTAAAAATGGTTTTGGAGAAAAGCATCGTATTTTCGTGAGGCAACGCATAAAATGTAATCTATACAAACAGTAATATCATATTTGTTTGCCGCAGTTCCTCTAGCTTTTTCCTTAGAAAATGTGAATGTGTTGAGCTTGTCCCCATGTGGAACCAATTAGTGTTTCAATGGTACAAAATTAAGTGTTCCCTGATAAAAATATACAGAACAATAAATTCCATCTACAATTTCCCAAAACACAAACACAGAGGCTGTAGAAATATTTTGGATTGAGTTAGCCAAAACACAACCGGATATTTCTGCTTTCATCCAGTAATATCCGGACAAACTGGTGTGGAATTCATATGCAATGGAATGAGAAAATCACAGTAAAAATGGCTTTGGAGAAGAGCAAAGTTTTTACGTTAGGCAAGTGCATAAAATGTCATCGATACAAACAGAAATATCATGTTTGTTTGCTGCAGTTCCTGTAGCTTTCTCCCTAGAAAATACGAATGTGTGGAGCTGGTGTTCCCATGATGAACCAATTAGTGTTTTAACGGTACAAAATGAAATTTTCCCTGATAAAAATATTCAAAACAATAAAGTCCATCGATAATATTCAGAAAACACAAACACAGAGGCTGTAGAAATATTTCGGATTGAGTTATCCAAAAGACAACAGAATATTTCTGGTTTCAGCCAGTCATATCCGGACAAAGTGGTGTGGAATTCGTATGCAATGGACCGAGGAAATCGCAGTACAAATGGTTTTGGAGAAAAGCAAAGTCTTTTCGTTAGGCAATTGCATAAAATGTCATCTATACAAACAGAAATATCATGCTTGTTTGCAACGGTTCCTCTAGCTATCTCCCTAGAAAATACGAATGTGTAGAGCTGGTGTCCCCATGATGAACCAACTAGTGTTTCAACGGTACAAAATTAAATGTTCCCTGATAAAAACACTCAAAACAATATAGTCTGAGGATAGTAGCCGGAAAACACAAACAGAGAGGCTTTCACAATATTTCGGATTCAGTTAGCCAAAACACAACCAGATATTTCCAGTTTCATCCAGTCATATCCGGACAAAGTGGTGTGGAATTCGTATGCAATGGACAGAGAAAATCACAGTAAAAATGCTTTTGGAGAAAAGCAAAGTCTTTTTGTTAGCAAGTGCATAAAATGTTCTTCTAGCTTTCTCCTTAGAAAATACGAATCTGTAGAGCTGGTGTCTCCATGTGGAATCAATTAGTGTTTCCAAGCACAAAATTAAATGTTCCCTGAAAAAAAAAACATTCAAAAAAATAAAGTGCATGGATAATATCAGGAATACACAAACATAGACTATGTAGCAATATCTGGGATTGAGTTAGACAAAACAAAACCGGATTTTCTGGTTTCATCCAGTCATATACGGACAAACTGGTGTGGAATTCGTATGCAATGGACCGAGAAAATCACAGTAAAAATGGTTTAGGAGAAAAGCAAAGTCTTGCCGCCGTTCCTCTAGTTATCTACCTAGCAAATAAGAATATGTAGAGCTGGTGTCTCCATTTGGAACGAATTAAGGTAGCCAAGCTCAAAATAAAATGTCCTCCGATAAAAAATATTCAAAACAATAAAGTCTGTTGATAATATGCAGTAAACACAAACACAGAGACTTTCACATATTTCGGATTGAGTTAGCCAAAACACAACCGGATATTTCCGGTTTCATCCAGTCATATCCGGACAAACTGGTGTGGAATTCGTATGCAATGGACCGAGATAATAACAGTAAAAATGGTTTGGAGAATAGCAAAGTCTTTTCGTTAGGCAAGTGCATAAAATGTAATCTATACAAATATAAATATCATGTTTGTTTTCCGCAGTTCCCATTGCTTTCTCCCTAGAAAATATGAATGTGTGGAGCTGGTGTCCCCATGTGGAACAAATTAGTGTTTCTACGGTACCAAATTAAATGTTCCCTGATAAAAAACATTCAAAACACTAAAATCCATCGATAATATCCAGAAAACACAAACACAGAAGCTGTAGCAATATCTGGGATTGTGTTAGCCTTAATAAAACCGGATATTTCCGGTTTCATCCAGTCATATCTGGACAAACTGGTGTGTAATTCGTATGCAATGTTCCAAGAAAATCACAGTACAAATGGTTTTGGAGAAAAGCAAAGTCTTTCATTAGGAAAGTGCATAAAATGTCATCTATACAAACAGAAATATCATGTTTGTTTGCCGCAGTTCCTCTAGCTTTCTCCCTAGTAAATACGAATGTGTAGAGCTGGTGTCTCCATGTGGAACCAATTAGTGTTTCTACGGTACAAAAATAAATGTTCCCTGATAAAAACATTCAAAACAATAAGTCCATCGATAATACCCAGAAAACAAAACACAGAGGCTGTAGCAATATCTGGGATTGAGTTAGCTAGAAGAGAACCGGATATTTCTGGCTTCAGACAGTCATAATCCAGAGAAACTGGTGTGGAATTCGTATGCAGTGGACCGAGAAAATCACAGTACATATGGTTTTGGAGAAAAGCAAAGTTTTTTCATTAGGTAGTGTATAAAATGTAATCTATACAAACAGAAATATCATGTTTGTTTGCCGCAGTTCCTCTAGCTTTCTCCCTAGAAAATTCGAATGTGTAGAGCTGGTGTCGCCATGATGAACCAATTAGTGTTTCTATGGTACAAAAATAAATGTTCCCTGATAAAAACATTCAATACAATAAAGTCCATCGATAATATCCAGAAAACACAAACACAGATGCTTTCACAATATTTCGGATTGAGTTAGCCAAAACAAAACCGTATATTTCTGTTTCATCAGGTCTTATACGGACAAACTGGTGTGGAATTCATATGCAATGGACTGAGAAAATCACAGTACAAATGGTTTTGGAGAAAATCAAAGTCTTTTCGTTAGGCAAGTGCATAAAATCTCAAAGATGCAAACAGAAATGTCAAGTTTGTTTGCTGCAGTTCCTCTAGATTTTTCCCTGGAAAATACGAATGTGTAGAGTTGGTGTCCCCATGATGAACGAATTAGTGTTTCAACGGTACAAAATTAAATGCTCCCTGATAAAAAGCATAAAAAACAATAAAGTCTGTGGATAATATTAGGAATACACAAACACAGAGGCTGTAGCAATATCTGGGATTCAGTTAGCCAACACATAACAAGATAATTCCGGTTTCATCCAGTCATTTCCGGACAAACTGGTGTGGAATTCCTATGCAGTGGACCGAGAAAATCACAGTAAAAAAGGTTTTGGAGAAAAGCAAAGTCTTTTCGTTAGGCAAGTGCATAAAATGTCATCTAGACAAACAGAAATATCATGTTTGTTTGTCGCAATTCCTCTAGCATTCTCCGTAGAAAAGACGAACGTGTAGAGCTGGTGTCTCCATGTGGAAACAATTAGTGTTTCAACGGTACAAAATTAAATGCTCCCTGATAAAAAGCATTCAAAACAATAAAGTCTGTGGATAATATCAGGAATACAAACACAGAGGCGATAACATGTCTGGGATTGAGTTAGCCAAAACAAAACCGGATATTTCTGGTTTCATGCAGTCATATCCGGACAAACTGGTGTGGAATTCGTATGCAATGGACTGAGAAAATCACAGTAAAAATGGTTTTGGAGAAAAGCAAAGTCTTTTCGTTAGGCAAGTGCATAAAATGTCATCGATACAAACAGAAATATCATGTTTGTTTGCCGCAGTTCCTCTAGCTTTCTCCCTAGAAAATACGAATGTGTAGAGCTGGTGTCTCCATGTGTAGCCATAATGTTTCCAAGAACAAAATTAAATGTTTCCTGATAAAAGACATTCAAAACAATAAATTCTGTGGATAATATCAGGAATAAACAAACACAGAGGCTGTAGCAATATCTGGGATTCAGTTAGCGAACACATAACAGGATAATTCCGGTTTCATCCTGTCATATCCGGACAAACTGGTGTGGAATTCGTATGCAGTGGACCGAGAAAATCACAGTACAAACGGTTTTGGAGAAAAGCAAAGTCTTTTCGTAGGGAAGTGCATAAAATGTCATCTAGACAAACAGAAATACCATGTTTGTTTGCCGCTTTTCTTCTAGGTTTCCCCCTGGAGAATATGAATGTGTAGAGCTGGTGTCCCATGTGGAACCAATTAGTGTTTCCATGAATAAAATTAAATGTTCCCTGAAAAAAACATTGAAAATATAAAGTCCATGCATAATATCAGGAATACACAAACACAGAGGCTTTCACAATATTTCGGATTGAGTTAGCCAAATTACAACCGGATATTTCTCTTTCATCCAGTCATATCGAGACAAAGTGGTGTGGAATTCATATGTAATGGACCGAGAAAGTCACAGTAAAAATAGTTTTGGAGAAAAGCAAAGACTTTTCATTAGGCAAGTAGATAAAATGTCATCTATACAAACATAAATATCCTGCTTGTTTGTCGCAGTTCCTCTAGCATTCTCCCTAGAAAATACAAATATGTAGAGCTGGTGTTTCCATGTGCAACCAATTCGTGTTTCCAAGCACAAATTTAAATGTTCCCTGGTAAAAAAAAATTTAAAACAATAATGTCCATGGAAAATATCAGAAATACACAAACACAGAGGCTGTAGTAATATCTGGGATTGAGTTAGCCAAAACACAACCGGATATTTCCGGTTTCATCCTGCCAAACTGGTGTGGAATTCGTATGCAATGGATCGAGAAAATCACAGTAAAATCGTTTTGGAGAAAAGCAACATATTTTCGTTAGGCAAGTGCATCAAATGTAATCTATACTAACAGAAATATCATTTGTATTTCCCGCAGTTCCTCCAGCTTTCTCCTTAGAAAATATGAATGTGTTGAGATTGTCCCCATGTGGAACCAATTAGTGTTTCAATGGTACAAAATTAAATGTTTCCTGGTAAAAATATACAAAACAATAAATTCCATCGATAATATCCAGAAACACAGAGAGGCTTTCACAATATTTCGGATTGAGTTAGCCAAAACACAACTGGATATTTCTGGTTTCATCCAGTCATATGGGGAAAAAGTGGTGTGCAATTCGTATGCAATGGACCGAGAAAATCACAGTACAAATGGTTTTGGAGAAAAGCAAAGTATTTTCGTTAGGCAAGTGCATGAAATATCATCTATACTAACAAAATATCATGTTTAATTGTGGCAGTTCCTCTAGCTTCATCCCTAGAATATTTGAATATGTCCAGCTGGTGTCTCCATGTGGAACCAATTACTGTATCCAAGCTCAAAAAAAAATGTTTTCCTATAAAAAATATTCAAAACAATAAAGTCCATGCATAATATCAGGGATACACAAACACAGAGGCTGTAGCAATATTTCGGATTGAGTTAGTTAAATCTCAACTGGATATTTATGGTTTCAACCAGTCATACCCAGACAAACTGGTTTGGAATTCCTATCCAATGGACCGAGAAAATCACAGTAAAAATGGTTTTGCAGAAAAGCAAAGTCTTTTCCTTAGGCAAGTGCAAAAAATGTCATCTAGACAAACAGAAGTATCATCTTTGTTTGCCAGAGTTCCTCTAGCTTTCTCCCTAGTAAATACGAATGTGTAGAGGTAGTGTCTCCATGTGGAACCAATTAGTGTTTCCATGCACAAAATTAAATGTTACCGTAAAAAAACATTCAAAAAAATAAAGTCCTTCGATGATATCAGGAATACACAAAGACAGTAGCTGTAGCAATATTTCGGATTGAGTTAGCCAAAACGCAACCAGATATTTCTGGTTTCATCCAGTCATATCTGGACAAAGTGATTTGGAATTCATATCCAATGGACCGAGAAAATCACAGTAAAAATGGTTTTGGAAAAAAGCAAAGTCTTTTCGTTAGGCAAGTGCATAATATGTCAAATATAGAAACAGAAATATCATGATTGTTTGCCACAGTTCCTCTAGCTTTCTCCGTAGAAAATACGAATTTGTGGAGCTGGTGTCTCCATGTGGAAACAATTAGTGTTTCAACGGTACAAAATTAAATGTTCCCTGTTAAAAAACATTCAAAACATTAAAGTTCGTTGATAATATCAGGAAAACACAAACACAGAGGCTGTAGAAATATCTGGGATTGAGTTAGCCAAAACAAAACCGGATTTTTCTGGTTTCATCCAGTTATATCCGGAGAAACTGGTGTGGAATTCATATGCAATGGATCGAGAAAATCACACTACAAATGGTTTTGGAGAAAGGCAAAGTCTTTTTGTTAGGCAAGTGCAAAAAATGTCATCTATACAAACAGAAATATCATGTTTGTTTGCCGCAGTTCCTCTAGCTTTCTCCCTGGAAAATAAGAATGTGTAGAGCTGGTGTCCCCATGTGGAACCAATAAGTGTTTCCAACCACAAAATTAAATGTTCCCTGAAAAAAAAAACATTGAAAAATATAAAGTCCACGCATAATATCAGGAATACACAAACACAGAGGCTTTCACAATATTTCGGATTGAGTTAGCCAAAAGAAACCCGGATATTTCGGGTTTCATCCAGTCATATCCGGACAAAGTGCTTTTGAATTCGTATGCAATAGACCGAGAAAATCCCACAGTACAAATGCTTTTGGAGGAAAGAAACAATTAGTGTTTCAATGATACAAAATTAAATGTTCCCTGATAAAAACATTCAAAACAATAAAGTCCATCGATAATATCCAGAAAACACAAACACAGAGACTGTAGCAATATTTTGTATTGACTTAGCCAAAATACAATCCGATATTTCTGGTTTCATCCAGTCATATCCGGACAAACTGGTGTGGAATTCTTATGCAATCGACTGAGAAATTCACAGTAAAAATTTTTTTGGAGAAAAGCAAAGTCTTTTTGTAAGTGAAGTAGATAAAATATCATCGATACAAACAGAAATATCATGTTTGTTTGTCGCATTTCCTCTAGCTTTCTACCTAGAAAATACGAATGTGTAGAGCTGGCGTCTCCATTTGGAACCAATTAGTGTTTCCAAGCACAAAATTAAATGTTCCCTGATAAAAACATTCAAAACAATAATTCCATGGATAATATCAAGAAAACACAAAAACAGAGGCTGTAGCAATATCTGGGATTGAGTTAGCCAAAACACAACTAGATATTTCTATTTTCATCCAGTGATATCCGGTCAAACTCGTAGGGAATTCCTATGCAATGGACGTAGAAAATCATAGTAAAAATGGTTCTGGAGAAAAGCAAAGTCTTTTCGTTAGGCAAGTGCATAAAATGTCATCGATACAAACAGAAATATCATGTTTGTTTGCCGCAGTTCCTCTAGCTTTCTCCCTGGAAAATAAGAATGTGTAGAGCTGGTTACTCCATGTGGAACCAATTAGTGATTACAAGCACAAAATGAAATGTTCCCTGATAAAAAACAATCAAACAATAAAGTGCATGGATAATATCCAGAAAACACAAATACAGAGGCTGTAGTAATACTGGGATTGAGTTAGCCAAAACAAAACCGGGTATTTCCGGTTTCATCCAGTTGTATCAGGTAAACTGGTGTGGAATTCGTATGCAATTAACGGAGAAAATCACAGTACAAATAGTTTTGGAGAAAAGCAAACTCTGTTCCTTAGCCAAGTGCATAACATGTCATCGATACATACAGAAATATCATGTTTGTTTGCCGCAGTTCCTCTAGCTTTCTCCCTAGAAAATACGAATGTGCAGAGCTGGTGTCTCCATGTGGAAACAATTAGTGTTTTGCAGCACAAAATTAAATGTTCCCTGGTAAAAAACATTCAAAACAATAAAGTCCGTTGATAAAATCAGGAATACACAAACAGAGTCTGTAGCAATATCTGGGATTGAGTTAGCCATAATAAAAGTGGATATTTCCCGTTACATCCAGTCATATCCGGACAAGGTGGTGTGGAATTCGTATGCAATGGACCGAGAAAATCACAGTAAAAATGGTTTTGGAGAATAGCAAAGTCTTTTCGTTAGGCAAGTGCATAAAATGTCATCTATACAAACAGAAATATCATGTTTGTTTGCCGCAGTTCCTCTAGCTTTCTCCCTAGAAAATACGAATGTGTAGAGCTGGTGTCCCCATGATGAACCAATTAGTATTTCTACGGTACAAAATTAAATATTCCCTGATAATAAGTATTCAAAACAATAAAGTCCGTGGATAATATCAGGAATACACAAACACAGAGGCTGTGGTAATATTGGGATTGAGTTAGCCAAAGCAAAACCGGATAATTCTGTTTTCATCCAGTCATAACCGGACAAAGTGGTGTGCAATTCGTATGCAATGAACCAAAAAAATCACAGTAAAAATTGTTTTCGAGAACAGCAAAGTCTTTTCGTTAGGCAAGTGCATAAAATGTCATCGATACAAACAGAAATATCATGTTTGTTTGCCACAGTTCCTCTAGCTTTATCCCTAGAATATACGAATGATTAGAACTGGTGTCTCCATTGGAAACAATTAGTGATTCAAAGCACAAAATTAAATGTTCCCTGATAAAAAACATTCAAAACAACAAAGTCCATCGAGAATATCCAGAAAACACAAACACAGAGGCTTTCACAATGTTTCGGACTGAGTTAGCCAAACCTCATCCGGATATTTCCGTTTTCATCCAGTCATATGCAGATAAACTGGTGTGGAATTCCTATGAAGTGTACCGAGGAAATTACAGAAAAATGGTTTTGGAGAACAGCAGAATCTCACAATATTTTGCATTGAGTTAGCCAAACACAACCGGATTTTCCGGTTTCATGCAGTCATACCCGGACAAAGTGGTGGGGAATTCGTAAGTAATGGACCGAGATATTCACAGTACAAATGGTTTTGGAGAAAAGCAAAGTTTTTTCGTTAGCAAGTGCATAAAATGTCATCTATACAAACAGAAACATCATGTTTCCTTGCCGCAGTTCCTCTAGCTTTCTCCTTAGAATATACGAATGTGTAGAGCTGGTGTCTCCATGTGGAACCAATTACTGTTTCTATAACAAAATTAAATGTTCCCCGAAAAAAATTTGGAAACAATAAACTCCGTTGATAATATCAGGAATACACAAACACAGAGGCTGTAGCAATATCTGTGATTGAGTTAGCCAAACCACCACCGGATATTTCTGGTTTCATCCAGTCACATCCGGACAAACTGGTGTGGAATTCGTATGCAATGGACCGACACAATCACAGTAATAATATTTTGGAGAAAAGCAATGTATTTTGCTTCGGAAAGTGCATAAAATGTCATTGAGAGAAACAGAAATGTCATGTCTGTTTGCCGCAGTTCCTCTAGCTTTCTCTCTAGAAAATATAAATGTGCAGAGCTGGTGTCTCCATATGGAACCAATTAGTGTTTCCAAGCACAAAGTTAAATGTTCCCTGATAAAAAACATTCAAAACAATAAAGTCCGCGGATAATATCAGGAATACACAAACACAGAGGTTGTAGCAATATCTGGGATTGAGTTAGCAAATACAAATCCGGATATTTCCGGTTTCATCCAGTCACATACAGACAAACTGATGTGGAATTCATATGCAATGAACTGAAAAAATCACAGTAAAAATGGTTTTGGAGAAAAGCAAAGTCGTTTCGTTAGGCAAGTGCATAAAATGTCATCTATACAAACAGAAATATCATGTTTGTTTGCTGCAGTTCCACTAGCTTTCTCCCTAGAAAATAGGAATGTGTAGAGCTGGTGTCTCCATGTGGAACCATTTAGTGATTGCAAGTGCAAAATTAAATGTTCCCTGATAAAAAACATTCAAAACAATAAAGCCCATGGATAATATCAGGAATACACAAACACAGAGTCTATAGTAATATCTGGGAATGAGTTAGCCAAAACAAAAGCGGGTATTTCTGCATTCATCCAGTCATATCCGGACAAACTGGTGTGGAATTCGAATGTAATCGACCAAGAAAATCACAGTAAAAATGATTTTGGAGAATAGCGAAGTCTTTTCCTTAGGCAAGTGCATAAAATGTCATCCACACAAGCAGAAATATAATGTTTGTTTGTCGTTCTTCCTCTAGCTTTCTCCCTAGAAAATACGAATGTGTAGAGCTGGTGTCTCCATGTGGAAACAATTAGTGATTCCAAGCACAAAATTAAATGTTCCCCTAAAAAATACATTCAAAACAATAAAGTCCATGGATAATATCAGGAATACACAAACACAGAGGCTGTAGCAATATCTGGGGTTGAGTCAGCCAAAACGATACCGGATATTTCCGCATTTATCCAGTCATATCCGGACATACTGTTGTGGAATTCGTATGCAATGGACCGAGAAAATCATAGTAAAAATAGTTTTGGAAAATAGCAAAGTCTTTTCCTTAGGCAAATAAATAAAATGTAATCTATACAAACAGAAATACCATGTTTGTTTGCCACAGTTCGTCTAGCTTTCTCCCTGGAAAATACGAATATTTTCAGCTGGTGTCTCTATGTGGAACCAATTACTGTATCCAAGCTCAAAATAAAATGTTCCCCGATAAAAGCATTAAAAACAATATAGTCCGTGGATAATATCCAGAAAAAACAAAAACAGAGGCTTGAGCAATATTTGGGATTGAGTTAGCCAAAACAAAACTGCATATTTCCCGTTTCACCAGTCATATCCAGACAAACTTGTGTGGAATTCGTATGCATTCGACCGAGAAAATCACAGTAAAATTAGTTTTCGAGAAAAGCAAAGTCTTTTCATTAGGCAAGTGCATAAAATGTCATCTATACAAACAGAAATATCATGTTTGTTTGCAGCAGTTCATCTTGCTTTCTCCTTAGAAAATACAAATATGTAGAGCTGGTGCCTAATGTGGAACCTATTAGTGTTTGCAAGAACAAAATTAAATGTTCCCCTAAAAAAATTCAAAATAATAAAGTCCATCGATAGTATCAGGAATACATTAACACAGAGCCTGTAGCAATATCTGGGATTGAGTTAGCCAGAACAAAACCAGATATTCCCGGTTTCATCCAGTCATATCTGGACAAACTGGTGTGGAATTCGTATGCAATGGATCGAGAAAATTACAGTAAAAATGGTTTTGGAGAATAGCAAAGTCTTTTCCTTAGGTAAGTGCATGAAATCTCATAGATACAAACAGAAATATCATGTTTGTTTGCCGCGGTTCCTCTAGCATTTTCCCTAGAAAATACGAATGTGTAGAGCTGGTGTCCCCATGATGAACCAATTAGTGTTTCTACTATACAAAATTAAATGTTCCCTGAAAAAACATTCAAAACAATATAGTCCATGGATAATATCCAGAAAACATCAACACAGAATCTCACAATATTTCGCATTGAGTTAGCCAAACACAACCGGATACTTCTGGTTTCTTCCAGTCATATCCGGACAAACTGGTGTGAATTGTATGCAATGAACTGAAAAAATCACAGTAAAAATGGTTTTGGAGAAAAGCAAAGTCGTTTCGTTAGGCAAGTGCATAAAATGTCATCTATACAAACAGAAATATCATGTTTGTTTGCTGCAGTTCCACTAGCTTTCTCCCTAGAAAATAGGAATGTGTAGAGCTGGTGTCTCCATGTGGAACCATTTAGTGATTGCAAGTGCAAAATTAAATGTTCCCTGATAAAAAACATTCAAAACAATAAAGCCCATGGATAATATCAGGAATACACAAACACAGAGTCTATAGTAATATCTGGGAATGAGTTAGCCAAAACAAAAGCGGGTATTTCTGCATTCATCCAGTCATATCCGGACAAACTGGTGTGGAATTCGAATGTAATCGACCAAGAAAATCACAGTAAAAATGATTTTGGAGAATAGCGAAGTCTTTTCCTTAGGCAAGTGCATAAAATGTCATCCACACAAGCAGAAATATAATGTTTGTTTGTCGTTCTTCCTCTAGCTTTCTCCCTAGAAAATACGAATGTGTAGAGCTGGTGTCTCCATGTGGAAACAATTAGTGATTCCAAGCACAAAATTAAATGTTCCCCTAAAAAATACATTCAAAACAATAAAGTCCATGGATAATATCAGGAATACACAAACACAGAGGCTGTAGCAATATCTGGGGTTGAGTCAGCCAAAACGATACCGGATATTTCCGCATTTATCCAGTCATATCCGGACATACTGTTGTGGAATTCGTATGCAATGGACCGAGAAAATCATAGTAAAAATAGTTTTGGAAAATAGCAAAGTCTTTTCCTTAGGCAAATAAATAAAATGTAACTATACAAACAGAAATACCATGTTTGTTTGCCACAGTTCGTCTAGCTTTCTCCCTGGAAAATACGAATATTTTCAGCTGGTGTCTCTATGTGGAACCAATTACTGTATCCAAGCTCAAAATAAAATGTTCCCCGATAAAAGCATTAAAAACAATATAGTCCGTGGATAATATCCAGAAAAAACAAAAACAGAGGCTTGAGCAATATTTGGGATTGAGTTAGCCAAAACAAAACTGCATATTTCCCGTTTCACCAGTCATATCCAGACAAACTTGTGTGGAATTCGTATGCATTCGACCGAGAAAATCACAGTAAAATTAGTTTTCGAGAAAAGCAAAGTCTTTTCATTAGGCAAGTGCATAAAATGTCATCTATACAAACAGAAATATCATGTTTGTTTGCAGCAGTTCATCTTGCTTTCTCCTTAGAAAATACAAATATGTAGAGCTGGTGTCTCCATGTGGAACCAATTAGTGATCCAACCACAAAATTAAATGTTCCCTGATAAAAAACATTCAAAAAAATTAAGTCCGTGGATATTATCAGGAATACACAAGCACAGAGGCTGTAGCAATATCTGGGATTGATTTAACCAAAACAAAACTGGATATTTACGGTTTCATCCAGTCAAATCCGGTAAACTGGTGTGGAATTCGTATGCAATGGACCGAGAAAATGACAGTACAAATGGTATTAGAGAAAAGCAAAGTCTTTTCATTAGGAAAGTGCATAAAATCTCATATATACAAACAGAAATATGATGTTTGTTTGCCGCAGTTGCTCTAGCTTTCTCCCTGGAAAATGCGAATGTGTAGAGCTGGTGCTCCCATGATGAACCGATTAATGTTTCAATGGTACAAAATTAAATGTTCCCTGATAAAAATATTCCATACAATAAAGTCCACCGATAACTCCAGAAAACACAAACACAGAGGCTTTCACAATATTTCGGATTGAGTTAGCCAAAACACAACCGGATATTTCTGTTTTACTCCAGTCATATACAGACAAACTGGTGTGGAATTCGTATGCAATGGACCGAGAAAATCACAGTAAAAATGGTTTTGGAGAAAAGAAACGTCTTTTCATTGGGCAAGTGCGTAAAATGTCATCTATACAAACAGAAGTATCATGTTTGTTTCCGCAGTTCCTCTAGCTTTCTCCCTATAAAATACGAATATGTTCAGTTGGTGTCTCCTTGTGGAAACAATTAATCTATCCAAGCTCAAAATAAAATGTTCCCCGATTAAAAATAATTCAAAAAAGTCCGTTGATAATATCCAGAAAACAGAAACATAGAGGCTTTCACAGTATTTCGGATTGAGTTAGCCAAAACACAACGGGATATTTCTGGTTTCATCCAGTCATATCCGGACAAACTGGTGTGGAATTCGTTTGCAATGAACCAAAAAATCACAGTAAAATGGTTTTGGAGAAAAGCAAAGTCTTTTCGTTAGGGAAGTGCATAAAATGTCATCTATACAAACAGGAATATCATGTTTGTTTGTTTGCTGCAGTTCCTCTAGGTTTCTCCCTAGAAAATACGAATGTGTAGAGCTGGTGTCTCCATGTGGAACCAATTAGTGATCCAACCACAAAATTAAATGTTCCCTGATAAAAAACATTCAAAAAAATTAAGTCCGTCGATAATATCAGGAATACACAAACACAGAGGCTGTAGCAATATCTGGGGTTGAGTTAGCCAAAACAAAACCGGATATTTACGGTTTCACCAGTCATATCCGGTAAACTGGTGTAGAATTCGTATGCAATGCACCGAGATATTCACAGTAAAAATGGTTTTGGAGAAAAGCAAAGTCTTTTCGTTAGGCAAGTGCATAAAATGCCATCTATACAAACAGAAATATCATGTTTATTTGCCGCAGTTCCTCTAGCAGTCTCCCTAGAAAATATGAATATGTTCAGCTGGTGTCTCCATGTGGAACCAATTACTGTATCCAAGCTCAAAATAAAATGTTCCCGGAAAAAAAAAAACATTCAAAACAATAAAGTCCGTTGATAATATCCAGAAAAAACAAACACAGAGGCTGGAGCAATATCGAAGATTGAGTTATCCTAAACAAAACCGGATATTTCCGGTTTCATCCAGCCATATCCGGACAAACTGGTGTGGAATTCGTATGCAATGGACCGAGTAAATCACAGTAAAAATAGTTTTGGAGAATAGCAAAGTCTTTTCGTTAGGCAAGTGCATAAAATGCCATCTATACAAACAGAAATATCATGTTTATTTGCCGCAGTTCCTCTAGCAGTCTCCCTAGAAAAAAGGAATGTGTAGAGCTGGTGTCCCCATGATGAACCAATTAGTGATTCAATGGCACAAAATTAAATATTCTCTGATAAAAAACATTAAAAACAATAAAGTCCATCGATAATATCCAGAAAACACAAACACAGAGGCTTTCACAATATTTCGGATTGGGTTAGCTAAACCACAACCGGATATTTCTGTTTTCTCCAGTAATATCCGGACAAACTGGTGTGGAATTCGTATGCAATTGACCAAAAAAATCACAGTAAAAATGGTTTTGGAGAAAAGCAAAGTCTTTTCGTTAGGCAAGTGCATAAAATCTCATCTATACAAACAGAAATATCATGTTTGTTTGCTACAGTTCCTCTAGCCTTCTCCCTAGAAAATACGAATATGTTCAGTTGGTGTCTCCATGTGGAACCGATTACTGTATCCAAGCTCAAAAGAAAATATTCCCCGATGATATATTCAAAACAATAAAGTCCTTTGAAAATATGCAGAAAAAGAAACAAAAACAGAGGCTGGTGCAATATTTGGGATTGAGTTAGCCAAAAAAAAAAAAAAAACAGATATTTCCGGTTTCATCCAGTCATATCCGGACAAACTGGTGCGGAATTCATAGGCAATGGACCGAGATATTCACAGTAAAAATGGTTTTGGAGAAGAGCAAAGTCTTTTTGTTAGACAAGTGCATAAAATGTCATGTATACAAACAGAAATATCATGTTTGTTTCCGCAGGTCCTCTAGCTTTCTCCCTATAAAATACGAATATGTTAGGTTGGTGTCTCATTGTGGAAACAATTACTGTATCCAAGCTCAAAATAAAATGTTCCCCGATAAAAAAATATTCAAAAAAGTCCGTGGATAATATTCAGAAAACAGAAACATAGAGGCTTTCACAATATTTCGGAGTGAGTTAGCCAAAACACAAACGGATATTTCTGGTTTCATCCTGTCATATCCGGACAAAATGGTGTGGAATTCGTATGCAATGAACCAAAAAATCACAGTACAAATGGTTTTGGAAAAAAGCAAAGGCTTTTCGTTAGGCAAGTGCCTAAAATGTCATCTGTACAAACAGAAATATCATGTTTGTTTGCCGCAGTTCCTCTAGCTGTCTCCCTAGAAAATACGAATGTGTAGAGCTGGTGTCTCCATGTGGAACCAATTAGTGATCCAACCACAAAATTAAATGTTCCCTGCTAAAAAACATTCAAAAAAATTAAGTCCGTGGATATTATCAGGAATACACAAGCACAGAGGCTGTAGCAATATCTTGGATTGAGTTAGCCAAAACAAAACCGGATATTTACGGTTTAATCCAGTCATTTCCGGTAAACTGGTGTAGAATTTGTATGCAATGCACCTTGATATTCACAGTAAAAATGGTTTTGGAGAAAAGCAAAGTCTTTTCGTTAGGCAAGTGCATAAAATGTCATTGATACAAACAGAAATATCATGTTTGTGTGCCACAGTTCCTCTAGCTTTCTCCCAAGAAAATACGAATATGTTCAGCTGGTGTCTCCATGTGGAACCAATTACTGTATCCAAGCTCAAAATAAAATGTTCCCGGAAAAAAAAAACATTCAAAACAATAAAGTCCGTTGATAATATCCAGAAAAAACAAACACAGAGGCTGGAGCAATATCGGGGATTGAGTTAGCCAAAACAAAACCGGATATTTCCGGTTTCATCCAGTCATATCCGGACAAACTTGTATGGAATTCGTATGCAATGGACCGAGTAAATCACAGTAAAAATAGTTTTGGAGAATAGCAAAGTCTTTTCCTTAGGCAAGTGCATAAAATGTCATCGAAACAAACAGAAATATCATGTTTGTTTGCCGCAGTTCCTCTGGCAGTCTCCCTAGAAAAAAGGAATGTGTAGAGCTGGTATCCCCATGATGAACCAATTAGTGTTTCAACGGCACAAAATTAAATGTTCCCTGATAAAAAACATTCAAAACAATAAAGTCCATCGATAATATCCAGAAAACACAAACACAGAGGCTTTCACAATATTTCGGATTGAGTTAGCCAAAATACAACCGGATATTTCTGTTTTACTCCAGTAATATCCGGACAAAGTGGTGTGGAATTCGTATGCAATTGACCAAAAAAATCACAGTAAAAATGGTTTTGGAGAAAAGCAAAGTCTTTTCGTTAGGCAAGTGCATAAAATGTCATCTATACAAATAGAAATATCATGTTGTGTGCCGCAGTTCCTCTAGATTTCTCCCTAGAAAATGTGAATATGTACAGCTGGTGTCTCCATTTGGAACCAGTTACTGTATCCAAGCTCAAAATAAAATGTTTCCTAATAAAAAAAAATCAAAAAAATAAAGTCCTTTGATAATATTCAGAAAACACAAACACAGAGGCTTTCACAATATTTCGCATGGAGTTAGGCAAAACACAACCGGATATTTCTGTTTTCATCCAGTCATATCTGGACAAAATGGTGTAGAATTCATATGCAATGAACCAAAAAATCACAATAAAAATGGCTCTGGAGAAAAGCAAAGTCTTTTCATTAGGCAAGTGCATAAAATGTCATCTATACAAACAGAAATATCATGTTTCTTTGCTGCAGTTCCTTTAGCTCTCTCCCTAGAAAATACGAATGTGTAGATCTGGTGTCTCCATGTGGAACAAATTAGTGATTTCAAGCAAAAAATTAAATGTTCCCTATAAAAAGCATTCAAAACAATAAAGTCCGTGGATAATATCAGGATTACACAAACACAGAGGCTGTAGGAATATCTGCGATTGGGTTAGCGAAAACACAACCGGATATTTCCGGTTTCATCCAGTCATATCCGGTAAACTGGTGTGGAATTCGTATGCAATGGACCGAGAAAAAGACAGTAAACATGGTTTTGGAGAAAAGCAAAGTCTTTTCATTAGGCAAGTGCATAAAATGTCATCTATACAAACAGAAATATCATGTTTCTTTGCCGCAGTTCCACTAGCTTTTCCTTAGAAAATACGAATGTGTAGAACTGGTGTCTCCATGTGGAAACAATTACTGTATCCAAGCACAAATTTAAATATTCACTGATAAAAAACATTCAAAAAACAATAAAGTCCATCGATAATATCAAGAAAACGCAAACACAGAGGCTTTCACAATATTTTGGGTTCAGTTAGCCAAAACAAATCCGGGTATTTCTGTTTTCATCCAGTCATATCCGGACAAAGTGGTGTGGAATTCGTATGCAATGGACCGAGAAAATCACAGTACAAATGGTTTTGGAGAAAAGCAAAGTCTTTTTGTTAGGTAAGTTCATAAATCTTCATCTATTAAAAGAGAAATATCATATTTGTTTGCCGCAGTTCCTCTAGATTTCTCCCTAGAAAATACGAATGTGTAGAGCTGGTGTCTCCATGTGGAACCAAGTAGTGTTTCCAAGATCAAAATTAAATGTTCTCTGATAAAAAAACATTCAAAACAATAAAGTCCGTTGATAATATTAGGAATACAGAAACACAGAGGCTGTAGCTGTATCTGGGATTGAGTTAGCCAAAATAAAACCAGATATTTCCGGTTTCATCCAGTCATATCCGGACAACTTGGTGTGGAATTTGTATGTAATGGACCTAGAAAATCACAGTAAAAATGGTTTTGGAGTATAGCAAAGTCTTTTCGTTAGGCAAGTGCATAAAATGTCATCTAGACAAACAGAAATATCAGGTTCGTTTGCACCAGTTCCCCTAGATTTCTCCCTAGAAAATACGAATGTGTAGAGCTGGAGTCTCCATGTGGAAACAATTAGTGTTTCCAAGAACAAAATTAAATGTTCCCTGATAAAAACATTCAAAAATATTAGTCCATCGATAATATCCAGAAAACACAAACACAGAGGTTTTCAAAATATTTCGCATTGAGTTAGCGAAAACACAACCAGATATTTCTGGTTACATCCAGTCATGTCTGGACAAAGTGGTGTGGAATTTGTATGCAATGGACGGAGAAAATCACAGTAAAAATGGTTTTGGAGAAAAGCAAAGTGTTTTCGTTAGGCAAGTGCATAAAATGTCATCTATAGAAATAGAAATATCATGTTTGTTTGTCGCTGTTCCTCTAGCTTTCTCCCTAGAAAATACGAATGTGTAGGGCTGGTGTCCCCATGATGAACCAATTAGTGTTTCAACGGTACAAAATTAAATGTTCCCTGATGAAAACATTCAAAAAAATAAAGTCCCTCGATAATATCCAGAAAATACAAACACAGAAGCGGAAAAAATATCTGGGATTGAGTTAGCCAAAAAAAAAAAAAAACGGATATTTCCGGTTTCATCCAGTCATATCCGGACAAACTGGTGTGGAATCGTATGCAATGGACCGATAAAATCACAGAAAAAATGGTTTTGGAGAAAAGCAAAGTCTTTTCATTAGGCACGTACATAAAATGTCATCTTTACAAACAGAAATATCATGTTTGTTTGCCGCAGGTCCTCTAGGTTTCTCAATAGAAAATACGAATGTGTAGAGCTGGTTTCTCCATGTGGAACCAATTAGTGTTTCCAAGCACAAAATTAAATGTTCCCTGATAAAAAACATTCAAAACAATAAAGTTCGTGTTAATATCAGGAATAAACATAGAGGCTTTCACAATATTTCGGATTGAGTTAGCCAAAACACAACCAGATATTTCTGGTTTCATCCAGTCATATCCAGACAAAGTGGTGTGGAATTCGTATGCAATGGACCTAGAAAATCACAGTACAAGTGGTTTTGGGGAAAAGCAAAGTCTTTTCGTTAGGCAAGTGCATAAAATGTCATCTATACAAACAGAAATATCATGTTTGTTTGCCGCTGTTCCTCTAGCTTTCTCCCTAGCAAATAGAATATGTGGAGCTGGTGTCTCCATGTGGAACCAATTACTGCATCCAAGCTCAAATAAAATGTTCCCCGATAAGAAACATTAAATCAATAACAACTGTGGATAATATCCATAAAAAACAAACATAGAGGCTGTAGCAATATCTGGGATTGAGTTAGCAAAAACACAACCACATATTTCCGGGTTCATCCAGTCATATCCGGACAAGCTGGTGTGCAATTCGTATGCAATGTACCGAGAAAAACACTGTAAAAGTGGTTTTGGGGAAAAGCAAAGTCTTTTTGTTAGGCAAGTGCATAAAATGTCATGTATAGAATCATAAATATCATGTTTGTTTGCCGCAGTTCCTCTAGCTTTCTCCCTAGAAAATACGAATGTGTAGAGCTGTTGTTCCCATTATGAAACAACTAGTGTTTTAACGGTACAAAATTAAATGTTCCCTGATTAAAACATTGAAAACAACAAGTCCATCATTAATATCCAAAAAAGACAAACACAGACGCTGTAGCAATATTTCGGATTCAGTTAGCCAAAACACAACCAGATATTACAATTTCACCCAGTCATATCCGGACAAACTGGTGTGGAATTCGTATGCAATGGATCGAGAAAATCACAGTACAAAAGGTTTTGGAGAAAAGCAAAGTCTTTTCATTAGGCAAGTGCATAAAGTGTAATCTATTCAAAGAGAAATATCATGTTTGTTTGCCGCAGTTCATCTAGCTTTCTCCCTAGAAAATACGAATGTGTAGAGCTGGTGTCGCCATGATGAACCAATTAGTGTTTCAACGGTACAAAATTAAATGTTCCCTGATAAAATCATTCAAAACTCTAAAGTCCATCGATAATATCCAGAAAAAGCAAACACAGAGGATTTCACAATATTTCCGAATGAGTTAGCCAACACACAATCGGACATTCTTGTTTTCAAGAGTCCTATCCGGACAAACTGGTGTGGAATTCGTGTGCAATGGACCAGTAAAAATGGTTTTGGAGAAAAGCAAAGTCTTTTCGCTGGGCAAGTGCATAAAATGTCATCTATACAAAAAGAAATATCATGTTTGTTTGCCACAGTTCCTCTAGCTTTCTCCCTAGAAAATACGAATGTGTAGAGCTGGTGTCGCCATGATGAACCAATTAGTGTTTCAACAGTACAAAATTAAATGTTCCCTGATAAAAACATACAAAACAATAAAGTCCATCGATAGTATCCAGAAAACACAAACACAGAGGCTGTAGCAATATCTGGTATTGAGTTAGCTAAAACACAACGGCATATTTCTGATTACATCCTGTAATATTCGGACAAAGTTGTTTGGAATTCGTATGCAATGGACTGAGAAAATCACAGTACAAATGGTTTTGGGGAAAAGCAAAGTCTCTTCGTTAGGCAAGTGCATAAAATGTCATCTAGACAAACAGAAATATCATGTTTGCCGCAGTTCCCCTAGCTTTCTACCTAGAAAATACGAATATGTAGAGCTGGTGTCTCCATGTGGAACCAATTACTAAACCCAAGCTCAAAATAAAATGTTCTCCGATAAAAAGCATTCAAAACAATAAAGTCCCTTGATAGTATCCAGAAAAAAGGAAAATAGAGGCTGTAGCAATATCTGGGATTGGGTTAGCAAAAACAAAACCGGATATTTCCGGTTACATACAGTCATATCCGGACAAACTGGTGTGGAATTCGTGTGCAATGGACCGAGAAAATCACAGTAAAAATGGTTTTGGAGAACAGCAAGGTCTTTTCGTTAGGCAAGTGCATAAAATGTCATCTGTACAAACAGATACATCATATTTGCCGCAGTTCCTCAAGCTTTCTCCCTAGAAAATACGAATGTGTAGAGCTGGTGTCTCCATGTGGAAACAATCAGTGTTTCCCAGCACAAAACTGAAAGTTCCCTGATTAAAAACATTCAAAACAATAAAGTCTGTGGATAATATCAGGAATACACAAACACAGAGGCGGTAGCAATATCGGGGATTGAGTTAGCCAAAACAAAACCGGGTATTTCTGGTTTCCTCCAGTCATATCCGGACAAACTTGTGTGGAATTCATATGTAAGGAACCGAGAAAATCACAGTACAAATGCTTTTGGAGAAAAGCAAAGTGTTTTCGTTAGGCAAGTGCATAAAATGTCATCTATAAAATAGAAATATCATGTTTGTTTGCCGCAGTTCCTCTAGCTTTCTCCCTAGAAAATACGAAAGTGTAGAGCTGGTGTCTCCATGTGGACCTAATTAGTGTTTCCAAGCACAAACTTAAAAATGATCCCTGAAAAAAACATTGAAAAAAATAAAGTCCATGGATAATATCCAGAAAACACAAACACAGAGGCTGTAGCAATATTTCGGATTGAGTTAGCGAAAACACAACCAGTTATTTCTGGTTACATGCAGTCATATGCTGACAACGTGGTGTGGAATTCGTATGCAATGGACCGAGAAAATCACAGTAAAAATTGTTTTTGAGAAAAGCAAAGTCTTTTCGTTAGGCAAGTGCATAAAATGTCATGTATACAAACAGAAATATCATGTTTATTTGCGGCAGTTCCTCTAGCTTTCTCCCTAGAAAATACGAATGTGTAGAGCTGGTGTCTCCATGATGAACTAATTAGTGTTTCAACGGTACAAAATTAAACGTTCCCTGATAAAAACATTCAAAACACTAAAGTCCATCGATAATATCCAGAAAAAACAAACACAGAGGCTGTAGAAATATCTGGGATTGAGTTAGCCAAAACACAACTGGATATTTCTGGTTTCATCCAGTCATATCCTGACAAACTTGTGTGGAATTCGTATGCAATGGACCGTGAAAATCACAGTAAAATGGTTTTGGAGAAAAGCAAAGTCTTTTCGTTAGGGAAGTGCATAAAATGTCATCTATACAAACAGAAATATCATGTTTGTTTGTTTGCTGCAGTTCCTCTAGTTTTCTCCCTAGAAAATATGAATGTGTAGAGCTGGTGTCTCCATGTGGAACCAATTAGTGTTTCCAAGCACAAAATTAAATGTTCCCTGAAAAAAAAAACATTCAAAAAAATAAAGTCCATCGATAGTATCCAGAAAACACAAACACAGAGGCTGTAGCAATATTTCGGATTGAGTTAGCCAAAACACAACCAGATATTTCTGGTTTCATGCAGTCATATCCGGACAAACTGGTGTGGAATTCGTATGCAATGGACCGAGAAATTCACAGTAAAAATGGTTTTGGAGAAAAGCAAAGTCTTTTCATTAACCAAGTGCATAAAATGTCATCTATACAAACAGAAATATCATGTTTGTTTGCCGCAGTTCCTCTAGCTTTCTCCCTAGAAAATACGAATGTGTAGAGCTGGTGTCTCCATGTGGAACCAATTAGTGTTGCGAAGCACAAAATTAAATGTTCCCTAAAAAAAAAAACATTCATAACAATAAAGTCCGTGTATAATATCCAGAATACACAAACAAAGAGGCTGTAGCAATATCTTGGATTGAGTTAGCCAAAACAAAACCGGATATTTCCGGTTTCATCCAGTCATATCCGGACAAAATTGTGTGGAATCTGTATGCAATGGACCGCAATAACCA